>NC_140183.1:14255080-14291877 GCF_963971535.1 Notolepis coatsorum | reverse complement strand
ATGTGTGTTTGATGAAGGTTCAGTGGTAGTTCTGTTAGACACAGAACAGCTCAGAGGCACTTCACTGTAACACACAAGGGGTACTGTTGGCGCACACACACACACGCGTGCTCGCGCTCACACATGCACGTGGATGTCGGCACGTACACACAGACACACATACACATGCATTCAGGCAGGAACATGCACAGACATTCACTCACACACCTACGGCACACACACACACCTACAGTACACACACACACACACATACACACATTTAGAATCTTTATTTATGTCCACATAAAGACAATGTTTAAAGGACACAAATATTATCAGTGCACTTGTACATTGTGGGTTATTCTGATACATTCGTGCCCAAATTGACAATGGCAACCAAAGTTACACACACAGTATCACATACAGTACAAACACACACACACACACACACACCTGCAGTACACACACACACACACACACCTGCAGTACACACACACACACACACACACACACACACACACACACACACACACACACACACACACACACACACACACACACACACACACACACACACACACACACACACACACACACACAAACACACACACACACACACACACACACACACACACACACACCTACAGTACACACACACACACACCTACAGTACACACACACACACACACACACACACACACACACACACACACACACACACACACACACACACACACACCCCTACAGTACACACACACACACACACACACACACACACACACACACAGACACACAGACACACACACACACCCACACCTACAGTACACACACACCCACACCTACAGTACACACACACACCTACAGTACACACACACACACACACTTACGCCACGGCCCTGTCTGACGTAAAGATCCACACGGGGCTACTTCCTCTCCCACTCGCTCAGAACAGGAAACGGTTAAGGAACCCTCTGAGCACATGTCAGTGTGGTAAATATTTTCATATCATGGTTTTGTGAAACGACAGTATCCTAAACCACAGGGATAAGTGGCTCGCTGGACTGCAATGATGAATTGTCCCCGTGAACCTCCCCCTTCCTCTCTCCCTGTCCGCGGGGGACGCGGAACAGCCCGTCTTTGTGCTCCGTGACGCCGCTGCTGCTGCTCTGTTTGCTGGTAAATCATGCTGTCTGTGTTTAACCCTTTCACCGCCACACGACAGAAGGTTAACCCTTTACTATCACTTCTGTCGTGTGGCAGTGAAAGGGTTAACCGGCTGTTGTGTGGCAGTGAAAGGGTTAACCTTCTGTGTGTGGCCACAGTGAAAGGGTTAACCGTTTTGGTAGTGCGGCTGTGAAAGGGTTAATAGCGGGTTGGGGGGGGGGGGGGGGAGTGTCTCCATTGTTGAAATTGGTCCCACACACATTGTGTATTTTAATATACACACACACACACACACAGCGCTTGTGGTCGTCCGGCCTTCACTGTGTGTCTTGGATACATCAGAGATACCCGTGCGAAGGTCGGACGACTGAAAACGCGACGTGTTGCGTGATATCAGAACTGAGCGGCGGTGAAGAGGGCGGGCGGGCGGGACTGTTCTGTTCTTCTAACGGGGACGACCGTCCGACGCACTTGTCCGGAGAGAGCAGGTGTGCAAAGCACTGTCTTTACATTGATTCAAGAACCAAGATGGAGGTGGAAGAAGTGGAAGAAGAAGAAGAGGAAGATGATGATGAAGAAAATAAGTGTTTCGATATAGAAAATCTATAAAAAGCAAAGACAAAGATGCAGAAGAAGAAAGAAGAGGACATTAAAAAAAATATATCTAAGATTTGAATACACGCACATATAGACAGATTGGGGTTTTAACCCTTTCACTACCACACTACATAAGGTTAACCCTTTCACTACCACACTACAGAAGGTTAACCTTTCACTACCACACTACAGACGGTTAACCCTTTCACTACTACACTACAGAAGGTTAACCCTTTCACTACCACACTACATAAGGTTAACCCTTTCACTACCACACTACAGAAGGTTAATATTTCACTACAGAAGGTTCTATTTCATACTGGTTTCCGCTCAGCGTCATTCTGCACTAACCTCACTTCGTGCACAGCACTGAATAAAAAACTCCACAATGTACCTTTACATACCGACATCTGTCTGGCCACACCCTTATCCGCTTACCTTCATAAGCAGGTGTGTGGTCACCTACTCGCCTCCTTCACTTTCACCACAAGGAAGTGCCTTGGTATATACCCATAGACGCCTGGCCTTAAGAGCACGCGGAGCATCTGCTCTCCCACTATTGAACTTGGGGGAGCAAGGGTATGATCTTGCCCCACCACTTTTTGATCATATGAAAAATATGATATACCCCCCCCCCAATATATAAATCTAACCATAACTACGTAATTTCAATCAAATTAATAATACGCAATGACACTTAATAACAAGTTTTTAAGTTTCCAAAGATTGCGAACACCCCCCCCCCTGCCCCATTATGGTTTGATCCAGTTCCTCCCATCTCCAGCGCGTAGACCTTGACGCACAGCGCTGCAGTCTGGCTGCAGGTAGGCTGAGTGTAAATATCAAAGCCCACAGAGTGTGTCATAATATTGGTGGCAGGCAGGCAGGCTTTTCCAGTAAGTTGTTCAAATAAAAGGATTATGTTAGACATAAGTTACTATTGAGTGGTAGTAGAACTTCTACGGTTCTACCACGCAATACAATAAAAGTGTTTCACGGTCCCGAATTGCGATCTGGTCATACGGTTTCCTCGAATAAATAATAATAACGTTTCCCTCTCTGGTTGGCGTTAGCTTTAGTGCTAGCCGCTAGCTAACGTTATCTAGATATGTGGTGTGAGCTGGATGACGTTGACTTCATTTCCAAACGTTAACGCTATCTATATGGCAGACGAGCAGGGCCGGATTAACGACGGCCGCGGCCCGTGGGCCTATAGTGACGAGGGGCCTCCTTTTTTTTTTTTTTTTTTTTTTTTTTTTTTGTGTGATCGATGTCATGATTGTGCACTGCAGACTCAGGGAGGAGGCAGAGAAGGAGAGAAAGAGACACAAGATTTACAGGTAATGGAAATATATCTTTTTTCTCTTTCTTATTAAAAACTTGGCCTATTTGAAAGGAGATTGATTTAATAAAAATGAATGAGCGAAAAATCAATATACAGTGTATATACAGTATAATATATTATTATTATAGTAATTGGCTATCATACTGCAATATAAACTGAGTTTTATAGTGAAAAGAGCAGCTTTATTGGTCAAGATTGAAGGCTCTATATTGCAGGAAATTGCACGTACAGGTTAATTAAATTAAAAAAAAAAAGTCTGCCATGGAGGGGGTCGTGCCAGACTCCCTCCAAACCACCCCTTGCCTGTCAAAAACATAAAAAAAAGAAAAAAAAAAATTGCACCCCCACTTTCAACTATAACTAGGCGGCCATGTATATACCCCACTTGACGAGGTTGTTAGCGAAGAAAGTTGATACATGTTTACATTTTTTCTTGCTTTTTTCTTCTCTCGTATATTTAAAAAGAAAAAAGCAAAGTCATAATGTTTACCTCGGAGGGTCGCGCTCGCAACGTCACCCTTCACCAGCGGTTCTCCATGGCCTCCTCTGTCGTGCGTCTTGGAGCGGGGTTGAGGCCTCTTGGAGCGGGGTTGAGGCCTCTTTTTGTCGGGGCAGAGCGTAGGAACTTACTGTTCTACTACGCTCGATATACGTGTGACTTGAGTCTGTTGGTCACATGACTCAATGTTACCGTGACTTTTCAATCTATGGCTCACGTGGGAAGTCTCTCTGAGGATTCCCGTCTCCTCTCTGTGGTGAGGGTGGCGGGATGTACGAATGTAAAAAAAAATTACCCTCAGCCGCGTCACGTGGGATTCATGTCAGTCTGTGTTTCTTTCTTTTTAATAATAAAAAGAGTGAAGAATATGAAGCACGACAACTTCTTGTCGTTCTCCCAGGCGACTTGAAGGACCAATGTCTGGTGTCTGGTTAGACTATCCATTGATGTGTTTGGGTCTCGACGCGTACATAGTGCTGGCTCGGGGTGTTTTCTGATAAGAATCATGCAGGAGGCTAGTACGCCTTGGTTGCTCGTTATTAAAACAGCGTTTTTATAGGGCAACTGGGATGGGGGATTTTTTCCTCTTCCGAGCACCTGTTGCTGGGTCTCGATGGATTCTCGTTCATATCTGGGGGATGTTAACGGAATAGATCAGAACATAGGTAGAGGGGTCTCACGCCCTTGGGGTGGGCCACTGAGCGCGGTACAAATGGGACAGTCTGGGTGGCGCCCTCTTTTCATGTTTTAGATTGACACGCATACCATACCCCCTGGGCATGTCGGCGTGGTTAGGGCACGGGACTGGTTCTGGTCGCGCTGGTCCAGGTTTTATTTTTAGAGCATTAACTCTGTGGAATGGCCTGCCTCGGAACCTCTGCTGCATTTACAGTAGATTCACTTTTAAAAAGAATCTTAAATTGTTTTTAAATTGTTTTTAACACTGTAAAGTAATTTTTTGTTTTTGTTTTACACTAATGTAATTTTAGCTATATTAATTGTTACAGTAGGTTCATTATGCATTGTGTGTACTGACTTTTAATAATTTAGTTTTTTGCAATAGTGATTGTTTTTGTGTGTTTTTTTGTGTGTGGACCCCAGGAAGACTAGCTGGTTGCTATCGCACCAGCTAATGGGGATCCCTAATAAAATCAAATCAAATCAGGTCAGTTAACCCGTTGTCCGCCGGGGACGCAGATCTGCTGTTCTGGTACCCTGAGGGACTTGTGCTTTTTTCGGGGGGAAAAATGCCGGGTCGGCCCGGGTGTCACAGGGTTAGGCGTTATGGAGACCCTTTGTTGGGTACATGTTGTACTCTGCACTATCGTAAAGGGGCTGGTTATCCATTCTTTTCGCTCCTCTCTCACGCATGGTGAAGAGGGGGCTGTTGGGGTGGTCTTCTGGACCTCCTCTGGTAGCCCTGTGTGCTTCCCGAGCCACCGGGCCCGGTCCGAAGTAATGTTTCGTTGACCCGTAGGCCTGGAATAACCCTTTTTTGGAAACTGAAACACTTGTACTGCGGTATAGCTGGTGTATACCCGCAGGTGTGTTTTGGAGTTTTTTCTTGAGGGGTTATAGGAACAACCACCGTATGTGGTACCAAGAGGGTGGTTGATTCCCTGGTGTGTTGGAGCAGAGTCAACTCCCGGTTGAGTGTGCCCCTGCACGTTCATGACGTCTGCCAATCGTGTCAGCCTTCTCTGCCTCGACCCCTCTGGGTGTTTTTTTTTTGATGGAGGCTTTGTCATGGTGCGCAACAATGTCAGCATATGCCCCTTCCGCCGGGGTGCTGTTTTCAGTTGACCCCTTTGGCGCCTGTCTCGTCCGCAGTGCTCCAGGCTCGGGTCTAAAGCCTGCTGCCTGGTTTTCCCGGTGCACTGCCTGCTTCCGTTATGGTTAGCCTTTTGAGTGCTTCAAGTTACGGCCATGCTGACTGCCTGTGTTGCAGGGTCAGTGTGCCAGGCGGCGTACTAGTGGGGGGAAGGGCCCGCTCTTGAGAGGGGCCTTATCCGAATACGCTGGCGATGTGGGGGGCGGTGTCACTAAGTGACCACCTGGTGGGGTCTTGATGCTGGCATCATGGACCTCTCCGGGCCCCCGTTTTCCAGGGGATCCAGTCCCTTTGGTGGGTCTGGGTCTTCCTTCGCGCTCCGCTGCTACGGCCTTGCCACGGGGTTGGGTTTGCTCTTGACCCCGTGATTTCTGGGGGCAGTAACGAGGTTGTTCCTTCCGTTCGTTCCCGGGTGGCATGCGGGTTGTGCGTGTGTGTAGTCGTGGGGTCAGGCCACGGTCTGCTCACCCTGTGCGTTGAGTTGCTTGAGTGCCTCTTCGCACGGTCTGGTCCGTCGCCCTCCCGTGATCCTCCAATAGGGGGGGTGCCCTCCATTAGGGGGGGTCGGGGGGGCTCGGTCCTCCCTGATCTGATGGTTGTGGGGGGCCTCAGCGGGGTGTATTTGTCGGCCGATGGCTCTCGCTCAACCTCCCTTGTGCGGAAGTGATGCCGAGCGAGATCCATTACGGAACAGAACGATAGGTTATGACTATAACCAAGTTCTGTTAGTAATGGTGACGCTCGGCGTCCGACGCCGCTGCAGCCCTTGATCTCACCTTGTGGTGAAAGCTTGGGAAGGAGGCGAGTAGGTGGACACACACCTGCTTATGAGGGTAAGCTGATAGGGGTGTGGTCAGACGAATATTGGGATGTAAAGGTGTATTGTGGAATTTTTATTCAGTGCGCGTGCACAAGCGAGGTACAGTGCGGAAGTGACGCCGAGCGTCACCATTACTAACAGAACTTGGTTATAGTCATAACCTATCGTTAGTCCATGTTAGTCCATGTAGTTAGTCCATGTTGGTCCATGTAGTTAGTCCATGTTAGTCCATGTAGTTAGTCCATGTAGTTAGTCCATGTTAGTCCCTGCAGTTAGTCCAGTCAGTCAACTCATTGTACCTCATGTTCGTCCAAGTATCAAGAGTCAGTCAACTAGAGAATGAAAACATCTCAATTGCTACAGTATATCCTATTATTAGTGTTTAGTGATTCTACCCATTTGCATCACAGAAACAACATGTTCAGATACGTTTGGAACATTCCAACTGTGGGTTCCATAGACCTACAGTATAGGCTATAGACAATCACATACACATCTATGCCTGCATGAATGTTTGCTTGCACATAAACACACATCTCCCACAATCTTTACCCCCCCCCCCTGGTTCAGTGGCACCCCACAAGGCTTCCACCGTGTCCGTATGTAAACGTTGGCTCTCGTGGTAATATCTGCCATTATAGTTAATGGGCCTGTCTGAATGGCCGCCTGTTAGCCTGCCACGCAGCTTGGACTGATTGTGCAGATTGTAATGGCTTTTGCGCGTTTGGCGCATTCCAACATCAATAGACAGACAATGTTGCAATGTAGTGTTGTTTTCATGGGATGATTGTTGAGAGCAGGATGATCGTCATGGCTTCTGTTCTGTTCTGTTCTGCTCTGCTCTGCTCTGTTCTGTTCTGTTCTGTTCTGTTCTGCTCTTCTCTGCTCTGCTCTGCTCTGCTCTGCTCTGTTCTGTTCTGTTCTGTTCTGTTCTGTTCTGTTCTGCTCTGCTCTGTTCTGTTCTGCTCTCTTTTGGTCTGCTCTGTTCTGCTCTCTGTTCTGCTCTATTTTGTTCTGCTCTGCTCTGCTCTATTTTGTTCTGTTCTGCTCTGTTTTGCTCTGCTCAATTATATTCTGTTCTGTTCTGTTCTGTACTGTTCTGTTCTGTTCTGTTTACATCTTCAGATTTCTTTCCCTAGTCCTTCTCTTCTCTTCTCTTCTCTTCTCTTCTCTTCTCTTCTCTTCTCTTCTCTTCTCTTCTCTTCTCTTCTCTTCTCTTCTCTTCTCTTCTCTTCTCTTCTCTTCTCTTCTCTTCTCTTCTCTTCTCTTCTCCTCTCTTCTCTTCTCTTCTCTTCTCTTCTCTTCTCTTCTCTTCTCTTCTCTTCTCCTCTCCTCTCTTCTCTTCTCAATATACTGCAGATGTCTGGGGGAACAATGCTGGTTCATGTTCAGACAATTCCATAATTGGTACCAAGCAATCCTTGAGAAACACTGAAAACATGAAGTGTTGTGAGATACTTCTATTGATACTCCAGACTCCTCTGTTCCTTTCTCTCTCTTCTCCTCTGCTCTCGCTTAGCTGGAGGTACCGTCTTGCATCAGGGAAATAGATCACCAGTGACACAGTTTGCAAGTTCAACTAAACAGAGTTATTTGTTTGTAAAGGTGTGGGGGAAGGGGGGTGGGTGAAAGAGTCCAACAAATGTTCTTCCCGGTCAGGGGGAGGCTGCCTCTTCCTGGGAACACACAGGGTTAGGGTCCGGGGTGACGAATCCTTCAGGGGTAGGGAAGGGAGCAAGACTCCACATATCCCTCCGCCAGCTCCTTGGTAGGGCAGGGAGGGCATCCAGGTTCCCAGCATTGTGTTCCCCCTTAACCTCTTAACGTTCGACGGCCCTCATATGGGCACGCGCACATGTTCTGACGAGTGACCACGTCCGGTTGTAAATGGTCCTGAACTGACCAGTCACCGCTGATGGCGAAAATGATTGACCACCGTAGTAGCCAAGGAGCGTCTTCTCCGAAAGCGATCCCAGACTAGCGCTGAACGAGAAGGGGGCAGAAGAAGACCAATAAGTTCTTTGTTTTGACTTGCACGTCTGAATGAATGGAAGCGGGCGGCCATTTTGGATAATCACGCTGAATTATTGTGGTACACACATTACAAAAACCTTTGTAAAACACGAATTGTGCATGGGACGTTTATAAACTTTGGACCTGTATGACTATAAGAGTTCAGGCTATGGAACCGTTATGTTTTCCAGCTCCTACCTCTCAGCTGGAACCCAAAAACAGGCCTCTGGCAACACAAAAGTAAGGAGCAAATATTTGATTTCAGTGTGTTCAAACCTCTGTTTTTCTATTACATTAGCACTCAAAGTGATTTTTTTGTGTGTAAGAAACTTCAGAATGTTACTATAGTGGGTTATGTTCATGTTTCATTTAGAAATACACGACATTACCTTTCAAAAGAGACCAAACTCATGCATGTGCTATAAGTATAAAGTATGTTAAATCGCAAAAATGACTTTGGGTATGCTATCAACAGGCGTTTTATGCAACATTTGCAGGACTGTTAAGGGGTTAAAGTTGAACCTTAAAGTACTGATATAGGTCATCAGGGGTGAGAATGCTGTCTTTTCCTTGACCTGCTCTGTGAGGGGTACATGCCAATACCCCTTGGTCAAGTCCAATGTGCTAATAAAACATGCTGGGTGCTTCTGGAATGCAATATGGTCTTTGGTGCACAATCTTGCCTGGTTCTGTGATGATGTCATGGGCTACTAACCTTGTGCTGTACCCCTCTGGCCGATCCGAGAAGCCATCTCAACTTTGGGCTACAAGCTCTTTCATCTCTTGTCTTTGGCTGGGGGATAGATGTTGACCCAAGGTGACCTCTGGTGCCTCCTGTGGGGGCAGATAAGCTGAGAGGACAGGCACAGGTTACAGGAGGGAGCATAGACCCACCATACCTCATGGACCCACCATACCTCATGGACCCACCGTACCTCATCGACCCACCGTACCTCATCGACCCACCATACCTCATGGACCCACCATACCTCATCGATCCACCATACCTCATCAACCCGCCATACCTCATAGACCATGCCATTTGGCCAAGAACTTACATTTGTTCATAGGCAAGAGCACCAGTACCTTCTCACCTGGACCTGGAGGACCTAGGCTCTCCTGTTGTACACTCTGGCCTTTGTTCCATATGTTCAATGACAGATTGAAGGGGTGACGGTTGCTGCTCCCAGACCTCCTGGCCAGCCCTGATGGAGAACCACACAAATTGGAGCAATTCATCCCAATTCTTCCCATCAATCAGTTTGCACAGCATTGGTTTCAAGGTTTTATTGAACCTCTCTATAAAACCATCAGTCTGTTGATAGTACACTGGAATATGCTATTTCTTTACCTGCAGTCATTTGCACATCTGTATTCTCACCTTAGGCATGGAGCAGGAGTCCTGGTCCATCGGGATCTTGTCAGAAATGCCCAGGGAGGAGGAAGAGCTGTTGGGCCACAACCCATGCACTGGTGGTGCGCAGGGGAATGTCCTCTGGACAGTGTTGTAGTACTTGAGTCCGAGTCCTGGACTGATTTTCAGGACTTTAATAGGCCCTAATCATTTGACATACTATATTGATGGCTAGTGCATTTGTTTGGCTATTGTGTCACAAAGTAAACAAACTCCCTTTGAAATGGTGACAGCTGTGTCATTTATGTTTAATGTAGCTCTTCTTTTATTTGTATGTCAGCTCTTTGACTGAGTGGAGTGGACTCAACATTGATGAGTTGGACTCGGACTCGGACTAGGGTAATGGGGACTCGACCTCGAGATTTAGTGACTCGACTACAACACTGCCTCTGGATAGCCCCGGATATAGTCCAGGATGACCAGGATGAACCGGTGTTCCTGACTTGACTTTGGGAGAGGGCCTACAATGTCCAGTAAAATCTTACTGAACGGGGTCTCAATGATAGGCAGAAGAATCAGATGGGTTCCTTTCCTTGGGTGACACCTTCTGGCACTCGGCATAGCAACGGAAGTAGTCCGGCACAGCCCTCTTCACACCTGGCCAGTAGAACCAGGATCCTCTCATAAGTCACTTCGGCTCCAACATGTGCCCCCAGGAGGTGGGTGTGTCCAACATGTGCCCCCAGGAGGTGGGTGTGTCCAACATGTGCCCCCAGGAGGTGGGTGTGTCCAACATGTTCCCCCAGGAGGTGGGTGTGTCCAACATGTGCCCCCAGGAGGTGGGTGTGTCCAACATGTGCCCCCAGGAGGTGGGTGTGTCCAACATGTGTCCAGCTCGTCTGGCAGGGGGAACAATGAAAAACCCTCTCTTCTTCCGGTAGGGAGGCCCTGTTCTTTCTGGCCTCAGCTGTGAGTGATAATATTGATGATCAATTACCTCTGTCCAGAGGGCTGAAAGCTCTCCTCAGGCCACGTGGAGAGCTATGGTGGCCTGAACAGTCCACAGCTTCACCTAACCTAACCTCTTGTATCTTCCTCTTCATCTATAGGTTTATGTCCCATGTTCACACTCCACCTGTGCAAATCATGTTCTCTCCTTCATCCCCACCCCTCCTCTTCTCCTTCATCCCCTCCTCTTCTCCTTCATCCCCCTCCTCTTCTCCTTCATCCCCTCCTCTTCTCCTTCATCCCCACCCCTCCTCTTCTCCTTCATCCCCCTCCTCTTCTCCTTCATCCCATCCTCTTCTCCTTCATCCCCTCCTCTTCTCTTCTCCTTCATCCCCTCCCCTCCTCTTCTCCTTCATCCCCTCCTCTTCTCCTTCATCCCCACCCCTCCTCTTCTCCTTCATCCCCCTCCTCTTCTCCTTCATCCCCTCCTCTTCTCCTTCATCCCCCTCCTCTTCTCCTTCATCCCCCTCCTCTTCTCCTTCATCCCCTCCTCTTCTCCTTCATTCCCCTCCTCTTCTCCTTCATCCCCTCCTCTTCTCCTTCATCCCCTCCTGTCCTCCTTCATCCCCTCCTCTTCTCCTTCATCCCCCTCCTCTTCTCCTTCATCCCCTCCTCTTCTCCTTCATCCCTCCTCTTCTCTTCTCCTTCATCCCCTCCCCTCATCTTCTCCTTCATCCCCCCCTCTTCTCCTTCATCCCCTCCTCTTCTCCTTCATCTCCCTCCTCTTCTCTTCTCCTTCATCCCCTCCCCTCCTCTTCTCCTTCATCCCCTCCTCTTCTCCTTCATCCCCTCCCCTCTTCTCCTTCATCCCCTCCCCTCCTCTTCTCCTTCATCCCTCCTCTTCTCTTCTCCTTCATCCCGTCCTCTTCTCCTTCATCCCCCTCCTGTCCTCCTTCATCCCCCTCCTCTTCTACTTCATCCCCCCTCCTCTTCTCCTTCATCCCCTCCACTCCTCTTCTCCTTCATCCCCTCCTCTTTTCCTTCACCCCTCCCCTCCTCATTCATCCCCTCCTCTTCTCCTTCATCCCCACCCCTCCTCTTCTCCTTCATCCCCCTCCTCTTCTCCTTCATCCCCTCCCCTTCTCCTTCATCCCCCTCCTGTCCTCCTTCATCCCCTCCTCTTCTCTTCTCCTTCATCCCCTCCCCTCCTCTTCTCCTTCATCCCCCTCCTCTCCTGCTTCATCCCCTCCTCTTCTCCTTCATCCCCTCCTCTTCTCCTTCATCCCTCCTCTTCTCTTCTCCTTCATCCCCTCCCCTCCTCTTCTCCTTCATCCCCCTCCTCTTCTCCTTCATCCCCCTCCTTTTCTCCTGCATCCCCTCCCCTCCTCTTCTCCTTCATCCCTCCTATTCTCTTCTCCTTCATCCCGTCCTCTTCTCCTTCATCCCGTTCCTCTTCTCCTTCATCCCCCTCCTGTCCTCCTTCATCCCCTCCTCTTCTCCTTCATCCCCTCCTCTTCTCCTTCATCCCATCCGCTCCTCTTCTCCTTCATCCCTCCTCTTTTCTTCTCCTTCATCCCGTCCTCTTCTCCTTCATCCCCTCCACTCCTCTTCTCCTTCATCCCCTCCTCTTTTCCTTCACCCCTCCCCTCCTCATTCATCCCCTCCTCTTCTCCTTCATCCCCTCCTCTTTTCCTTCACCCCTCCCCTCCTCATTCATCCCCTCCTCTTCTCCTTCACCCCTCCCCTCCTCTTCTCCTTCATCCCCTCCCCTCCCCTCCTCTTCTCCCTCACCCCCCCCCCCCCTCCTCTTTGCAGAAAACAAACATGGTCCTTCTGTCTCTTCATGTTGTGTGTAAAGGCTGGTTAATTGGCTCAAAGTGGCTTAACGAGCTTGGCAGCTAACAGTGCCCGTTTTACAGCCAAGTGAACGACACAGAGCAAACGAGCGAATGAGGGCACCACTGGGACCCCCAGCCAGAGCGGGTCAACTCCTATCTGACTCACCTGAGAATAAGGATGTATTCAAGCCTCCCGATCCAGACTAGATTCATCCGTTGAATATAATGAATGACTCATTGTAAAACATTCTTATGCGACTAGTACGGTTTTCTTTACCTTGGCGTTTTAACGGTGCAATCTGCGGACAGTGGGCCAGGATGAGGGGGCTTAGCACCCAATCCCACACCTGGAGTGCTGTTCTGAAAAGGTGATGATGGACACCGTTGTCTCGCGTCTTCCGACAAGAAAACCACATCACCAGTCCGACGGCACACGTCACAACACATACTGTACAGTGATGCTTCTGAAGAAGGTGGGATAGATTTCACACCAAACATCAAGCTCAAGAGAATCTTGCTCATCTATACATAGTAAACGTTTTATAGTGACACTCATTTTCATCACAACCTTTGATTGATTGATTGATTGATTGAACATTTTATTAACAGATTGCAGAATGGGTACAATACAGTACAGCTTAATACACACAATTGTTAAGGGGATGCAGACCAGATAAAGACTTTCATCTTGTTTACATCAGGGTCCCCCATTTTCAATTCATCATAACTGTACAGTGATGCTTCTGAAGAGGATAGATTTCACACAACCATGTCTATTCTCCGGAGAGAGGGTCGCACTCAGTCATATAACATTTTTAGGATGATTTAATTGTTCATCCATCTCACGTTTACATTGCACTACTTTTATTGTCTTTTATACCTATTCTTATGTCTGCAATGTATGCATTGTTTTTTATTCTGTCAATCTGTGTGCTGATTTTATGCCTATGTTCTTTTTAAACTATATAGATAGTTATTCATATTTATTATTGTTATATTGTAGAAATGTGTGCATTGAAATGTCTGTAAAGTCTCGACGACATTGAAAATGAGGGTGACCTCAATTGTCTTTTCGAGTATAAATAAAGGTTGATGATGATGATACGCAAAACAATTTCTTCAATGTGTACAAAATCACAGTGTTGTCAAAACACCAGGAACTTTCCTCTCTATTCTAATTGGTCTAAAGTAGCTTATCAAGCTTGGCAGCTAGCAGTGTCCATTTTACAGCCAAGAGAAAATGACAGAGAGCAAACTAGCAAAATGCAGCACCGCTGGGACCCACTGGGAACCCCGGACAGAACTCAAGTCCTATTTGACTCACCTGAGAACCAGGATTATTTATTTAAGCCTCCCCATTCACTCAGATAGATTCACTCGTTTAATATGATGAATGACTTGTGGTCACTGGCTCGGATTTAAGCGAGTTGCTGAATGAATATTAGAGAACCTGAATGATTGGATATGGCCAGTAGAGGGGAAATAGTTGGGATTATTAGCCATAACCCCGAAAAGAATGTTTGATTTAGGGGATTTGGAGTGTTACCTGCTTACATAGGGTGGCCAGAGATTTCGAAGAAAATCCGAGGACATTGTGGTTGCTCCAATATTCCCTTTTTGATGACTCAGCCAGTTTGGAAAATACTCAACTCTCGCTGCGTGCAAAAGTCGAGAGACAGGAATTTGAGCCATGTGTCGCTATCAGTGATGCCAGATTACTTGTAAAAAATAATCTGATTACTGATTACTCCTTTAAAAATAATCTAGTTACTTTACTGGTTACTTGATTATCAAAGTAACTTAGTTACTTTAAAAGTAACTAGGTTACGAAGTCGTCGTCCTCCTCCCTGCTGCTGCCACAAGAATGACAACAGTTTTTTTTTATTTTTTATAATGCTTTATTGAAAGTGCACAATGTCATAAATCATGATTGGCTGCTCAGACAGGTCATCATGAGACGTCATCAGCCATCAGGCCATACTCCGGTCTATCTGACTGTACCCCTGGCTCTCTTATCATAAGCATTATGAGATAGTAACTAAATAGTAACTCACAGCCACTTGGAAAAGTAACTGTAATCAGATTACTGGCTTGTAAAAAGTAACAAGTTAGATTACTATTTACTGAAAAAGTAATCAGATTACAGTAACTAGTTACTTAGTAACTAGTTACTGGCATCACTGGTCGCTATGGTAACATTATTAACTGAGACAATAAATTAACATAGAGATAGAAGCCAGAGGCTTTCACGTTGTTTTAATAAGAATAAAGCATTTCTATAGCCTCGCAAGCCAGGACATTGTAACATCATGCAAGATTTATTCCTGGCTTGGGAGGCTAAGAATATCTAGGCTTGATACTGTTCATCATTTATAATAAGAACTAGGAAAACATAGTAGAGCAATCTGGAGACAGAGCACCAGATCAGAGGACAGAGCATCAAACCAAGTCGAGTGTCTCCTATCCGTCATGCAGTGCATTCAGGCTGGGGGCTGTTTTCTTTTCACAATATAATGGTAATTTTACAATCGTATGTAGGTTTTTAAGTTGATTATTAATTTGAATATAGAATATCCGTTGACAGCCCTACTTAACACTATGGTCGCCAAAAACGCCTTACCACGTCATTCCCCGCCATGCTCATTCTGCCAAAGACGCCGTACCACGTCTTTGATATCAATATTTCAAAAATCTGTGATCGCAATCATATTTCTCCCCCGGAGACTTGAGATCTACTGTTGATCCCCTCTCAACTCTCCAACGGTTCAAGAGCGCCATCTGGTGGCCGATCGGCGGATCGCCCAAACCGGAAACAGGAAACGAAAGCTGGTGCTCATTCCAATTCGGTCCGATCACTCGCTAATAGTCCCAGGACTCGAGCTAGACACAATGGATAGCAATCCGTTACCAATAACTCAATAAACAACATGATTTTGGACGTATATACTATTATACAACCTGGAGATGGATCGCATATTTCTACATCCCATAATAGGAATATTTCTGCTCCACGCTCATCGCCCAACGCTACGAGGAAGCTATCACCCACACTAGATGAATCATCTAACGTTGGCCACGGAATTATAAACGACCCCCCCCCCCCCCATCCGGTCAACATCAGATGATAAGTAGTAACTTCTAGAAGCACGTCCATTTGAAATTTTTTATCTCGCGCAGATTGCTATCAAACTGTATTTGATCATCAATATAATGCATTTAGGGCTATAAATCACGCTCTGGAGAGTGCTGCAGAAAACGATAAAAACATACTTGTACTTTAGACCGTATTTTAGTATGAATATGTGAATGAAAAAGTATAACGTTGCTACACCCTGAACAATAGATACTTGACGTTGAATGGGCCATAGTAATGTCAATTTAGCAATACAATTTAAAAAGTTATAGCCCTGCAAAGAAGGGGAACTTCTCCATAGACAAATAGAGCTGGCGTGGGATGGTTTATTGTGAATATAAGCCTGGCGACCAAAGTATAGTAACTGAACACTACGTCACCACCGAGTGGAACATGGAAAGCCATGTTCTGCAAACTTTCCCCCACTGTACTGAAATGAACACTGACTTCAAAACCGAGGTACATACCGAACCGTGGTTTTTGTGCACCGTTACCTAATGTTGACACAGTCGATACATGAAACAAGACTGATTTCATTGGAAAAGGTTAAGCTAGCATTAATGTCAATTTCTATAAAACAATCTTATGAATGTGACTAGTGTAGTGACTACAGTATTGGTTCGTGTTCATCTTCTGACTATGTTGTGTAGTGGGAGGGAACTAATGATCTGGCACCGGGGCCAGAGGGGACATCTATTTAGGTTGCACTGGTTGTTATTCATTCATGGCTGTGCTGGGATTCATGTGCTGGTGTTCTTGTTTACTGACGTGGCTTTGTACATTAAACAAGCATTACGTTACCTCCGTTTATTCCTCTTTCCTCCGGGCACTACACTGGTGACCCTGACGTGGATTTTTGTTACGGCGGATTGTGTACAATAATCGGCGAACGAACATTCTTTCAAAATGTCCGGACGAGGAAGACGTTCTGGCCATCGGCAGCCATCACCATCCCCCGTCAGGGAAGCGCAGGGTGCGCGCGCGCCCACGATCAAACTACCTGAGTTCTGGGAGGCGGCTCCGGCTGCATGGTTTGCTATTGTGGAGGCAAACTTCAACAAGAGCTACGTGGATGACGACGACGACCGGTACAACCACACGGTGGCAGTGTTGGGCAGCTCCACCGCAGCTCGAGTGGTAGGTTTTTTGTCTGATCCCCCGGCGACGAACAAATATGAGCGCCTCAAGACCCTACTGCTAGATACATTTGAACTGTCCGCTGCAGAGAGGGTGCGCCGCTTATTTTCTATGTCGGAATTGGGAGACGAGAGACCTTCTGCCCGCATGGAGAGGATGCTGAATCTGCTGGGGAGAGAAGACCCCATGATCCTCTTTACGGAGCTGTTCATGCGCACGCTGCCGGCACAAGTGAGGATGGCACTGGCCAACACCGACGTCGTGGGCCCCCGCGCCCTGGCCAGGGAGGCGGACCGTTTCGTTTTGGCCATGCCTCAGCGGTCCACCGACCTGCTCGCTCCCGCGACCGCCCCGCCACCGGACCGTCGCAGGAGAGCGAGGGATGACGCCAGGCCTTCTGGTCAGCACGGTAACGCAGCGGGCCATTGCTTCTTCCATGCCACGTTTGGCGCCAAGGCCAGACGGTGCCGCTCACCCTGCACCTTCGGACCTACGGGAAACGGCGGGGCCGGCGCTCAGTAGTGGCCCTGAGCGCTGGCGTAACCAACAGGCTGCTCTTCATCCGAGACACCGCCTCTGGTCGCAGTTTCCTTTGCGACACGGGTGCCCAGTGGAGCATCATTCCGGCAGAGAGGTCGGATGTGGCAAAAGAAGAGCGCGGTCCGCAGTTGGCGGGTGCGGACGGCACGCCCATCCGCTCTTACGGCACAAGGGCGGTGGACGTATGCTTCGGAGGACAATGTTTTTCGTGGGATTTTGTCGTTGCGGCTGTCACGTTCCCCCTCCTTGGCGCGGATTTTCTGTGCGCCCACAACCTGCTGGTGGACGTGGGGAACAAGCGCCTGGTCAACTCGCAGACTTTCGCTTCCTTTGCATGTACGCAGGGGGAGGCCATCTACGGCGGGTGGTCCAATACACTCGCCGAAAGTGACCAGTACCTTCGGCTGCTCGCTGAGTTCCCCGACCTGGGCAAGCCCACTTTTTCCTCGCCCACGGTGAAACACGGGGTGGAGCACCACATTGAGACCAGTGGGCCGCCCCTCTACGCCAGGGCCAGACGCCTCAACCCGGAGAAGCTGGCCGTCGCCAGGGCGGAGTTTGCGCACATGGAGCAGGTGGGCATCGTTCGGCGCTCGAACAGCCCTTGGGCGTCTCCCCTGCACATCGTTCCTAAGTCAGACGGTGGGTGGCGCCCATGTGGGGACTACCGCCGCCTCAACGACGCGTCCAAGCCTGACCGCTACCCGGTCCCGCATGTCCAGGACTTTGCGGCGAACCTGGCAGGCAATCGCTTCTTCTCGAAAGTGGACCTGGTACGGGGGTACCATCAAGTGCCGGTGCACCCCGAGGACGTCCCCAAGACGGCCGTCGTCACGCCCTTTGGGCTTTTCGAGTTCTTGCGAATGCCGTTCGGCCTGAAGAACGCGGCGCAGACCTTCCAACGCCTCATGCACTCGGTGCTCCGGGACCTGCCATTCCTCTTCGTCTACTTGGACGACATCCTCGTAGCGAGCGCCACTGAGGAGGAGCACCTGTCCCACCTCCGAACCCTGTTCTCACGGCTCAGCCAGCATGGGCTGATCATCAACCCGGCGAAGTGTGAGTTCGGGCGGGGCGCCATCGACTTCCTCGGGCACCGGGTCTCCGCAGAGGGGGTGACCCCCCTCCCCTCGAAGGTGGAAGCTGTCGCCGCGTTTCCGCGCCCCCGCACAGTCAGCGAGCTCAAGGGGTTCATCGGGATGGTGACTTTTTATTATCGTTTCCTCCGCCACATCGCTCACATCCTGCGGCCGCTGTACGACGCCCAGAAGGGCAAGACGATGAAGCAGCCGGTGGACTGGACGGCGGAGCGGGTCAAGGCTTTTCAAGACACCAAGGAGGCCCTGGCCCGTGCGGCCATGTTGGCCCACCCCTCGCCCTCGGCGCCCACCGCTCTCACCACGGACGCCTCTGATTTTGCTGTGGGAGCGGTGTACGAGTGGGTTGGGGACGCCTGGCAGCCGCTTGCCTTCTTCAGCCGCCAGCTGTCGCCCAGGGAACAGAGGTACAGCACGTTCGACAGGGAGCTCCTCGGGCTGTGGCTTGCTGTCAGGCACTTCCGTTTCTTGCTGGAGGGACGCGAGTTTACGGCCTACGTGGACCATAAGCCGCTCACGCACGCCATGTCCAAGGCGGCGGAGCCGTGGTCCGACCGCCAGCAGCGCCAGCTCGCCTACGTGTCCGAGTTCACCACGGACATCCAGCACGTTGCTGGGAAGTCCAACCAGGTGGCAGATTGTCTCTCCAGAGCGGTGGTCGGTGCGGTGCAGCTGGGTTTGGACTACGTCAGCATGGCTGCGGACCAGGCCGCCGATCCTGCCGTCCAAGCTCTCAAGTCGTCGGACACTGGACTGCGCCTGGAGGAGGTGGTGTTCGGTGACGCGGGGGCTACGCTCTTGTGCGACGTCTCCATGGGTCAGCCACGGCCGGTGGTCCCCGCCAACTGGAGGCGCCCTGTCTTCGAGGCCATACACAGCTTGTCTCACCCTGGCAGGAAGCCGTCCTCGCGACTGGTGTCGGAGAAATTTGTGTGGCAGGGGCTCAAGAGGGATGTGAGAGCCTGGGTCGACACGTGCACCGCCTGCCAGCGCGCCAAGGTGCATCGGCACATCAAGGCCCCCCTGGAACAGTTCTCTGTGCCCGAGCGGAGGTTCGACCATGTCAACGTGGACCTGGTGGGACCGCTGCCCCCCTCGCACGGATACAACTACCTTTTCACCATGGTGGACAGGACGACTCGCTGGCCGGAGGCGGTCCCGCTCTCCTCAACGACGGCCCCCGACCTGGCCCGGGCATTCATCTCGGTGTGGGTCTCCCGCTACGGCACCCCGGCTGATCTCTCCTCTGACCGTGGCTCACAGTTCACTTCGGAACTGTGGGCGGCGGTGGCGGAGAGTCTGGGGGTCAAGCTCCACCGTACGACCGCCTACCATCCGCAGGCAAATGGGCTCTGCGAGCGTTTTCATCGCTCCATGAAGGCCGCCCTTCGAGCCAGCCTCACGGACGGCGACTGGCTGGACAAGCTCCCGTGGGTCATGCTGGGGCTCAGGACGGCGCCAAAGGAGGACCTCCAGTCGTCGTCGGCCGAGCTGGTTTTTGGACAACCGCTACGGGTCCCCGGTGACTTTATTCCCAGGTCGACAGAGCCCTGGTCTGCCGCTGCTCAGCGCGCCTCGCTGCTGGACAGCGCCAGGACTTTCGTCCCGGTCCCGACTACGCAGCATGGGGTCCCTACGTCGAGGATGCCCCCGGAGCTGCACTCGGCGAGGTTCGTGTTCATCCGTCACGATGGCCACAGGACTCCGCTACGCCCTCCTTACGACGGACCCTTCCGCGTCATCGAGGCCAGGGCCAAGAACTTTGTGGTCGACGTGGGGGGTAGGCCTGAGTGTGTTTCCGTGGATCGCCTCAAGTTGGCACACTTGGACCTTGAACTGCCCCTGGACTTGGCCCTGCCGCCGCGCAGGGGCCGGCCCCCGGTCCTGCCTCCCCTGCCACGCCGGGGCCATTCCCCCCTGCGACCCCTCGGACCCCCCGCCGCTCGTGAGCGTCTGGTCACTGACCCCCATCCTGCTCGGCAGGAGGATGTGACGGACGCTGTCACACCCCCTCCCGCACCTCCTGACTTTACCTACAGTCGTAGGGGCCGGGCCATACGCCCTCCTCACCGTGAGGATTTCGTATATTGAGGTGAACACTGGGGGGGGCTGGTGTAGTGACTACAGTATTGGTTCGTGTTCATCTTCTGACTATGTTGTGTAGTGGGAGGGAACTAATGATCTGGCACCGGGGCCAGAGGGGACATCTATTTAGGTTGCACTGGTTGTTATTCATTCATGGCTGTGCTGGGATTCATGTGCTGGTGTTCTTGTTTACTGACGTGGCTTTGTACATTAAACAAGCATTACGTTACCTCCGTTTATTCCTCTTTCCTCCGGGCACTACACTAGTAAGATTTTGTTAACCTTGACGTTTCGGCGGTGAGATCTTCGGACAGTGGACCAGAATGAGGGGCTTAGCAACCATCCCTCACCTGGAGTGCTGCAGACAGTGAACCAGGATGAGGGGGCTTACCAACCATCCACACCTGGATTTCACACGAAACAAGACACCCTTACTAGTCTACACATAGTAGGCGTTTTATAATGACACTCACATTCATCACAATATTGTCTATTTTCTGGAGAGAGGGACGCTCGCATTCAGTCATATCACATTTTTGGGATGATGTAAATGAACGTTTACGGCATATAGAATGGACATTCATACACAGCAACGTGCCTCCGTGTGATAAACATGAAGCGACATATTTTCCTTGGCATGAAACGGGAAAAGTAATCAAACCATTAGGGACCTGCATGACGCTTCTGTCTCTATTCAATACAGTTTTACCATGAAGGATGATTTACAATAAAGTGCTAAGTGCACTTTGTGCAGCTTGGAGATCACTTGTTGACGGCCTATGACCCAGAAGGGGTAGCAGGCGTAAGTAAAGTAAGTAAGCTAAGTGCAGAGATGTAATTGTTCATTCATCTCATAGGCAAAATGTTCTCGGCCGTGCTGGCTTCACCGGTGTTGTCAAAGCGCCAAGAAGTTCCCTCTGTAATGGTTCTGTGTGAAAACCCCTCTCTCTCTTCCCCACAGTGTGTGACATGTACAAACTCCAGGCCCGAGTGGGGTTTGCCTCCTCGTCAACGTGACCACAGTCAGTCCTCTGCTGGTGGCTTTTATTGCTTCACGGTGGTTCCGCCTGTAACCCGACGCGGCAGATGGTTTGTTACATGCGAATCCAGCTGCATCGCAAGGTTTAAGCCGGCCTGCCCCACTGCCCTGTATGTGTGCGTGTCTGACTCTGAGAGCGGGAGCATGTGCCTGCATAGCTGTTAACGTGTGCATGTGTCTTCGTGTGCATGCTGGTGTGTGTGTGTGTATGTGTGTGTCTTTGGGTGTAAAATTAGCAGTTTACATGCATGTGTGAATGTATGTGTGTCATTTAACCAGAGGAAGTTGGTTCTGAGTGGTTGTGTGGTTTCCTCACCACAGCTCTATAAAAGCAGGGGCACCATTTGTAAGCAGTGTGTTGGTTATACTGTCCCCCGTATAACCTTCACTTAAAACCAACTGCCATCTGCGGAGGCAAAAACCTCTGCACCACACAGTTTGATGCACTTTGGTGTATATATACATGGTATGCAACAGGGATGAAACGGCCGGTCTACCGGTCTCTTAATGATAACCGCGGTAGAATTCCCTGACGGTTAGTAATACCGTTCAGGTTTGAATTATCATTAAAACCGCGTTTGATTGCCACACTTTGAAACACGTGTAAATACTGTTTTAACTGCTCAGCATCAACTAAAGACGTTAGCGTCAGTCCAAGATGCAGACGTTAGCATCAGTCTCCCAGATGCAGGCGTTAGCATCATTCTCTCAGACGCAGGCGTTAGCCTCAGTCTCCCAGACGCAGACGTTAGCATCAGTGTCCCAGACACAGACGTTAGCATCAGTCTCCCAGACGCAGACGTTAGCATCAGTCTCCCAGACGCAGGCGTTAGCATCAGTCTCCCAGACGCAGGCGTTAGCATCAGTCTCCCAGACGCAGGCGTTAGCATCAGTCTCCCAGACGCAGATGTTAGCATCAGTCTCCCAGACGCAGATGTTAGCATCAGTCTCCCAGACGCAGACGTTAGCATCAGTCTCCCAGACGTTAGCATCAGTCTCCCAGGTGTTAGCATCAGTTTCCCAGATGCAGGCGTTAGCATCAGTCTCCCAGACGTTAGCATCAGTCTCCCAGACGCAGACGTTAGCATCAGTCTCCCAGACGCAGGCGTTAGCATCAGTCTCCCAGACGTTAGCATCAGTCTCCCAGACGCAGACGTTAGCATCAGTCTCCCAGACGCAGGCGTTAGCATCAGTCTCCCAGACGTTAGCATCAGTCTCCCAGCTGTACAGCAGAATGGTCCTGTTGCTATGTGGCATGCACCAGCTGTACAGCAGCATGGTCCTGTTGCTAGGTGGCATGCACCAGCTGTACAGCAGCGTGGTCCTGTTGCTAGGTAGCATGAACCTGCTGTACACAGCAGCATGGTCCTGTTGCTAGGTGGCATGAACCAGCTGTACACAGCAGCATGGTCCTGTTTCTAGGTGGCATGAACCAGCTGTACAGCAGCGTGGTCCTGTTGCTAGGTGGAATGCACCAGCTGTACACTGTTGACTTCCTGCCCCTCCTCCACACAGATGTTCTCATCCAAACACCGCTAATAGAAACTAAACACCAAACAGACAAACTGGATGGTTTAAATGCTGTGTAACACTGACCAGTAACTCCACCCAAACACACTATAACCACAACTTACTGTTGTGTAAACTGTGGGCAAACTGAGGAGGTGCTGGAGCTGTTATGAGGGGAAATGCATGTGGCAATAATTTTAGGAATTTAAATATGATTTCTAACTTATGGAATATGAAGCGGGAGGAGCTATAACACGCGTCCCCTGATGTGAAAATGGGGTCCACTGAAAAAAGATTCCTAATAAAATTGAAATGACTACAATAGTATTTAGTGATTATTTTGATGTGAAAAACTACTGCATACAGTTTTATCACTGCAGGGAGAGCCACTGTGGAAGCCTGGCATCTTGCCTGTAGATATTGATAATCTGTTTTCTTTATTTATCGTTATTCAACCTTTATTTACCCAGGCAGGTCAATTAACTCATTCAGCGCCAGAGGGCGCTGTGTACTGTGTGGTTGAAAGGCCAACGCTTTAAAGTATATAGGAATACGTGGCGGTGTTTGCAGGGCTATAAGTATATTATATATTATAGCTATGGATACAATACCATTGCCCATTCAATATGTGAAAAAAAAAAATGCATCCATACATTCCCGTTTTATACCTTGGTGAATATAAGTATGGTTTTAGGGTAATTCATGGGAGGCTGGTAATAGCCCCCAACGTGTATTATACTAAATGCTACAATAAAAAAATCAAATGCATATGATAGGTATTATGTTCCATCATGGATGCATGAAAGGGTGGGGGGGGGGCGGGGGGGTCGTTTTTTTATGCTTTGATCGTCACCAACGGAATACGTTATGGACTAGCGTTACACACATACGCTCGGATCGCAATGAAGGCATGCTTTGATCAACGCAAGATTGATATCATATAGCCCTTACCTTGACTAGGATCTGCCCCAAAAAGAATATTCCAATTAACTGATCGCTAGTCCCAGTATTGGTGTCGATCGTGTCGCCAACATAATCCGCTATACATCATCCATCTGGAGCATTTGACGCTTCTCAAGCCGATTGGGACAACCGCTCCCCTTGCCCGACATGGAAAAGTCCGCCCGGACAATATAATCGACGCACAGCCCAAGACACAGAGTTCCAAAGGATGTGCAATACCGGCCGCATCCTACCAGGCGGCGGTATTGGACTTTTGCGATCTCAGACTCATTCCCTATGATAACACCAGGCTCCCTGGATGGATAATGAATGGAAATATTGAATAAAAGAAAAAACTGCCAAAACCCGACTAATACTCAGGTCTGGTGCTGAACGTTGGGCGAGTTGAGTGTTAAGAACAAATTCTTATTTACAATGATGGCCTGGCGAGAGGACAAAAGGGCCTCTCGAAAGGTAACAGGGAAAGGGGACAACAATATATATATATAAATAAAGAAATATATAAAACAAAAAGAACAATATGAAAATAATTATAGACAAATTATAGTTGAAAGGCTGGATGACAGTTGCAGGTGTGTGTAAACAACTCTGTGATAGAGTCAATTTGTCCATTTTCATAGTATTTTGCATATAGTTCCAACTGCTGGGAGCAGCGAATTGGAAGGAGGCTTGACCAGAGGAAGTGTTGAACACGGGGAACATCATTCTAGACTAGAGAGAAGGAGGCTTGACCAGAGGAAGTGTTAACACAGGGAACATCTAGACTAGAGAGAAGGAGGTTTGACCAGAGGAAGTGTTAACACAGGGAACATCTAGACTAGAGAGAAGGAGGCTTGACCAGAGGATGTGTTAACACAGGGAACATCTAGACTAGAGAGAAGGAGGATTGACCAGAGGAAGTGTTAACACAGGGAACATCTAGACTAGAGAGAAGGAGGATTGACCAGAGGAAGTGTTAACACAGGGAACATCTAGACTAGAGAGAAGGAGGCTTGACCAGAGGATGTGTTAACACAGGGAACATCTAGACTAGAGAGAAGGAGGATTGACCACAGAAAGTGTTGAACACGGGGAACATCTAGAGAGAAGGAGGGTTGACCAGAGAAAGTGTTAACACGGGGAACATCTAGAGAGAAGGAGGGTTGACCAGAGGAAGTGTTAACACAGGGAACATCTAGACTAGAGAGAAGGAGGATTGACCACAGAAAGTGTTGAACACGGGGAACATCTAGAGAGAAGGAGGGTTGACCAGAGAAAGTGTTAACACGGGGAACATCTAGAGAGAAGGAGGGTTGACCAGAGAAAGTGTTGAACACGGGGAACATCTAGAGAGAAGGAGGGTTGACCAGAGAAAGTGTTAACACGGGGAACATCTAGAGAGAAGGAGGGTTGAACAGAGGAAGTGTTGAACACGGGGAACATCTAGAGCAGGGGTAGGCAACCCTAGGCACGCGGGGGCATTTTCATAGGCACAGGGGGCAGCAGTAAAAAAAAAATAAAAAAATTATATATATATATATATATATATATATATATATATATTTTTTTTTTTTTCTTTGAAATATTATAGTGAATTATTACATGGCGTTTTCACATTCTCCGAAATGCTTGCTTGTGATTGGTCAATAGCCCCCCGACAGCGGTCATTATTTTTCAATAATGACCGCTGTGGGACAATAATGACCGATGTGCGCAGCTGTTCGCAATCAAGCCCACATCAGTGCAGCAAATCAGACACACCTGCCGCGGCTGCACTGACAGCGGAGTGTGTGTAGATTACAGCGGAGCCAGAACAGAGGCTGCCCGCGATAATAATAATCACTTTATTTGGGCTGACAGAGCCATAGAACAACTGCGATTTGTCAAATGAATTAGGTATATTGTTAGTAAGTTAGCCATGTAATAAATAAGCGGGATAATGTATAGCTTTACTCGGTCATTGTCGCAAAATAATTGACCTTCACTGACGTTTAAAACACCTCGGCGCTGCGCCTCGGTATTTTAAACTACGTGTCGGTCAATTCTTTTGCGACAATGACCTCGTAGCTATACATTATCCCTTACATATTTTGCACTGTTGTCGCATTTATCTTGTTGAAATCCTCCCACAGGTTATTTTTACTACCACATATTTAATTGAGACCCTTTATTTGTTTATTATTTCAATTTAGCTGGAAATACATTGCTACATCATTCAGTAACATTTGCAGAGCCTTATAACAAAAACATTATTACGGTCACCATTGTGACCAGTGGGATTAATCAACACATTTGATTATTTATTTTTCTATTTCATTGAACATTGCACATGTTAAAAGCCATTTTCTTTACTCAAAATGTGAGTATTACCAAGTCAACTTGTGAATGAATGAATGACCTTTATTTATATAGCACCCTTCACAGCACGAATGCACAGGGTGCTTTACACTACAGCTTAATATAAAAACACAATAAAAACAAAATCAGAAATAAATGACAACAACAACAAACAGCAGTTAAAAACAGTGAAACCAGATAGAAAAAGTAGAATAAAAGAATTTGGATAAAATCATGAGTCACTAATTAAAACAAAACTATAGAACAGTGAGGACAAGAAAAAGTGCCTATGCATGACCAAAAGCCTGTCTGAACAAATGTGTTTTTAATTGTTTTTTAAAAGAGTTCTCAGAGGGGGCAATTCGCAGGTCCAGGGGGAGAGCATTCCAGAGCCTTGGTGCTGTCACCTGGAAGGCTCGATCACTCCTTGTTTTAAGCCTGGACCTGGGGACCACCAGGAGGTGCTGATCGGCAGATCTGAGTGAGCGGGTGTTGGTGTAGGGATGGATGAGTTCAGTGATGTAGATGGGGGCCTGACCGTGAAGTGCTCTGAAAGTGAAAGTGAGGACTTTGAAGTGAATTCTATAGTGTACCGGGAGCCAGTGCAGGGATACCAGAATGGGAGTGATGTGGCATGATTTTTTTGACCTTGTGAGTAGCCTGGCTGCAGATTTTGGACCATTTGTAGTTTATCTGTGGATGATTTGGTGAGACAGGTGAAAAGTGAGTTGCAGTAGTCAAGCCTAGAGGAAATAAAAGCATGCACGGACAGTTCTAGTTCAGAGTGAGATATGATGGTGCGTAGTTTTGCAATGTTTCTGAGGTGAAAGAAGCAGGTGCGTGTGAGTGTTTTGACATGTTTGTCTAGGTTCATGGCCTGGTCGAAGACAACACCCAGGTTTCTCAGGTGGGGACGTATGTTGTCTTTAAGGGACCCCAAGTGAGTGTGTTCTTAAAACAATGACAATAAACATAGTTTTATTAGGTTGAAATAATGTGGTTGTGTACTTATTTTTCTGTTAACTTATTATTGATTGAAAACTGAAAACCTTAATGCACAGTAACTGAACTCAATATTTTTAAGTTCTGGTAACTTATTATTATTAATTCTTTTACAGTGTAGTCTTGCGATCAATCAAAACTTATTTACACGATATACCTCACATTCACCCCTCCATTCACATCCTGGTGTTCTCCTGGTGTTCTCCATTAGGCCTGTAGGTGGAGCTACTGTATGACAGCACACGTACAGTACACACACCGATGGTGTGTGATGTGTCCAAAAATGAATGGGCAAATGTGAGTGAAATGGTCGCACTGTATGCAGCTGTTTGTCTGCATTGCATTCCCCCCCCCCCCCCCCAACTCAGATTTAGGGTTGATACAACCATCATAATAATATTGTTAATAATAACAATAACAATAATGATGTAATAATGTAAAAATTATCATTAAAAATACCTGATTATGAGAAAAAAATATTACGATGCATGGAATATTGTTGAGGCACACTAGTTACAACTATATTTCAAACAGGCACTCCATGTCAAAAAAGTTGCTGACCCCTGATCTAGAGAGAAGGAGGATTGACCAGAGGAAGTGTTAACACATAACATCTAGTGAGATATGGTGAGCAGCCAATCGGTAGTCTACTATGTGAAAGACTACATTTGAAGGCGGTAAACGTCGGGGTCACAGGAAGCTCCTCAACCTTAAAGGGGAACCACCCAAACTAACAACTCAAACATGTTATTTCCATGACCTAGGAAAGTTCAATTTATTATTTATTTATTTTATGGTACTGTGTTCACTTCTGAAACAAACAATGTATCCATAGACACAGAACACTCCCCTGGGTGCTTTTGTAGTGGAAGTGAAGTAGACGGACAAAAGGTTTCCAAAATGAACACAGTACTTTATTGATTACGTACAATAAGGTACTGGAGTAATGTCTGGCTACAAGAACTGAAATACACTGAATCAGTACCGTTCATATACTCTACTGACAACAGAACCTACCTACTCTGAAGCATTACCATTCATTAGGGCTGTCCCCGAAGCCTGTTTTTGGGATTCGAACTTCGTCAGGGTTTTTCGAACGGACGTTCGAACCTTCGTTTTTTATTAAAAAAGAAATAAAAAAAAATTATAAAAAATTAAAATGTTGATTTAGAAATCAAATGCCAACGTAACGAAAGAAACGTTCGGGCTCAGCCCTACCGTTCATATACCCTACTGACAACATAACCTACCGCCCCTCTGAATCATTACCATTCATATACCCTACTGACCGTGACCTCCTCTGAATCATTACCATTCATATACCCTACTGACCGTGACCTCCTCTGAATCATTACCATTCATATACCCTACTGACCGTGACCTCCTCTGAAGCGTTACCATTCATATACCCTACTGACGTGACCTCCTCTGAAGCGTTACCATTCATATACCCTACTGACGTGACCTCCTCTGAAGCGTTACCATTCATATACCCTACTGACGTGACCTCCTCTGAAGCGTTACCATTCATATACCCTACTGACGTGACCTCCTCTGAAGCGTTACCATTCATATACCCTACTGACGTGACCTCCTCTGAAGCGTTACCATTCATATACCCTACTGACGTGACCTCCTCTGAAGCGTTACCATTCATATACCCTACTGACGTGACCTCCTCTGAAGCGTTACCATTCATATACCCTACTGACAACAGAACCTACCTCCTGTAACATCACCCGTTTATCCCGATTGTATACATAGTGATTCAGCCGAAGTCAAAGTAAGCTTTTCTTTCAAACCACGTTTTGTCATTTTAATCATACGTGGACTTTCGCCCGCCCACGTCTATGGCTAAACACGTCACCAGGCTCTTCGTAAACACCTAGAATCATTATCATTTAAACCACATTATTTATGTATCTCTATTATTCATAAGCACATTTCATAACTGTTATGGTTTGATTTTCCACCACACTCTCAATGTTTACCATTTTCCTCAATTCATTGTCTATGGAGCAGCTCCAGGCTTCATACTTGATGACATCACAAGTGTGAGTTTTATCACTCATAGTTTTTGGATTATAGTTTGGACGGTATTAGACCATAGGAATAACATATGCGTTCTTTAAATTGGGTGTAGTTTCCCTTTAATGAAAGCTCAATATGGGATCACATGAGAAGCAAACCCAAGACCCACTGCACCACTAACAGTATGTGTGAGCGCAGCCAGTTGTGCAATGGGAAAGTTGTTTGGTTACACTTGCTAGCTAATGGTTGCAGGCCAACAAACTGTCACGCATGCAGGATATCATCCCCGCCTTGCCTCTGTTAGTATTCAAAGCATCCATTAATCCTTCTGGTATCTGTGTGTTGTGTTCAACAGCTCTCCATTTGTAGGGATAAGAAAAAGTGATGAATTACATGTGGCATTCAGATAACCGCGGTTATTAGCGTAACCTACTGTAGACTACCGTTTATGTCGCGGCACGTCTTACAAACACAGACTGGAAAATACAGGGTTTGCATGGTGACAGGAAATTAACTCGCTTTACATTTGAAGAAACACAAGTAGATTCTCACCTAAATCAACTCAGGCAAACAAATAATAAATAACAATAAGTTTGAGGGTTAAAGGATAACTCCACTTTTTTTTTTAAATTAGCTTATTTAACATCTTCCCTGGAGTTAGACAAGAAGATGCATACCTTTTTTGTCTCTGTGCGTGCATTTTAGCTTTGGGAATAGACGCTCCGTTAGCATAGCTTAGCTTCATCACTGGAAGTGGGGGAGGACAGTAGCCTTACAGTGCCTTACAGTGTATTGCAAGGTCTGACATTGACCAAACTTGATATGCATGACCTTGGTGGGCTCTAGGTCAACTCCTGAAAAGGGGGTCAATGTCAGACCTTGCAATCAAAAGTTAGGGGCGCACTGAAATTATGGCAAGGGTTATTAGCCCCCTAACTTTTGATTGCAAAGTCTGACATTGACCCCCTTTTCAGGAGTTGACCTAGAGCCCACCAAGGTCATGCATATCAAGTTTGGTCAATGTCAGACCTTGCAATATACTGTAAGGCACTGTAAGGCTACTGTCCTCCCCCACTTCCAGTGATGAAGCTAAGCTATGCTAACGGAGCGTCTATTCCCAAAGCTAAAATGCACGCACAGAGACAAAAAAGGTATGCATCTTCTTGTCTAACTCCAGGGAAGATGTTAAATAAGCTAATTTAAAAAAAAAGTGGAGTTATCCTTTAAAGCGACAATGTGCGCTTCTGGCCCCTGCTGGCTGCAGGCGGTACTGTCTCTGTTTTCAGCACATTTCCCATGAGCCTCTATGCTCTATTGCCTCCATGTGTTTTTTTTTCTTCTTCTTTTTTTTTACATTCAGACTTTTTGCGGAGTGAATTCTTGGTTTCTTGGCGCTCGAGGAGAATGCATATTTGTTTTCCTTTGTTGTAAAAAATACCCCAAATTCTGAAGAAATGACGGCATCTCGTTCGTTCAAGGCGTACTTCTGGTATGATGCAAAGGTTGACTCAGCTGGTCTCACCAGACCCTTTGAGGCCAGAGCAGTGAAGGTGGAGCAGTGCTTTCTAACAGCTGACGTTCACCCAGCAGTGCTTTCTAACAGCTGACGTTCACCCAGCAGTGCTTTCTAACAGCTGGGGTCAGCTTTTGTTTTGTGTTGTTAATATGTTGCAATTGAAAGCAGGATAATGAGGGTAATGGCGTCCGAGGTGATCGAGAGAAAGGTATCGCTAGAAGCACCTACATGACCAACAAAACGTCCCACAAAACGTCCATGTATGAGTGAGTGAGTGAGTGAGTGAGTGAGTGAGTGAGTGAGTGAGTGAGTGAGTGAGGAAAAACACGGGGAGCATGAAAAATGATAGAAACACTGTTGAACTTCACCCCTTCATCCTCTGATCCAAACGTTGATCGAAATGAATACAGCGTGGGGGCAATAAGGATGGGCATCGATTTTGAAATATCCGAATAGTCATGAAATGATAAACAAACAAAAATTAGTTTAGGCGAATATCGTTTTGTCTTAATACATATACTGTAGTTTCCCTTGTTTTTACCGGCACCTACATGGTGTAGTGCAGGGGTCAGCAACCTTTACTATCAAAAGAGCCACTTTTCCCCCGTCCCACAAAATAAAATGCTCAGGGAGCCGCACAACCTATTTACCCTTAAAATGAAGATAACACAGTGTATAACGTTTTATATATCCCCAAGCATACCCCACATTTAGCATAAAACGCCTGACAATTGCATACCCAAAGTAATTTGCGATTTATTATACTTTATACTTATAGCACACAGTTTGTTGCATTAATGGGATTATAAAGCAACAAAAAGAAAATGTTTGACTTTTTATTGCTGTTTTTACCTGTTATAACAAAGGAAAACCTCAAACTCTTATGAAGAGGAGAAAAAATACTGGCTGTGTAGACCTATTTTTAAATAAAACACAGAAGAGGAGACAAAATACTGGTGTCTGTAGACCGACTTTGAAATAAAACCCTGAACTATTCAGGTATATTTGAGTCCTTCCCATATTTGTGGAACATTTATAAAATAAAAAGTAGTCCACTTTGAAAAAAGACTACCATGTGTAGACCTACTTTGAAATAAAACACAGAAAAGGAGAAAAAACACTGGCATCTGTAGACCTACTTTGAAATAAAACCCTGAACGATGCAGCTCTATTAGAGTCCTTCCCTTATTTTTTGTGGAAAATCTATAAAATAAAAAGTAAATTTTTCGTTGTTCGCAAATTTCACACCACATATCAGGCATACAGGTAAGCCTTTTGTTGACTAAATATCTTAGTTGATAAAATATTTTTTCATTTCAGTGTCACAGTATGACATCGATCTCCAAGCCGCAGCTGATTGGCTAAAGAGCCGCATGCGGTTGCCGACCCCTGGTCTAGTGTATTGAGAGGGGACCCTATTAACTGTTACACCGCTGAGCGGCATGTTGGGTACAGGTAACTAGCTAGCCAGGTAGCATAACAGTCTGTTAAGAGCTGGGAGGACAGAAAAGAAAGATGAAGAAAGAGAGACTGGAGATGTTACATGGTAGCAGCGTTTTATACGTTTGCCATGTTGTTTCACTAAACTCACACATTTCAAGTATCGGTGATGTAACATTCAGAATGAATGCTTTTGTTCCCGGAAATACGCCAGCCTGGTACCCTAGTGTTAGCTGTTAGCAACGACAGCGGTCGGCTAGCTCGTTTGTTGGATTATCTCACGTTTGCTATTACGGTAAGTAAAAACAACCACCCCTGGGAGCCCGTTTGCGTGCTGATTCAAAACAAATCTTTTGTTTGTCCTGCACCTGATCAACAGAGTGGACGTGCGTGCTCTACTTTTACAAAATAGATGGGGAGCCGTCGTGTTACTGGATTACAACGGGTCTACCTCAGTTCTTCTTACGCCAGCGAGGGTCTTCTGTTCCAGACCAGGGGAGACTTAGCACCGTACACCCAGGGAGGGTCCTCTGTCCCAGGGGAGACTTAGCACCGTACACCCAGGGAGGGTCTTCTGTCCCAGGGGAGACTTAGCACTGTACACCCAGCGAGCGTCTTCTGTCCCAGACCAGGTTTGTTGCAGTATTATTAGGTTTGTATACATGTACTTTTACTCAATTACATTTCAGAGAAAAAAACATACTTTTTACTCCTTACATTTAAAATGCAGACCTACAAAGTACAAAGTACAAATCTCACAGGCCCAACAATTTTATTTAGTATATTTGTTTCTCTGGCCAAACTAACGCTAACATTATTAATCCTGCGGCCGCACTTTATTTAAAAACAGCCAATCAAATCCCCATCAATGGAAAATGAACCCGCCCATACCCATGCTGATTGGTCCTTGTGCAAGACTAGAAAGCGGGGATCTTTGATTAAACACCTGCTATCAGAAGAATATACAGTCAGAGTGACAAGCTACAGAAGATGGCCACAAACGATAGTACGAGCGGTCGGCGTGGACGGACAAGATGAGCACCCATGACCCTATCTCCATGAAAAGTCTTTACTTTTACTTTTTTAGTACTTGAGTACATTTAAAAGTAGAAACTTTTTTTAAACTTTTACTCAAGTGTGTTTTTTGCCAGATACTCTGACTTTTACTTGAGTACGATTTTGAGACGGTAGGTACCCATACTTTCACTTAAGTATAATTTCTGGGTACCTTTTACACCCCTGACCAGGGCCCAGGGAGGGTCTACTGTCCCAGGGGAGACTTAGCACCGTACACCCAGGGAGGGTCTTCTGTCCCAGGGGAGACTTAGCACCGTACACCCAGGGAGGGTCTTCTGTCCCAGGGGAGACTTAGCACCGTACACCCAGGGAGGGTATTATGTCCCAGGGGAGACTTAGACAAGTGGCTCCCAGGCTAAGAGCCATGTCTGTTTGTCCAAGCCGCACACACCCTGCTCCACATGCGACAAGGTCGTGGGGCGGACCCCGCTCTGCGTCAAGGACATGGTATGTGTGTTCATGCGGACCACCCCGGGTCTAATGCACTAATGCTGGGACGCAAAATTACCCAACAAAGGCTGATGCCATAGGGAACCCCTGACCAATCAGGTACGAGTAAACGTCAGGGAGCAAGGGAACCTGAATTAACACGTGGATGTGTGTGTGTGTGTGTGTCTGTGTGTGTGGGTGTGTGTGTCTGTGTGTGTGTGTGTCTGTGTGTGTGTGTCTGTGTGAGTGGGAGCACAGTGTGATGTCACCTAGCAATGGAAGTTAGTAACCGTTGAAATAACCATATGAGAGCAGTCACATTCTATACCACACACACACACACACACACACACACACACACACACACACACGCACACACGCACACACACACACACACACACACACACACACACACACACACACACACACACACACACACACACACACACACACACACACACACAGACACACACACACACACACACACACGCACACACACACACACACACACACACACACACACACACACACACACACACACACACACACACACACACACACACACACACACACACACACACACACACACACACACACACACACACACACACACACACAGACAGACGTGCACACGGGAGGAGCAAGGTTCCCTCAGAAGTATGCAGTATTTAAACTGATGACACTATGAAGACATTATGACCTGATGACATAGATTCTTGGAACTGCCTTGTTCATACAAACAGATCTAGTTTAACCCTCCAGTCACCCTTGTCGCAATTCTCGGCAAATAGCCTTTTTTTCACGTGTGTGTGTGTGGATAGAGTTGGCTATATTTTATGTATATGCCAGGAAAGTAGCTCAGTCTCACATCTTTGACTCACATTCCAATAATCCATGTTTGTTTTCTTTCAAAAATCACTATTAAGCGCACTGCATAAATGTGTCACACCTTCCACCCTAGTCGCAGAAATGAACAGGTTAGGGTTAGAGTAACTCTGTGTGTTGGGGGTTTGATTCTCTCTGGGGATACAAGAATCAACCACAGGAACCACAGGAATACGTTGAATCAGCCGTTCAGTTTAGTCATCTACAAACTGCTGTGACCCGAAAAACAAGTTCCTTAACACTTTCAATGCCGGCCGTATTTTCCTTTTTACCCCCTTGAATGCCGCCACCCACTTCAATGTTAGCGTTAAAAATGCATAATCTATGTTTTAAATTATGGCTATGTGTCTAATCTGCCCGTCGCTTATCAATGACTTGTTTGCAGTCAACATTGTCAAAACTGATTGTTTTTTAATCGGTTCATATCCTTTTTATAGCATTTCGAAAAGCTACGGGACACGCTGAGATATAGGTCAAAACAGCTCCGATTACCCCAAGACTGGTAACATAGATTCCTTTTTTTTTATCCACTTTTTCTCCCATTTTCTATATTTTCTCCCATCCCAATTTCGTATCATCCAATTCAACCCTCCCCTGTCACGGACGCTGTTTCTTGCCTCCCACAAGCCGGCTGCAATGTGGACTAAGTCATACATAGCACAAGTCCCCTCCGGTACTTGAGGTAACAGCAGTCGCATCTTTTCACCTGCGCAGCTCGATCTCTCAGTGGCGAGGAGTAACGCGTGGGAGGCTCACGCTGCCCCCGACACTTCCTGATTCTACTGCGCAGGCGCACCAACCGACCTGTAGGAGTCGCTGTCCACAACGCCCGATCCCCACCCGTCAGTTTCCCACCCCCTAATACGGCCAATGTGTATTAGTACGGACGACCAGCTAAACTGACGAACTGACGAGCCCAGCGTCTCCAGCATTTTGTGGCAAGCGCCTTGCCCACTACACCACGTAGCCGCCCGTAACATAGATCCCTTACCTTAGATCAGATGTTCTCCAAAAAGATTATTCTAATTCCTGATCGCCATTCCAAATATCGATCACGTTTATTGATTGATTATTGGCTGCTGTAAATATATATTCCATATATATTTCCATCTTGCGATCACTTCCCTCTTGATCGGCTCGCCAGCATAGTGGAACCAGTAGGCTCCCCCCACACACATCCACCACACATCCACCAGTATAATCGAATGGCCTGCAGTTACACAGGGATAGACGATAGGGGGCGGTATTTTCCCATCGGAGCTCCTAGAGGGGCTGCTGTACCAACGGGAGACTTGGTTGATGAAATATGAATTCAGATCGCTAATAAAAAAATTAAACGACAATTTGCGTCGTCGGCACTCAACGGCGGGCATGAAATACCGACATAACACGTCATCGGCACTCAAAGTGTTAAGGCCAATAACCAACTTCAGCTCACCGGCCAAGTAAATACAGTCACTGCACCGTTGATTATCAGCTGTTCTTGAGTCAAGGACCCTCAAATTGATACGCATGAGAAAGCAGACCCCCCATTTGATACGAGTATGTCTCTGGGACTCTTTGTTGTTGGATATGATTACGTCCAGAATTCCATAACAGTATCTATACTGTAGTAGAGAGGAAGCTCGTGGAGAACGTGAGACTACGATCTGTCACTCTTAAACCGTTCACTGCCACACAACAGTTACCCGTCGGTAGTGTGATAGTAAAGGGTTAACCTTCTGTCGTGTGGCAGTGAAAGGGTTAATGGCTCTACATGCTCGGGCAACGCAACTGCAACGCAACATCGACAACGCAACATTGTTGCAGACACTCTGCATTTATACTTCTGCAACGGCTATGCACAGCCTAAGCAACATTGTACCTTGTATGTAGCTAGGTTCCCTAGATAGATGAAACTTCCCTTCTCAACCAACCCAGTGTCTAACCCTAACCTTCTGATTACCAGACGACCTCTCTACCTCCTGAGCCACTGTCTGACTCTAACCCTAACCTTCTGATTACCAGACGACCTGCTCTACCTCCTGAGCCACTGTCTAACCCTAACCTTCTGATTACCAGATGACCGCTCTACCCCCTGAGACACTGTCTAACCCTAACCTTCAGATTACCAGACGACCGCTCTACCTCCTGAGACACTGTCTAACCCTAACCTTCTGATTACCAGACGACCTGCTCTACCTCCTGACTCACTGTCTAACCCTAACCTT
>NC_140183.1:14147580-14252580 GCF_963971535.1 Notolepis coatsorum | reverse complement strand
GGTAACACTGGAGGGGGGGAGATGTCTCCTTGGGGTTCCCCGCCCGCAGATGTTGGGTTAGAACCTCCGACTCGGCGGCGGGATGCCCTGCTATCAGCCACATCAGAATGTGGCTCCTTGACCAGTAGTCTGCTGTATGTGAGGGACGCGGGCTTGGAGGAGGAAAGTATGCAGGGGGAACTGCATGCTTTGTTTCCCGAGCTCATGGCGGCGGCGGCAGTCGCAAACGGCGTGCCGCTGCCGCAGCCACTGCCTGTTCCTGTCCCTGATGATCTCATAGGTCATCTATAGCAACATCGCCCGGTGAGAGGGGTGGACGTTGTCTACCCATTTTTCCCCTCAATGGCGGCCTATGTCCGTCAGGGCCAGGTGGTCTCCCACATCATAGGCCTTACTCCTGCCTACATGCAAGTCACGCGGGTGGCGGGTTTGGTCAACGGCATGAAGGAGGGCGTGCCACGGCTTGATAGGCCGATGGCGGCGCTCCTTTGTCCGGAGGTGGTGTGGGAGCCGTTACGGAAGCCGGTTCCCCAAGGGAAATCGGCGAGGCGGTTGGCATATTGGAGCGACCAGTCATTTATCACCGGAACACAATCTCTAGCTGCTGCGTCTAACATCGCGCAGCTGGCGAGATTCATGTCCGGGATATTGACGGGCGGCACGGAGCTGACTGATTTACAGCATGATCAGCTCGCCCAGTCGGCAGGAGCCATCCTGCATCTGACTCAGCCGCAGGCTATAGCTGCTGGGAAAGTGCGCGCCCTGGCCACTCTGATCCAGCGCCACCTTTGGCTGGAGCAGGCGCGTGTGCCGGAGAAGAAGAGGACTCCACTTCTGACGGCACCCCTCTCCGATGCTGGACTATTCGGGACGGCACTGCAGCTGATGACCTCAACCTGCAGGGAGATGCAGGAGGAACGCTCCGTGCTCCAGCCTCATTTCCCCCCGTCAGACAGCTGCCGCGTCGTCGAGGTTCCTCCGCCGTGGCCGCCGCTGCCACCACCGCCACTGCTGGACCTTCAGCGAAGAAGGCCAGGAGGAGAGAGGGCGCCTCCGCTACTGCAGCCGGCCCATCTACGCCCGGAGGTGACGGTAGGGATCGTCGAGATCAGCCGCCGATCATTTACCGTCCCTCCGGGGCTCCCCGGGGTGGCAAATCCCGAGCGGCTCGTGGCAGGCGTCGCTAAGACCCAGTGACTTTTTCCCTCTGTGGTCCCCCCCTGTTTCCCTTCCCGGCCCCGCTATGATTTTGTTCGAAAATATAGAGTCCCCTCTAAAGGGGGACTGTATTTTTTGTTAACAAAATGTGTGTTTATTCACTAAACATATGATGGGGTTGCAACGTGTGAATCTTTCGCTAGTATGGGTTGAGCAAGGCCTGCAGCCTACACTCGGTTGAAAAAGGTTTTTTTCTGCCTCGACCTGAATCTCCACATAAAGGTAGAGGTTAGTTGTGTGCTCTGTTGCTTACACAGTGATATTGAGCTGCAACACTATTGTGTTGGGTTTGCAGTAATGCTCGTATGAAAACGTACCACGGCTCAGCCGTTCTCTCTCTCTATCAATGTTTTTCTGTGTTACAACATGGATGCGGGTGTAGGATTCACACACACACACAACTTGGTCTTGCTATAAACCCTGTTCACAGATGTGTCTGTGGTTAGCGTGCATTGTATTAGCTTGCGCTATTCATTGGCATTGCTACTAAAGGTATCATATGGCTATTGTTGTTGTTGTATGCAAGGGTTGGGCTTGTGAGGGGGTGCCGGATAAACCCCTCCTTCCCTCTTCTGATTGGTCAGGGGGTTTATTGGCCTCTCTTTTTCGTTCAGTCAGGGCCAAGCTGTTAGGCGGCTTGGCAGGGAGGGGGGAGGGGGGGGAAGGGTTTCCCAGACTCTGCACCCATCACAGGCGTTTGAGTCTTGGGTTTCCCCCCGTCATAGCACACGTCACTAGGCACGTTGCTATTGGACGATGACTTCCGTGAGTTTAGACCCGTATGTAGGGTCTGTTGTTGTCAAGTGTCGGGGTAGAGCGTAGGAACTTAATGTTCTACTACGCTCAATATACGCGTAACTTGAGTTGGTTGGTCACATGACTCAATGTTACCGTGGCTTTTCAATCTATGGCTCACGTGGGAAGTCTCTCTGAGGAGTTCCGTCTCTCCTCTGTGGTAGGGATGACGGGATATAAAAATGTAAACAATTTTTACCCTCAGCTGCGTCAAGTGGGATTCATGTCAGTCGGTGTTTCTTTCTTTTTTAATAAAAAAGTGTGGAGAATGTGAAGCACGACAACCTTCTTGTTGTTCTCCCAGGCGCCTTGAAGGATCGATGTGTGGTCTGGTTAGACTGTCCATTGATATGTTTTGGGTCCCGACGCATACATAGTGCTGGCTCGGGGTGTTTCTGATAAGAATCATGCAGGTGGCTAGTACGCCTTGGTTACTTGTTATTAAAACAGCGTTTTTATAAAGCAACTGGGATGGGGGATTTTTTCCTCTTCCGAGAGCCTGTTACTGGGTCTCGACGGATTCTCGTTCATATCTGGGGGATGTTAACGGAATAGATCAGAACATAGGTAGAGGGGTCTCACGCCCTTGGGGTGGGCCACCGAGCGCGGTTTAAACCGGACCGTCTGGGTGGCGCCCTCTTTTCATGTTTTATATCAACACGCATATCTGCCCCTTCTCCTGGAGTAGGCATGTCGGCGTGGTTAGGGCACGGGACTGGTTCTGGTCACGCTGGTCCAGGTCAGTTAACCCGTTGTCCGCCGGGGATGCAGATCTGCTGTTCTGGTACCCTGAAGGACTTGGGCTTTTTTCAGGGGGAAAAATGTCGGGGTAACCCCGTGTCACAGGGTTAGGCGTTATGGAGACCCTTTGTTGGGTACACTTTGTACCTGGCACTATTATAAGGGGCTGGTTCTCCTTCTTTCGCTCCTCTCTCACGCATGGCGAAAAGGGGGCTGTTGGGGTGGTCTTCTGGACCTCCTCTGGTGTGCTTCCCGAGCCGCCGGGCCCGGTCCGAAGTAATGTTTAGTTGAAACCGTAGGCCTGGAACCCTTTTTTGGAAACTGAAACACTTGTACTGCGGTATAGCTGGTGTATACCCGCAGGTGTGTTTTGGAGTTTTTTCTTGAGGGGTTATAGGAACAACCACCGTCTGTGTACCGAGAGGGTGGTTGATTCCCTGGTGTGTTGGAGCAGAGTCAACTCCCGGGTTACCCGGTTGAGTGTGCCTCTGCACGTTCATGACGTCTGCCAATCGTGTCAGCCTTCTCTGCCTCGACCCCTCTGGGTGGTTTTTTTTTAATGGAGGCTTTGTCATGGTGCTCAACAACACCAGCATACGCCCCTTCCGCCGGGGGGGCTGTTTTCAGTTGACTCCTTTGGCGCCTGTCTCGTCCGCAGTGCTCCAGGCTCAGGTCTACAGCCTGCTGCCTGGTTTCCCCGGTGCGCTGCCTGCTACCGTTGGTTAAACTTTTTTGAGTGCTTTACGGCCACGGTGTACTATTGGGGGGTAAGGGCCCGCTCTTGGAGGGGCTCTATCCGAATACGTTGGCGATGTGGGGGGCGGTGTCACTAAGTGACCGCCTGGTGGGGTCTTGATGCCTGGCGTCATTGACCTCTCCGGGCCCCCTTTTTCCAGGGGATCCAGTCCCTTCAGTGGGTCTGGGTCTTCCTTCGCGCTCCGCTGCTACGGCCTTGCCACAGGGTTGGGTTTGCTCTTGACCCCGTGATTCTGGGGGCAGTAACGAGGGTTGTTCCTTCCGTTCGTTCCCTGGTGGCATGCGGGTTGTGCGTGTGCGTAGTCGTGGGGTCAAGCCACTGTCTGCTCACCCTGTGCGTTGAGTTGCTTGAGTTCCTCTTCGCACGGTCGGATCCGTCTCCCTCCCGTCCTCCAATAGGGAGGGTATCCTCCATTAGGGAGGGTCGGGGGGGCTCGGTCCTCCCCGGTCTGTTGGTTGTGGGGGGCCTCAGCGGGGTACATTTGTCGAGCTTTGGCTCCCACTCAGCTCCTCTTGTGCAGAATGATGCTGAGCGGCAGCCATAATGAAATAGAACGTAGGGTTATGTATATAACCAAGTTCTATGAATTATGGTGACGCTGAGGCCCCCCACAACCATCAGACCAGGCCCCCCCGACCCTCCCTAATGGAGGATACCCTCCCTATTGGAGGACGGGAGGGAGACGGATCCGACCGGACACCGGCTCAGTGGCCTCGTGGGTAGAGTGTCCGCCCTGAGTTCGGGAGGCTGGGAGTTCAAGCCCCGGCCGAGTCATACCAAAGACTATTTAAAATGGTACCCATAGCCTCCCTGCTTGACACTCAGCATCAAGGGTTGGTTTGGGGGGAAGTCCTTGCGACATACTAGCGTCATGTCCAAGGGGTGTACTTGTACATCAAGCTGCCTCACGCTATGGAAACAGGAGATAGGCTCCTGCCCCATGTGCCGTTACGGCTCGAGAACCATTGGTTCTCAAAGGCAACTTCAACTCAGCATCAGGACGCCGCTGCGGCCCTTGATCTCGCCTTGTGGTGAAAGTTTTGGAAGGAGGCGAGTAGGTGACCACACACCTGCTTATGAAGGTAAGCGGATAGGGGTGTGGCCAGACGAATGTTGGGATGTAAAGGTACATTGTGGAATTTTTTATTCAGTGCTCGTGCACGAAGTGAAGTGCGTGCAGAATGATGCTGCAATTCATAGAACTTGGTTATATACATAACCTTACGTTAACCTTTCACTACCACACTACAGAAGGTTAACCTTTCACTACCACACTACAGAAGGGTAACCCTTTCACTACCACACTACCGAAGGTTAACCCTTTCACTACCACACTACAAAAAGTTAACCATTTCACTACCATGCTACAGAAGGTTAACCCTTTCACTACCACACTACAGAAGGTTAACCCTTTCACTACCACGCTACAGAAGGTTAACCTTTCACTACCACACTACAGAAGGTTAACCTTTCACTACCACACTACAGAAGGTTAACCCTTTCACTACCACACTAGAGAACGTTAACCTTTCACTACCACACTACAGAAGGTTAACCCTTTCACTACCACACTACAGAAGGTTAACCCTTTCGCTACCACACTACAGAAGGTTAACCTTTCACTACCACACTACAGAAAGTTAACCCTTTCACTACCACAATACAGAAGGTTAACCCTTTCACTACCACACTACAGAAAGTTAACCTTTCACTACCACACTACAGAAGGTTAACACTTTCACTACCACACTTGTGAACGACACAAATGTAACACAGTGCCCAAAGTTACCTCGCTTGAAGACATTTATTTTTTTGTTGCCATTTTCACTTATCCAACATATTTAAACAAGGTGCAGTTACCCCCCATGACCACATGGGGGCACTCTTCCATAATTTAGCTCTGCATCCAAGCTACTGTAAGTCTCTGTCTACCTGCTGTGTGGAGGGGGGTGTTCTGTATGTTTGAAGGCTTTGTAATGTTTACAATTCACTATAATGAGTCGACCCAGTGGATCACAAAATCCCATCCAAACATAGATACATTACACAGAGAAATAGTTACATTACACAGAGAAATAGATACATTACACAGAGAAATAGATACATTACACAGTGAAATAGATACATTACACAGTGAAATAGATCCATTACACAGTGAAATAGATACATTACACAGTGAAATAGATACATTACACAGTGAAATAGATACATTACACAGTGAATAGATCCATTACACAGAGACATAGATACATTACACAGAGAAATAGATACATTACACAGTGAAATAGATACATTACACAGTGAAATAGACCCATTACACAGAGACATAGATACATTACACAGTGAAATAGATCCATTACACAGAGACATAGATACATTACACAGATAAATAGATACATTACACAGAGAAATAGATACATTACACAGAGAAATAGATACATTACAAAGAGAAATGGATACATTACACAGATAAATAGATACATTACAATGAGAAATAGATACATTACAAAGAGAAATAGATACATTACACAGTGAAATAGATACATTACACAGTGAATAGATACATTACACAGTGAAATAGATACATTACACAGAGAAATAGATACATTACACAGTGAAATAGATACATTACACAGAGAAATAGATACATTACACAGAGAAATAGATACATTACAAAGAGAAATAGATACATTACACAGAGAAATAGATACATTACACAGTGATGGTTGAGTGGAATTAACCTTTAAGAAACGTAACTGTCCTATAGGGACTAGTGTTAAAACCATGACGCCTGAAACAGAAAGAGAGACGAGAGAGAGAGAGAGATAGAGAGAGAGAGGGTGAGAAAGAGAGAGACGAAGGAGGAGAGAGAGAAAGAGAGAGAGAGGGGAGAGAGAGAGACAGAGAGAGATAGAACGGGAGAGGGAGAGACAAAGGGGGAGAGAAAGAGAGATCGAGGGGGAGATAGAGAAAGAGATAGAGGGGGAGAGATAGAGGGGGACTCGGGGAGATAGAGGGGGAGAGAGAGAGAGGGAGAGATAGAGGGAGATAGAGAAAGAGAGAGAGGGAGAGAAAGATAGAGGGAGAGATGAAGGGGGAGAGGAAGAGAGATAGAGGGGTAGATAGAGCAAGAGAGAGAGGGGGAGAGAGATAGAGAAAGACAAAGGGGAGAGAAAGAGAGAGTGCAGGGGAGAGAGAGAGAAAGAATGAAACAGAAGGCAAGAGAGAGAGATAGAAAACCAAACTAAATGGTTGTAAAATATTCACAAGAGAGAAGTAGTGAAATATTTGACACAGTGGTTTTCCATATACTACCAGCAATAATACACACCACTGACCAAATAAAATGCATTTGCGTGTGTGTGTGTGTGTGTGTGTGTGTGTGTGTGTGTGTGTGTGTGTGTGTGTGTGTGTGTGTGTGTGTGTGTGTGTGTGTGTGTGTGTGTGTGAAATAGATACATTACACAGTGAAATAGGTGATGTGGTGTCTGATAACGACCTGGGTAGAGAACACATGTAGAGAACAGAGGTTGAGTGGAATTAACCTTTAAGAAACATAACTGTCCTATAGGGACTAGTGTTAAAACCATGACGCCTGAAACAGAAAGAGAGACAAGAGAGAGAGAGAGAGAGAGAGAGAGAGAGAGAGAGAGAGAGAGAGATAGAGGGGGAAGAGAGAGAGAGGGAGAGACAAAGGAGGAGAGAAAGAGAGATAGAGGGGGAGAGAGAAAGAGGGAGAGATAGAGGGAGAGGGGGAGATAGAGAAAGAGAGAGGGAGAGAAAGAGAGAGGGAGAGATGAAGGGGGAGAGAAAGAGAGAGAGAGGGAGAGAGAGAGTAAGAGAGAGATAAAAAGAGAGAAAAAGGGGGAGAGAAAGAGGGATAGAGGGGGATATAGAGAAAGAGAGAGAGATAGAGAGAGAGACAAAGGGGAGAGAGAGAGAAAGAATGAATACCAAAAAAATTGAAGTAGAAACAGAAGGCAAGAGAGAGAGATAGAAAACCAAACTAAATGGTTGTAAAATATTCACAAGAGAGAAGCAGTGAAATATTTGACACAGCGGTTTTCCTACAGAATAGGGAGGGAACTGAAGTCCTTAAGCAACACTGCACTGAATCCCTGTTACTCAACCTATAATATTACTTACCTTATCATCACCCCCTTATACTACCAGCAATAATACACACCACTGACCAAATAAAATGCATTTGCGTGTGTGTGTGTGTGTGTGTGTGTGTGTGTGTGTGTGTGTGTGTGTGTGTGTGTGTGTGTGTGTGTGTGAAAGAGAGTATGTGTGTGTGTTTGTTCACATCAAGATGTAATTTCTGTCGGTGTGTGTGTGTGTGAATGCACAAGCACATCAAGATGTCATTCTCTATGTCGTGTGTGTTTGTGTGTGAGAGTATGTGTGTGTGTTTGTGCACATCAAGATGTAATTTCTATGTCAGCTTGTGTGTGTGTATGCACGAGCACATCAAGATGTCATTTCTATCTCGGTATGTATGTGTGTGTGTGTGTGTGTGTGTGTATGCACAAGCACATCAAAATGAATTTCCATCTTAGAAAAAGAGCGCAGGAGAGAGAGAATGACAGGAAGTGCGTGCACGTGCAGTCACATATGCGTTCCAGTGTGCAAACTACACATGGTTGTCTATGTGGATCTATCTACATGAGTGAGTATATACTACATACTACACATGGTTGTCTGTGTGGATCTACATACATGAGCGAGTATATACTTCTCCAGTTCCAAACCAACGCTGAGGTCAGGAGCAACATGGACCCCGGTAAGAATGCAAGGAATTCACCTGATCCAATTAGCTGCTGGCCTGCCATGTCAGGGCCAATCAGGGCCAGAGGGCACCAGGGAGTCGTTAGGGAGAAAACAAAGGCCAGACCCTAATTAGCCTCCTAGCTGCCATGCTAGTAACCGGCGTGTAGCGTGTGGCGTGTAGCGTGTGGGGACCGCTCACAACGCGAGGGAAGCTTGACACACGACGGCACATGAAAGACACAGAGACAGTGGAGATGCTGGACAGATGGACACGCGGCAGGTGGACGCCCGGGGTTCCTGGTAATCCTGCTCTCGTGACGCAGGGGGAGAAGTGACTGAAGCATGTCTGAGAGGAAAAGAGCAGAAAAACATGAAACGTTGGTTCAGGTGAATAAAAACTAAAAAGAATAAAATACTGTAGCGAACGGTTGTTGGGAATTGACGGAGAGAGACTGGCGAGCCCTGACATATTTCTCATGTGCTTTTATAACCAACTCGAGTGCAACGACATCTCTTCTCATTCAATTCCAAACTGTTCTGGCTTGGAAGTTCTAACGTTTCCCCTCTGAACCCATTGCCCTACCCCCCCCCCCCCCCCCCCCCCCAACTTATTTAGCCAATTACCCTCTACTGTGGACACCTCCCTCCAATCAACATGCATGTAAATTACAAGAACAACATGAACTTAACCCTTTGTTCCCCTGTAACAGTCTTTTGCCCCCCAGAGTCCATACCCAGCGTTACAATAAATGTTTTAACAACTTTAATCAATCAACGCAATTCATGGAACAATGTGTACATCTAGTAAGTTATTATCAGAAGTAGCGTCATAAATGGCCTTAGGCTACTGTCTGAGACAAAAGCACAGGATTGTGCTACGATTGGGGGTGATGATGAAGGTGAGGAGAACACAGTTTGCAGACAAGGATGAAAGACCGGAGACAGAGACAAAGGGTGATACTTAATGAAGGGAATTTTACTGAATCCACAACCAAAAATACAAAACAAAAGAAAGGCCCTGGCACTGGTCGATAACAAAGAGGCGAAAACAAGAAAAGGACAGGAGTAGACAGGCACAAACTCACTTGACAAAACACCAGGGAACACGGGCACGACACAGGGACAACGCGGAGACAATGACGCCACAATAACCCAACTAACCAACAAGCGATAAATACTGACACTAATTAATTATGAAAAACAGCTGGGGAGAGACAGGCACTTAGAACAAAACAATAATCAAAAACAACAGGAACAAGGACTAGGCTATACAAAACACAGAATCAGAATACCAACACAAAGAACAACCTAAACAGATAACACTTGTAACAAATAAACTAATTGCAACAACAGCATATTTTTTATGCAATCAAAGAGGATCCTTACTGACTGCATCATCTGCAGGTGAGCGCTAGATGGCATCATGATACCACTGTCAATTCCTTGTGTGGGGTAGTGTCTCTTATTGTTTATACTGTCCCAGACTTGGGCTGGTTTGGGAGTGTAACAGGATTGTAAAACAATAGAAGGCTACCATCTGAGACAAAAGCACAGGGTTGTAAAACAATAGAAGGCTGCTGTCTGAGACAAAAGCACAGGATTGTAAAACAATAGAAAGCTACTGTCTGAGACAAAAGCACAGGATTGTAAAATGATAGAAGGCTACTGTCTGAGACAAAAGCACAGGATTGTAAAACAATAGAAAGCTACTGTCTGAGACAAAAGCACAGGATTGTAAAACAATAGAAGGCTACTGTCTGAGACAAAAGCACAGGATTGTAAAACAATAGAAAGCTAATGTGTGAGACAAAAGCACAGGATTGTAAAACAATAGAATGCTACTGTCTATGGCCTTGTCCAGACGAAGACGGATCCGATCTTTTACGTTTTCATCCTGCAAGGGCCCACATGTGGGCCCTTTTTAGGATGATTTGACCTCCGGCACTTTGGCGACCACTAGTGGCTTGGGTGTGCATATTTTGTAATACACTATATATATTGAATTAAAGCCCCATTTGTTGCCTGTCGATAGCCCTTTCAGGTGACAAAATCCGTTCAACGGTTCTCGAGTTACATGCCGATATTTGAGGCTTGTGCAAAGTACACGGTATTGTGCAAAATACCACTCCCGACTCTTGGGGCTCTAGTTCCGTAAATCATTTGGCGATCTCGAAAATGATTGAAGAGGGTTGTAGCCAATGAGTGTGGCTTTCCAATGATACCCCACTTGGGGATGTACGAATCAGGGATCTAGGTGAAAAACTCACGAGCGAAAACAGGAAGAGAAAAACCGCAGAATGAATTGAAGTCTATGAGAAAACTGAGCTTTTCTTTTGTACACAGTTGACCAAAATCACTCCTAATCACACATTTCAGAACGGATCTTTATGAAATTTGGACATGTACTACATAAGGCTTCAGGCTATGGATTTACCTGAAAAACCTGAGTAACAAGGTTTTCTACAACTGATGTTCAGACCTATGTTACTCTATTTCATTAGCACTAAAAGTGATCTTTATATTGCATCATAAACTTCAGAATGTTATCTTTCAAAAGAGACCAGGCTTATGCATGTGCTATAAGTATAAAGTATAGTATTTTGGTTTGCAAAAAAGGTATGCAGTCCTCAAAAACGAAGAAAAAAAATCGCCACTTTTCTGCCCGCATGTTAAGAGGTTAAAAAAGGTTTTCCGTAAAAATGAAATCGTCTCAAGAAATAAGTGCGTGCCACAAATGTACAAAATAAATGTCTTTCCTGTTTTAGACATCGCTCTTTTATTTAGAAACTCCCCCGACCGGAAGTGTTATCGTTGTTTTCGCTAGCAGAGTAACTTGTGTTGTCCGGTTCTGTGCTTTTGAGCTGACGCTAGTTTCCAAAGGATAGGAGACTCAGGAGAGAGATACCGCGGCGCAAATGCAGCTACAGCCTACAGGCAATCGATGATGAGGAGGAGGAAGAGCTGCTGATTTTAATCGGCAGGAGAGAGAGAGCGCGTCAAAGCCATATATAATATAATAGCCCCGTGGTGCGGTCGGAGGCAGCTCGAACAACCTGTTAATCTGTAGACCGTTTTCGCCTAAAGGTACATGCCTAAGTAAATGGAAGATTGCTCCAATTCTGCAAGGTCAATTTGCATGTTCTTGGTATCTAGGAACATCTAGGGACCTGGGGGTATGTATTCCCAGTGTCAGAAATATTGTGTCTGTTACTAGGCTGAGTAAATTGTAATGAAGAAAAGGAGAATATAAATTATGATTTATGAGTTTTGCATCTTTGATCAAAAATTGATATGGGTAGGAGAAAATGCTCACTGAGCTCATTCACCACCTTATTGAGATCATGTGTACAAAAAATCGAAGCAAATTAATAAAGGGAAGATGATTAAACAGAAGGATTTGTAGATACAGTAATTAATGATAATCGATTTTAATTATAAATTCATATTTGACCTTGAACTTGACCTTGACCTTATTATGGCCAAATCATACATCTATGGATAGGGAAAATGCTCCTCTTTCCAATGGCAGGGTTGAATCTGGATTTAGTCATTTCCTTGCGGTTTTTACGATAATTAGCATTTTCCGATAAATTCGTATTTCCGATAAATCGTATAAAACATTGGTAAAATGAAAATATACACTTTGACTACTGTTTTTGATAGGGTTATGGTCTTTACTCTTTGCTACAAAAAATATATATTTAAAAACATTAACCTCTTAACACTTTGGCTGCCTAAGGTTAAATTCATGATATACCATAGATTGCCAGCGCTATTTGTCTATGGAGAAAGTCCCCTTCTTTGCAGGGCTATAACTTTTTAAATTCTATTGCTACATTGCCATTATTAGGGCCCATTCAAAGTCCTATATGTATTGTTCATTGTGTAGCAACGTTAAACTTTTTCATTCACATATTCATAGTAAAGTATGGTCTAATGTATAAGTATGTTTTCATCTCTTTCTGCAGCTTTCTCCAGAACGTGATATATAGCCCCAAATGCATTATATTGATGATGAAATACAGTTTGATGGCAATCAGCGCGATATAAAAAATTCCAACTAGACGTACTTCTAGAAGTTACTACACGTCATCTGATGTTGACCGGATGGGCGAGGGGGCGTTTATAATTCCGTGGGCAGCGTTATACCAATCATCTAATGTGGGTCAAATGTTGATAATAGCAGTTAGTATCGAAGACGGTAACGTTACACGCTCAAACTCACCCCAGTCTCCGCGCGCCGTTGGGCGATCATCGTAGAGTAGAAATTCTATCATTATGGGATGGCGATTTACCCGGTCCATCTCCAGCTTGTATAATGGTATATACGTCCAAATCATGTTGTTTATCGAGTTATTGGCAATCGATCGCTATGTAGCGTGACGAGCCAGAGTGCCGGGACATGTACCGAGTGGCCGGAAGCAATACGGACGTCTAGCACAACCTCTATGGCACATCCTGTTTAAGCGATTGCGCCGATCGGCCACCAGATGGCGTTCCTGAACCGCCAGAGAGCTCAGTGGGTCCTGCTGGTGGATCTCAGGCCAGCGGAGGGGACATATGAATCCGATCGCAGATTTTTGAAATATTGATATAAGGACGCTGTACAGCGTCCCCCGGCAACTTGAGCATGGCCAGCAATGACGTCTAAAAACGTTTCATGGCAGTCAAAGTGTTAACATTCAAGGGCCCACATGTGGACGATTCTTTGCCGACCTCTAGTGGCTCGGGTGTGCATTTCTTTTAATACAATATTGTAGCGCTGGGATAAAGGAGTCGGAGGCGGTGTATCGAAGTTGAACCTAATTCCTTTATTCAACAGCAGCATAACAACAATGTCAACGTAGTCGAATCGATAGATAGAATGAATGCTCGAGGCAGGAAGTGCTACACACAATATCGTCCGGGGGGAACTACTATTCCCAACAACAGTTCTGTGTGAATTATGTACAGTCACTACACAAGCCCCCCCAGAATTCACCCATAGTCAAAATCCCCTTGGCGTGGGGGAACAATTGCCCGGCCTCGGCGTGTGCGGAAAACCGGGGGCAGGGAGGGCGGAGCGGCGTAAGTGCTCGCGCCCTCCACGACACCCGGGGGCACGAAACGGCCTCAGCGAGCACGGAAAACCGGGGGCGGAGAGGGGAAAACGTTGCAAGCGCCCGTACCCTCTCCGACACCCGGGGGCACTGGCATCGGTGAGGCTGCCGGTGGCTCTGTGGGAGGCGGCTCCCGGGGCAACGGCGGACGACCCCTGTGGGGGGGAAGGGCCAACTCCAAAGGTTGGGAAACGTCCACGTGAGCGGGCTTGATCCTGTCTATTGACACGGTCTCCGTCCTACCGCCCATGTCGACCATGAGGTCCTTATCACCGTGTCGCAGGACCCTAAACGGGCCATCGTAAGGGGGGCGTAGGGGCCCACGGTGCGCGTCGTGGCGAACAAAAACGTACTCCGCCATGTGCAGACTGCGCGGCACCCGGGAAACGGGGGTACCATGCTGCGACGTGGGAATCGGGGCGAAGTGACTAAAATGACTACTGTCTGTGTTTAAAAGTCTGATAGCCGAGGGGACAAAAGATTTGGCGTAGCGGTTGGTCCTACTTGGTGGGACGTCATAACGGCGGCCAGAAGGCAACAGTGAAAACCGCGGAGACAGAGCATGGAGGGGTTGATTAGTGATGCTCGTCCCCTTCTTGACCACCTGGTCCGTCCAGAGAGAACATAGGTCTCTCTGTTTTACTCCAATTATTTTGGAGCACACTTTCACTATGTACTGTAGGCTGTTCCTATCTTTAATAGACAGGCCACTGAACCAGCAGATAAAAAAAAAAGTTAGGAGACTTTCAACAAAAGAACTATAAAAAGTGCTCAGGGTCTTCGCACTAACATTAAAATAGTTCAGCTTTCTCAGCAGGTAGATCCTCTGCTGACCTTTTTTTAACAATACTCTGTATTTAAGTTGAACTTCAGTTTACAGTCAAACACAGTTCCCAGGTATTTGTACGATTCAACAATCTGGACGTCCTCATCGTGAATTACTAATTCAATTGGCAGAGTTAGAGGGTGGAAGTCGATGGGTGGGGATTTGGACGTTGTGGACAGCGACTCCTACAGGTCGGTTGGGGGATGCCTGCACAGCAGAGACAGGAAGTAGCGGGGGTAGTGTGAACTTCCCATGCGTTACACCTCGCCACTGAGAGTCTGCGCTGGCAGGTGAAAAGATGTGACAGGCTGCCTCCTTGTGTACCGGAGGGGACACGTGATGCAAGGCTTCTATCCACCCTACAACTGACCAGTGGGAGGCATAGTCGAGCAACGTTCAAGACAGGGGAGGGGAGAATTGGAAACTCGAAATTGGGATGGGAGAAAAATAGAAAAATAAGGAGAAAAAGTGGATACAAACAAATATTTAATGACATTAACGTTAATTTGGTATGTTAGTGCTAATGTTGATAGCATTGAATAGCATCAACGCTAGCTGGCTGGCTACAATGAATTCTCACAAGCTGGCATTGTAAAATCTCAACACCAGCCATGGGCATACTATTTACTTAATTATTCGTCAAGGTAAGAGAGGATTTGTCATGATCAACTGAAGGCGTGTGCTATGGAACAGTCTATGTGCTTGGCTACTTAGCTAGCTTATTTGGGTTTTCAGAAAAAGGCCTGCTATGTGACGCTAATCTCTAGCTAGTATCGTATCATGTATTTCATCACAGTAGCCACCCGGTGTTTAATAAAAACTTCTAGCCAGGACATATCTGGATATATAAAACATACTGTATGTATCATGTTTATTTTTTGTTGGCTGGGTTTGCGCATCCAGATTAAGGGAGATGTCAATCTGTTGTCGACGGTGGTAGTACAGGCGCATTACATTTAGCTGTAAAAGCTTGATCAAGCTCAATAGCTTCTGTAACACGAACGCAACTACTCTGTACGATGCCATTGTTGTTGTGATGTTGGCTGAGTTTGCACATGCGGGTTAAGGCTGCGGTTACACTAGGGCCGATTTCGTTTTCAGTTTTCAGTTTCAGTTTCGTTTTTCAGAACGCTACGTAATGGCAGGCAAGTTAGACATCGTTTTGTCTCCTGACCACCGAGTATATACATGTAGTACAATGCCAAAGCAGTAGGTGGCGATGTAGTTCAAACATGAAGGCCATTTTCAACCAATCAGAAAGGTTGAACGAGTCACATCCTGCTCAAAATCTCAGAAAAGCCACCATCTTTATACCTCGCATGAGTCATTTAGCTACATAGCATTTATTTTTCAGCAAGAAATAAAGTACAATAAACAAAAACGGATACATTCACTGTGTTCTGCCTCATTTGTTGATGATTTGTTGATGAAACAAAACTAACATCAACACAATTGACCACCAAGAGCGGAATTTAGTCTCAAAAATATCGCAGATTTTGTTAGCTTACATGCTAACGTGATTGGGATATGCCATTAAAACAGTATAGCATTGTGGCTAGCAGGGTAGTAACGTTAATGCTAGCAGAATGAATGGATGTAAACTTTATTTAACAGATTGCAGAATGGGTACAATACAATACGGCTCAATACAAACAATTGTTAAGGGAATGCAGACTGGGCTCCTTATAACAATAACTTGACAACACGTTGGTAGCCGCAGCTACTTGGGACAGCTCTGCTGTAAACACTGGAAATAACTAATGGACGGAGTCGAGGTCCAGCCAGGGGAGAATTTGGCGTCGGTCTCTACTGCGCATGGGCATTGGGCAGAACGGCTCCGTATCCGGCTTGCGCAAATTACATGGCACCATTGTCTGCGATTTTCGGCGATTTTCGGCGAGTTTCCAAAACGAAAACACCCTTTCAGCGTTGCCACTAGAAAAACGCGTTTTCCTGCCAAAACTGCGTTTCTTTTTAACTTGGACATGCAAACATAATCATTCGAAAATAGAACGTTGCTGTTTTACACCAGTGTAACCATGGCCTAAGGGAGAGGTGGGCTATCGCGTCATCGGTTCAGGAAAAGACGTGTATAGGCTTGTAAAGACGGCAACGCAACGGGGGCGTCTTCCGATTTGCCCACTCTGGGAGCTGTTCTCAGAAAATAGCGTATCCAGGCTCCCAGAACACAGTTCCGTGTGGATGAAAGGTTTTGATTGATTGATTGAAAAGTTTATTAACAGATTGCAGAATGGGTACAGTACAGTACATCTCAATACATACAATTGTTAAGGGGATGCAGACCAGAGAAAGACTTTCGTCTTGTTTACACCAGGGTCCCCCATCGTGCATACGATAAAATACTTTGACTGATACCAAAATCGTTTTTGTCTGGACATGGCCTAAGACAAAAGCACAGGATTGTAAAACAATAGAAGGCTGCTGTCTTAGACAAAAGCACAGGGTTGTAAAACTATTTAAAACATGGGGTCCATTCTCCTGCCTGATCCTGGAACCAGTTGCAACACAGATGCAAAGGTGACTGTGAAAAATCATTGTCTTTAACCTGTTAAGCCCTAGCCATATTTTCTGAAAATCCACCTAAAAATACATACCTAAGTAAATGGAAGATTGTTCCACTTCTACAAGGTCCATTTGCATGTTCCTGGTATCTAGGGACATCTATGGATCTCAGGGAATGTATTCCCAGTGTCAGAAATATTGTGTCTGTTACTAGACTTGAGTAAATTGTAATGAACCAAAGGAGAATATCATTTTTTTTCATCTTTGACAGTGAATAACACCAAGCTAAAATGTACCAGACATGAAAAATTCCCACTGAGCTCATTCAGTACCTTCTTGAGACCACGTGTACAAAAAAAATCTAAGCAAATGAATAAAGGACAGATGATAAACAAGAGATTTTGTAGAGACAGTGCTGAATTCTGCCATCCACATGCTATTTGAAATATGATTATAGAATATAGAATATCAGGCCTATAAATGACCTTATTATGGCCAAGTCACACATCTATGGATCGGGCAAATCTCCCCTTTCTAATGGAAGAGTTAAATCTGTATTTAGTATCACCAGGCGCCCCTGACAGTGCAGCAAATACCGTGAATGAAATCTACTGTAAGTACAGTTACTTTTTTATAAAGTAAATCTCTCCACCATTTTTCATCAGATTGCAACGCCGTTCTTTGCTAGACATTCACAGAAAGGTCGAGAAACTAACTGTGTTCTGTTTTATGGCAATAATGTTCAGTTTAGTTGGATATGATCCCAGAAAATAAGAGAAAGAAAAAAGTCACGCTAGAAGTCAGATGATTTACAGGGGCTGGCGTGAGCTGGGAAGTGTAGTTTTTTTTTTAATTTGAAAGCCCATCGAAAGCCCTGGGTCTCTTCTCTCAAAAGACTACACTCAAGTTAGGTTCCGCCAAATCCTCGCATCAATAATTGCCTTTTTCTGACTCAATGCCCTGAGATTTATAAAAACTCATATTTCACTAATAACACTTAAAATCATTGGTACACAAACGTAGTGCTGAAAATATACAATTTGACTGCTGTTTTGACTGGGTTAGGGTCTTTAATCTTGGCTACATTTGAAAAAAACTCAACATTAATTCATACATTCTGTAGAGATGGATTTATGGTGTGATATCAATCTCCTACCGGTACCGGATCGCTCTGGCTTAAGAGGTTAATATGCAGCAACGTTCCTGGCTGTCACGTTTCCTCTAATACAACGTCAAATAATATGCTATGAGAAAGAACCTTTTCAAGCAATGCTTGTGTCAATCTCTTTGTTGTTCCTGGAAAAGAAAAAACACTGTATCATATCGTTCTTCTTTCGTTTTTTTTATCAATCTATCAAATCTGTTGTGAGAAAACAGAACAGAACATCTATTGTGTTCAAACTACTGACCTATACTGAATGTTGACATCATGACATATTCTGGCTCGAACATTTGAAATACAGTGTTCTCGTCTCCCCCAGCATGCTCTCTGTGAGCCTACATTGAGATCAACAGTCAGCTAAACTCTCTAACCATAGTCGGGTGTTGTAGTTGGCAGGGTTTTCATACGGCAATGCGTGAAACAGACTATACAGATACAGTATAGATAGAAGGTAGATCAGGTAGAAGGTCATCTACAGCTTAAGCAGGTAAGTAACAAGTAAAAATCTACGTTTGTGAGTAAAACTGTATTCTAACCTTTCCGGAAACTATGGTAATATACAGGTAAATAAAGGTAAGTACAGATTAGCTTTGATTCCGTTTTTAGAATAGCATTATAATCTAGCATCTAGCATCAAGCGTATGTATATATCATCAATCTACCATCAAGTAAGAAGAAATAAGTACTAAAGTATTGGCTGTAATTCCTTGCTATACAGAGGCATGCTGCCATTCGCTAAACGTTAGCTTGTACACTTAGCAAAATAAAGGACCTAACTCGTTAAAATAATCACACACAGGGCAGTGGATCGTCTAGGCTTCGTGAACACCATGTGGCCGACCTTGAACTGAAAACGTCCTCACTTCCTGTCTCACTTCTTCTTCTTTTAAAGCAAACGTTTTTATTGGTGAAGCAAGTTTTTGTACAATTACAAAGTCAGAATTATTCATTCACCCTTTTTTCCCCTTTTTTTTGTATAATCTACCCCACCCATCCCACCCCCAAACCCACCCCCAAACCCACCCCACGGATCAACAGGTAGGGTTACATACATAACATGCAACAAGAGAAAAGGTTAAATTACAGACAATAATAACAATTGCTACTTACAATGATACAATTAAATTAAATTAAATAATACAAAATACAAAAATAACAAAGACAAATTAAATAATATAATAAAAAGAAATAATAATAATAATAATAATAATAATAATAATAATAATAATAATAATAATAATAATAATAATAATAATAATAATAATAATAATAATAATAAACAAAAGGAAAATAGTCTGAGTCAGATATGGTACATTAATCAATTATAGAGTATCTACATAGTTATCTGGTGGTATTACATAGTACTGTTGGGCCTGGTTAGATGGGAGGTTCACTCAAAGAAGGAAGACACTCAGTCAGGAGGGAGAACAGATAGGCTGTTAAAGTAAGAAATGAACGGCTGCCACTTCTTAAAGAATTTTGCATACTTAATCTTCTCTAGTTTTAGAAACGAGACCATATCTTTTAGCCAGGCGGAGAAGGGGGGAGGTGTAGACAGTTTCCAGGCTAGGAGTATTCTCCGTCTGGCCAAGAGCGTGGCAAAAGCCAACATGTCAGTATCGTTTGGCTTAATAGGGAGAGGCTCAGCCGGTACGCCGAAACTTCACTTCACTTCTTCTTCTAATGGAAATGTGGCAGACGAGGCATGGCTAGTGCATTGCTACCGTCCACCCGGTTCATAAAACACACTTGTAACAAACAAAGAGTCTCAGTTGCTTCCTCCACAAAATACTTCCTAATTCACAAAACAAATCAAAACAGAAACAACCAAAACAACCATCCAGGTGATCTTTCGTTCTCCCAGGTTTCTCCAGTCGTTGTACTGAGAGGTCCTTCTCTTGAGCTGGCTCTTCTCTCTCTACTTTCCCTGGTGCAGTTAATTACCACAGCTATAAATGCCAAGAACTGTCTTTTTCCCATCCAGATACATTCCTCTTCCTCTCGTCTTCCAAACAGTTTTTCTTGAAGAGGGCTCCATGTCCTCTACCTTCTTGGCTGCCTCAGCATTTCCTGAACCTTCCTTTGGCGTTCAAGAGACCTCGGTTCACACATTTAACTGGTTCTTCACACAACTCCCACTCTCCAAGACATTTACAACAAGCGTTGCAGGGGTAAGGCTAAGAGAATAAGACTCTAGTCACCCAAACAACTGCCTCTGAACTGCTGCGGTCAGGCAAGCGATACCGGAGTCTCATGGCCAGTACAGAGATTCAGAAGGAGCTTCTATCCCCAGGCCATCAGGATGCTCAACGACAATGACACTATGTAAGAAACCATCAAATACACTCACAGCACACACATCCACACGTACACACTCACTTTAAATAAACAACTCATTGTGGCACCCACTTTACTCACTTTAGACACTTTTATATTTATTGGTAAAGAGATTTGCACTACAATTCATACCTCATTGCACCTTACCCTAAGTTGTACCTCATCCCATTTCTGCATTGTACTGTATACTGTATTGTATTGTAACTCAGTTACAAATTTGTTCTACTCTGTATTGTATATTGTATATATGTATATTGACACTTTTTTATATTAACACTTTTGTTTACACTTGTTTATGTACTTTTGACTTTCTATTTTATACTTTATCTATTTTTATCTAGCACACTCTCAGGTGCATAACGGAAAAAAGCTTTTCATATAAAATTATTCTGTATTTTTGTATGACAACTAATAAAGCAACTTGAAACTTGAACTTGAACTCAGAATTGCATGCCGTCTTGCTGGACTCAAAAGGAACACGCCAACATTATACAAAATGCGCTTTCCGTCTTCTCCAGAGTCAGACAAGAAGATGTGTGTTCACTAGAAAGCTATCCGGCTGCAAGCCAGCCTAGCTTAGCGGTTGCAAGCTAGCCTAGCTTAGCACAAATGAATGGAAGTGGATGCGGAGCAGCTAGTCTTGCTTAAAACTCAGGGAGAGGCTTTGTTTTTGGCCAACACCTAGGCTAGCCGCTACGCATCTGCTTCCATTCATTAGCTTTCTACTGAAGGCACAGGGAGGAAATTGGTTTCTTGTCTGACTCTAGAGGAGACATTAAGCACATGTCATCATAATGTTGGTATCTATCTTCTTGTCTGACTCAAGAGGAGACATTAAGCACATGCCATCATAAATTTGGTATCTATCTTCTTGTCTACATTAAGCAATTAAGCACATGTCCCATAATGTTGACATGTCCCTTTAACACAACTCGGCAGAGGTATCCTACACGCTGAGGCCACATGTACAAATGTTTGACATCTTCTCACTGCAGGGGGATCGGTACAAAGGGTCTTACAGGGAATTCTTTCTGCGCAACTTGGGCCCAATACTTAAATTGGTAACTTCATCCCTTTCAAAACTCAGCACCACTGACAAGCTCTCCTCTCTCTGTCAATTATTGTAGTGTGTCAAACGCCTTGCTTCACAAACGCATCCAGAGTCTGAATCTCTCAACATCCCATTCAATTGGCACAGGACAAACAATACCCTTCAATGGGGTTATTTTTCCTCAAGGCAACAGACCTGAACCTGATGTTTTCCCAGCAGAGTTGGGACCAAGTCATTGTTTTGTAAGTACCAAGTAAGTCTCAAGTCTTTACACTCAAGTCTCGAGTCAAGAGCCCAAGTCAAGACTGGAAATTCCCAAGTCAAGTCCCAAGTCAAGACAGGCAAGTCTCAAGCATGTCACAAGTCTGAAACCTTGGGTTTTGAGTCCTAAACAAGTCACGTGTAATGTAACTTCAAAATGTAAAAGCCAACAGAGTAATAGTTAGTAGTATATTAAATATAAAAAGAGTAATAGTTAGTAGTATATTAAATGTTAACAGAGTAATAGTTAGTAGTATATTAAATGCAAAAAGAGTAATAGTTAGTAGCGGCGTCCCACGGGTGGGATGTTTTGCAATTCGCGGCACTTTGCGCTCGTCTACCGACACCACTACTGACACCACTCTCGACCTATTGCGTGCTTTCAGTCTCGAAAGATCGGGCGAGCGTCATGTGACAAGCCATGGCCACGTCCGGTTGTGAACGGTCCTGAACTGACCAGTCACCGCTGATGGCGAAAATGATTGACCACCGTTTTATGCAAGGAGGAAACAATGAATAAAGTGTGCATGAAATAATAGGGGAAAGTAAACATTAGGAACTTGTTACATTCATCCACACAAGGGCTGAGGACACACCCCTGCCCCCCTCTCTCTCTCTCACACACACACTCTCCCAGCTCTCTTTCTCTCTTGCCCCTTCCTCATTTCTCTCACCCCCCCCCCTCTCTCTCTCTCTCTCTCTCTCTCTCTCTCTCTCTCTCTCTCTCTCTCTCACGCACGCACGCACGCACAGCGTTAACTTTGACAGCCTTATTAACAATACAACGAATTGCAGATCATTCTGAGGTAATAACCTGGTTAAATGAGGAGACGGCTGATCCCATTCAACTCAATGTCGGCCGAACTGAAAGTTTCCACACTTGGACATAATGACCCTTCCTTCGTTTATAGGTTCCTTGTACGTAATCAGGATATCAAAAGAATGTAATTGTATTCTGATACAGTTACAGAAAAACGACATAATCTCATTACCAATAACATTTGAAAGACTTTTCAGGATTGCATAAAAATAATTATATAAAATAAATGTTTTTGATCATATTAACCCTCATCTCCTCTCCCCTCTGGATGCATAACCTGGTGTATGTGAGTAATGTGAGCTACAGGACATTCAGTGATAGTAGGAATGTGAGCTACAGGACATTCAGTGATACGCTGTGCAACGGTATAAACGGTATGCCTGGAACTCTGAGAAACATTCCGCGGTGTAAAGAAAAGTATAAAGTGCGATAAAATGCGTATTATTTTTTTTACGTTTACTTTTTTCTGTAGTTAATTAATCGAAATGAACGTGATAAAGTCCCAGCCCTAATACATATATATAGGTTATATATAGATACAAATATATATGTATAGGATATATAGATACAAAAGCAATCGGTTTTGATAGTCTATCAGTGAGCTGGATGCAATCCTACCTTGAGGGGAGGGAACATATGGTGGAGGTAAACAGTACCCCCCCCCCCCCCCCCCCCCCCCCCCCCCTCACAGTGAGCTGTGGTGTTCCACAAGGAAGCATACTAGGACCGCTACTGTTCCTAATTTATGCAAATGACTTCAGCTTGTGACTGCAACTTGTTCCTGTTTGCGGACGACTCAGCCCTGCTGGTCTCTGACAAGAACAAGTTACAGGTTGAAAAAACCCTCAGCTCGGAACTAGGCAAAATATGCATATGGCTCGCTGATAACAAACTATCATTACACATGGGCAAAACAGAGTCCATTCTCTTCGGCTCAAATAACAAACTCAGCAAGACCGACGGCTTCTCAGTTACAGTGGGTGACAATATTGTCACAAGAAAGAGGAAATTACCTACCTGGGTTCCATCCTAGAGGCAAATCTTTCCTGTGACAAAATGGCATCCAATGTAATAAAAAAAAGTCAACCAACGAACTTGATTCTTGTACCGGATCTCCTCTCTGGTAAACAAGAATACCCTGAAGACTCTGGCAGGAGCACTCATTCAAGGGTACTACGACTATGCTTGCACCTCATGGTACCAAAGCACCTCAAAGGCGCTAAAAACAAAATTACAAACATCTCAAAACAAACTGGTCAGACTACTGCTTGACCTTACTCCTAGAACCCACCTCACCCCTGCCCACTTTGACAACCTAGGATGGCTTAGAGTAGACGACAGAGTACAGCAACTTGCAATGGGCCTGGTCTACAAGATACACTACACGACCAAGGTACCCATGTACATGTCAAAATACTTCCCAAAGGTCAGTGAATACCACGATCACAACACCAGAGGGAGCTCCACAAATCATGTTAAACCCAGATTCGGCTCAAACAAGGGACTAAACACGTTTCGCAATTATGCCACATCAATGTGGAACGCCCTACCCAAAGCTGTAAAGGAATGTGAATCACTACCCACTTTCAAAACCACTCTCAAAGAACACCTACGGGAGACTGCAATTCGAAACTGGCCCCTGTAAATGTCCTAACCCAACCCTCTCCAATGTACAGTCATTTACCTAATATGGTTGTCAATATTCCAATGTACAGTTTTGCTTGTTTGTACAGTGTCCCCCCCCCAACCCCCTCCAATGTACAGTAAATGACCTAGTATGGTTGTCAATATTCCAATGTACAGTCTTGCTTGTACAGTTGTACAGTGTTTCCCCCCCCAACCCCTCCTACCCAACCCCCCCCCACCTACCCAACCTCCTCCAATGTACAGTTTTTACGTCAAATGTATATACTCCCTTTTCTGGACTCTTTTTGTATCACAAACAGTACTGTATTTGCAAATCTGGTATGTCATAACTGTATAGATGTAGCAGTACTGTCTATCTGTATGTCATGTATGTCATATATGTCTTGATGAATTGAAAATGGGGGACCCTGATGTAAACAAGATGAAAGTCTTTCTCTGGTCTGCATCCCCTTAACAATTGTGTGTATTGAGCTGTACTGTATTGTACCCATTCTGCAATCTGTTAATAAAGTTTTCAATCAATCAATCAATCAATCAATCAATCAATCAATCAATCAAGCACCTGACAATGTCACGAATGGTTCAGATGCATGAGGTCAAACTTTATGTAGGACCAGCTCAATGCTTTGTGTAGGACCAGCTCAATGCTTTGTGTAGGACCAGCTCAATGCTTTGTGTAGGACCAGCTCGATGCTTTGTGTAGGACCAGCTCAATGTTTTGTGTAGGACCAGCTCAATGCTTTGTGTAGGACCAGCTCAATGCTTTGTGTAGGACCAGCTCAATGCTTTGTGTAGGACCAGCTCGATGCTTTGTGTAGGACCAGCTCAATGTTTTGCATATATGAAAGGAAACTCTTTGTGCAGATCTACATGTAAGGTACCAGGAACTTAATCCTCTGCATTCAACCTTCCTAACTGCTGAGGAGCAGCGGAGTCCACTGTGTTGCCAGATGGGAAATGTTAGATTATCGTTCCAGAGGCTTCATCCCTCACTTCCTGTTAGTGTTTCCTGTTTAGGCATGATATTAACATGCTAATGCTAACAAACACACAGACAAACACACTAACCGCTCTCCTATAGCTATTAGCATTAGCATGCTAATGCAAGATGGTAAGGGGGTCAGCCCTATGTTCCCACAGCCCAATGGTCCCACAGCCCTATGTCCCCGGACGAACCCTCTACTACCAGAGGACAATTGGATAATACTGTAGGTTGGGTGTAATTGGCTACCAAATTAAGAGAAAGGGGGATGAAATCAGATACAAATGTATGAAAAAAGTTAATGTGGGAACATAGGGCTGTGGGAACATAGGGCTGTGGGAACATAGGGCCTAATTTTGAGTGAAAACTTATCTTAGAAATGTGGGAACATAGGGCCTAATTTTTTGTGAAAACTTATCTTAGAAATGTGGGAACATAGGGCAAACAATTCCCACCAACCATCTCGTTGTGTGGCATTAAAGTATCTTGTGTATCTTGTGTGCTGGGCTGTGGGAACATAGGGCCTAATTTTGAGAAAAATCTTAGAAATGTGGGAACATAGGGCTGTGGGACCATTGGGCTGTGGGAACATAGGACCTAATCTTTTTTTAAATCTTAGAAATGTGGGAACATAGGGCTGTGGGACCATTGGGCTGTGGGAACATAGGGCCTAATTTTGAGTGAAAAATAAATCTTAGAAATGTGGGAACATGGGCTGTGGGACCATTGGGCTGTGGGACCATAGGCATGCTCCCGATGGTAAGAATGATTCTGCCCATGCATCCTTGTCTGTCCCTCACTTCCTGTTTACTTTCCAGCCCTGCTTCAAGCGCGGAAATCTGCTTTTGTCTATGCTGTCTATGCTGAGTCTATGCTGCCTGGTGGAGATTTGAGCTCTACTGGCTTGGCTTGCTGATATGGGGTCAGCCCTATGTTCCCACTATCTTCCCACAGCCCTATCTTCCCACAGCCCTATGTTCCCACAGCCCTATGTTCCCACAGCCCTATCGCCCCACAGCCCTATGTTCCCACATGTCTACGATTTCTCTCAAAATGAGGCCCTATCGCCCCACAGCCCTATGTTCCCACATGTCTACGATTTCTCTCAAAATGAGGCCCTATGTTCCCCCAGCCCTATGTTCCCACATGTCTAAGATTCTTCTCAAAATTAGCCCTATGGTCCCACAGCCCTATGTTCACGGACGAATCCTCTACTACCAGAGGACAATTGGATAATAGGTTGGGTGTAATTGGCTACCAAATTAAGAGAAAGGGGGATAAAATCATATACAAATGTATGAAAAAAGGAAAAATGTGGGAACATCTAGGGCTGTGGGAAGTGGGAACATAGGCACGCTCCCGCTGAGGTGGGAAAGATGGGGCCGACTCTGACAAGTGAGAAGAATGCTGAGAATGAATGAACCGCTGTGCAGCAGATTGTCTTCTTGGCTGAACTTACTTTACGTTTAACTGCATGAGTTACCTTGAGGATGTATGTAGCTTATGGTGTGGGAGGAAACCAGAGCAGCTGGAGGAAACCTACGTGAACACGGAGAAAACATGCAAACTCCACACAGACTGGCCTCCCGTCGGGGTTCAAACCCACAGCACCTGCTCGCTGTGGGGCGATGTGACACTTTGGATCTTTCACATCACTGCTGTTCCCAGTAAGACGTTAAACACTCTGAGGTCTGAATCAGGAAGTGCTCTGTTAAGACTGAATAAAAACCTGCAACAACAGAACAACATAAATATGAAACAAAGAAAAATACTTTAAACCTTTATTCATTTATTTACTCATAGTATTGTATTTAGATTCTAGTGTTTATTGTAACCATATTTATTGTAATGTATAATATAACTGATAGGGCATACAGACCCCCATCGGAACCTTTGATCACTGCCTACTGGCTCAGATATTCAGTTAATTAGTTAATCAGTCAAGTAGTTAATTATATTGTTTACACTGCAGATCTTAACTTTTCTACTGTACTATACTTTTATTGGCTGTATTTATGTCTACTATTACCCTGCCCATACCCCCTCCTGATGTATTGTTTCCCCTCCAGAGATCTCCTGTGTAATTATCTGTGTGCAATAATAAAATTTCTTAATCAGTTCAGTTCAGTTCAGTTCAGTTCAGTTATTTTCTATTTTGGGCTTTGGACACAGTAACAACGGTCATTCCATTAATCACCAACGTTTTACCAGCTGCTATTGCAAAATTGTCCAATTGTCCGAAAAGGGCTAGGAAGAAGCACTAGGCTTGTCGGGCTCTACCCCTGAAGACTTACGTTTAAATTTAAATTTACATTTTATTTACATACATATATAGTACATACATATAGTACACATTACAGTACACATTACAGTATAGTATACCTGCAGTATATAATAGTATATATAATAGTATATAGTGCATAATAGTGTATACAGCACATATATAATGTGATATGATATGAATCTGATTTATATGTTTGTTGCCATGGAAACACCCAGTGAAACACCCAGTGAATCTGAGTGGATATAATGCTCTCTAGAATATCTCTGTATTTCATTATCAGGGTTCTTGACATAGAGGTTGTATGCCATTCTATTTACAGTAGATGCAAAGCACCTTTGCACCGATCGTTATCCGATCGTGCACCGATCGATATTCATTGTAAATGGTTTGATCAGTGGTAAAGTCCAATCAGAAGAGCCACACAAAGTAATTTATCTACTCTCTAAAATAACCAGTCTTGGAGTTCTACCAGGTGTCTGGCAAAGACAATAGGATTATCAACTAATACAGTTACCCCAAACAAGAGAGGATTATATCTGCTGGTGCAATCTGACATTATTGTCCGAGTTTACGTGTGTTTTATTTAGGAATGATTTGAAAATGGCGTTATCGTGGTGGGGTCGGTGAGGCGAGGCTTCTATGTTTCCAGCCTGGATGAAGGCTTACCAGCCTCATCTGGCCAGGCACAGCTGGGGCTAATGCAACAAGCTAGCTGGCCTGGCAGTCACTCTGGCTAGGTCACAGCTGGGGCTAATACAACGAGCTAGCTGGCTGTCACTATGTCCAGGCCACAGATGGGGCTAATACAACGAGCTAGCTGGCTGAGCAGCTTACTGTTGTTCGCTGCCACTCTGTGAACCAGATTTTTTCATGTAGCTACATGCTTCTGTCCGCTTGGAACAGAATACCAGAGGGATTATGAACGGTTTGGAGAATGTGATGTAACACTAGGGACAAACCACAAGTGGCAGCTAACGTTGGCCTGCTAGCTAGTTACTGTAGTAAGTGGAGTGAACTGGTAAAATAATATATAAATATTCATTTTGGTTGGACTTCATAGACATCATGACTGGTGATCAAATCGGTATCGGCTGACACTGCTTCCAGTGATCGGTGATCGGCGTCAATCGGTGAATCATCATCATCATTAGGTGGCTTCTTCGTTCCGAAGGTTGCCTATCACTCTCCAACCCATTCTGTCCCCACTTCTTCTCTCCAACTCCGTGACTCCGCCTCTCACTCCGCTCCAATCACAGACGTCGTCTACCCAGCCTCTTCTTGGTCTTCCACTTCCTCTCTTTCCATCCACCTTCCCCATCACCACCTTCTTGAACATCTCCCCGCTGGATCCTCTCAGAACATGCCCGCACAACTCCATCTTTCTCTTTTTCAACCTCTCCAGCAGCTGTCTTCCTTGCATATCCGCTTTTCTCAGTACCTCCTCATTCTTGATCTTATCCTTCCATGTTATCTTCAGCATCTTCCTCACCGTCCACATTTCAAAAGAGTCTATCATCCTCTTTGCCTCTTCATTCAGCGTCCATGCTTCTGCTCCGTATGAAAAGACTGACATAACATACGTTTCCAAAATCCTGGTCTTCGTTTTCCAACTTATGTTTCTTCTCAATAATTCTTTATGGTTCCAGAATGCGCCCTTTGCAATTCCGGTTCTTCTCTTAATGTCCATGTTAGCTCTTCCACCTTCACTGATCCAGCTTCCAAGGTACATGTACTCCTTCACTTGTTCAAGTTTTTCTCCATCCACCTGTATTTTACAAACAGTTCCTGGTGTTTTTTCAATGATCATTACTTTAGTTTTCTTTGTGTTTAGCGACATTCCATAGTTTTTGCATTCGACATTCAGCTTATTCATCATGTCCTGTAGATCTTCTTGACAGTTACAGACTATGTATAGCAGTGTCATCCGCGTATCTTATATTGGTGATGTTCTCTTCGCCAAGATTTACTCCTTTCCCTCCTCTCAGACCTTTTTTCATCAGTGATTCACTGTACATATTAAAGAGTACAGGGGACAAGATGCATCCTTGTCTTACACCCTTCTCCACCGGGAAGTCTCTTGAATCCCTACCGGCTATGTCACTGATGCACTCACTCAGTCATTCACTCACGGTTAATAATAATAATAATAATACATCTATTTTATATAGCGCTTTTCCAGGTGCTCAAAGATGCTTTACATGGCAAAACAAAACTATGGCAAAACAAAAAACAGAACAAAACAGAACAGAAATAATAAAATAAAATAAAAAATGCACTTTGCCCCTAGTGGTGACTCACAGGAATTGCACTTTGTATAAGACCAGCTAGCTTTGCATCTATGACATTGTGTGTCCCTGTTTTTATAGAATATATATTTTTAAGGAGTTTTTATGTTTGTGTGAGGAATGAGGAGGCATGAGAAAAGACACAAAGCAACAACGTTGAAGGGCTGGATTTGAATCTGGGATGATGTCATTGATGATGTCATTGCATGTTCCTTGCTAATAATATTATGCACTGAAGTCTGTAGCACTCAAGTTTGACACTGTTTGACGAACAATGTTACTTAGTCCAGTCTGTTGACCATTAAGAGCTGCCCAGTACAACCACAGTCTGACACAGTTGACCACTAGGAGCTGCCCGGTACAACCACAGTCTGACACTGTTGACCACTAGGAGCTGCCCAGTACAACCACAGTCTGACACTGTTGACCACTAGGAGCTGCCCAGTACAACCACAGTCTGACACGGTTGACCACTAGGAGCTGCCCAGTACAACCACAGTCTGACACTGTTGGACACTAGGAGCTGCCCAGTACAACCACAGTCTGACACTGTTGACCACTAGGAGCTGCCCAGTACAACCACAGTCTGACACAGTTGACCACTAGGAGCTGCCCAGTACAACCACAGTCTGACACAGTTGACCACTAGGAGCTGCCCAGTACAACCACAGTCTGACACTGTTGACCACTAGGAGCTGCCCGGTACAACCACAGTCTGACACTGTTGACCACTAGGAGCTGCCCAGTACAACCACAGTCTGACACTGTTGACCACTAGGAGCTGCCCAGTACAACCACAGTCTGACACTGTTGGACACTAGGAGCTGCCCAGTACAACCACAGTCTGACACTGTTGGACACTAGGAGCTGCCCAGTACAACCAGTCTGACACTGTTGAAGACTAGGAGCTGCCCAGTACAACCACGTCTGACACTGTTGACCACTAGGAGCTGCCCGGTACAACCACAGTCTGACACTGTTGACCACTAGGAGCTGCCCAGTACAACCAGTCTGACACTGTTGACCACTAGGAGCTGCCCGGTACAACCACAGTCTGACACTGTTGATCACTAGGAGCTGCCCAGTACAACCACAGTCTGACACTGTTGACCACTAGGAGCTGCCCAGTACAACCACAGTCTGACACTGTTGACCACTAGGAGCTGCCCAGTACAACCACAGTCTGACACTGTTGACCACTAGGAGCTGCCCAGTACAACCAGTCTGACACTGTTGACCACTAGGAGCTGCCCGGTACAACCACAGTCTGACACTGTTGACCACAAGGGCTGCCCGGTACAACCACAGTCTGACACTGTTGACCACTAGGAGCTGCCCAGTACAACCACAGTCTGACACAGTTGACCACTAGGAGCTGCCCAGTACAACCACAGTCTGACACAGTTGACCAGTAGGAGCTGCCCAGTACAACCACAGTCTGACACTGTTGACCACTAGGAGCTGCCCAGTACAACCACAGTCTGACACTGTTGGACACTAGGAGCTGCCCAGTACAACCACAGTCTGACACTGTTGGACACTAGGAGCTGCCCAGTACAACCACAGTCTGACACTGTTGACCACTAGGAGCTGCCCAGTACAACCACAGTCTGACACAGTTGACCACTAGGAGCTGCCCAGTACAACCACAGTCTGACACAGTTGACCACTAGGAGCTGCCCAGTACAACCACAGTCTGACACTGTTGACCACTAGGAGCTGCCCGGTACAACCACAGTCTGACACTGTTGACCACTAGGAGCTGCCCAGTACAACCACAGTCTGACACTGTTGACCACTAGGAGCTGCCCAGTACAACCACAGTCTGACACTGTTGGACACTAGGAGCTGCCCAGTACAACCACAGTCTGACACTGTTGGACACTAGGAGCTGCCCAGTACAACCAGTCTGACACTGTTGAAGACTAGGAGCTGCCCAGTACAACCACGTCTGACACTGTTGACCACTAGGAGCTGCCCGGTACAACCACAGTCTGACACTGTTGACCACTAGGAGCTGCCCAGTACAACCAGTCTGACACTGTTGACCACTAGGAGCTGCCCGGTACAACCACAGTCTGACACTGTTGATCACTAGGAGCTGCCCAGTACAACCACAGTCTGACACTGTTGACCACTAGGAGCTGCCCAGTACAACCACAGTCTGACACTGTTGACCACTAGGAGCTGCCCAGTACAACCACAGTCTGACACTGTTGACCACTAGGAGCTGCCCAGTACAACCAGTCTGACACTGTTGACCACTAGGAGCTGCCCGGTACAACCACAGTCTGACACTGTTGACCACAAGGGCTGCCCGGTACAACCACAGTCTGACACTGTTGACCACTAGGAGCTGCCCAGTACAACCACAGTCTGACACAGTTGACCACTAGGAGCTGCCCAGTACAACCACAGTCTGACACAGTTGACCAGTAGGAGCTGCCCAGTACAACCACAGTCTGACACTGTTGACCACTAGGAGCTGCCCAGTACAACCACAGTCTGACACTGTTGGACACTAGGAGCTGCCCAGTACAACCAGTCTGACACTGTTGACCACTAGGAGTTGCCCAGTACAACCACGTCTGACACTGTTGACCACTAGGAGCTGCCCGGTACAACCACAGTCTGACACTGTTGACCACTAGGAGCTGCCCAGTACAACCAGTCTGACACTGTTGACCACTAGGAGCTGCCCAGTACAACCACAGTCTGACACTGTTGACCACTAGGAGCTGCCCAGTACAACCACAGTCTGACACTGTTGACCACTAGGAGCTGCCCAGTACAACCAGTCTGACACTGTTGACCACTAGGAGCTGCCCGGTACAACCACAGTCTGACACTGTTGACCACTAGGAGCTGCCCAGTACAACCACAGTCTGACACAGTTGACCACTAGGAGCTGCCCAGTACAACCACAGTCTGACACAGTTGACCAGTAGGAGCTGCCCAGTACAACCACAGTCTGACACTGTTGACCACTAGGAGCTGCCCAGTACAACCACAGTCTGACACTGTTGGACACTAGGAGCTGCCCAGTACAACCAGTCTGACACTGTTGACCACTAGGAGTTGCCCGGTACAACCACGTCTGACACTGTTGACCACTAGGAGCTGCCCGGTACAACCACAGTCTGACACTGTTGACCACTAGGAGCTGCCCAGTACAACCAGTCTGACACTGTTGACCACTAGGAGCTGCCCGGTACAACCACAGTCTGACACTGTTGACCACTAGGAGCTGCCCAGTACAACCACAGTATGACACTGTTGACCACTAGGAGCTGCCCAGTACAACCACAGTCTGACACTGTTGGACACTAGGAGCTGCCAAGTACAACCACAGTCTGACACTGTTGGACACTAGGAGCTGCCCGGTACAACCAGTCTGACACTGTTGACCACTAGGAGCTGCCCAGTACAACCACAGTCTGACACTGTTGACCACTAGGAGCTGCCCAGTACAACCACAGTCTGACACAGTTGACCACTAGGAGCTGCCCAGTACAACCACAGTCTGACACTGTTGACCACTAGGAGCTGCCCAGTACAACCAGTCTGACACAGTTGACCACTAGGAGCTGCCCAGTACAACCACAGTCTGACACTGTTGACCACTAGGAGATGCCCAGTACAACCAGTCTGACACTGTTGGACACTGAGCAGCCCATGTGCCTTGCTCAATCTTTCCTGCTTGTCCGTGGGCCTGGTTTTCCTCGTCTTTGTATTGATCTGTTTTTTAGGCACTGGGGGAAATTAAACATGGACTCTTTGCCACTTGGCCCAGGGTTCGAAGCCTTCAGATTAACAAGCCTAAATGAGCTGTTCAGAATTGCCTCCCCTCCATGATGTCGCAATGGGATGAATTAGCTTTGATTAATCAATTAGCTGAGCTTTCTGGAGCCAGGAACACTGCTTACCTAATGCACTGCCCAGGTTGTAAACGTTACTCCCGGGTGTGGGGGAGCCGGGCGGGGGAGGAAATAATTAATTAAAGATGGGTTGTGTGTTGCCACACCACAGAAAGCGTCCCGTTAACAGAGGCTGTAAAACAGACACTGGCCTCATTTCATTTAACGTCATGAACCAAACCCTTCTGGAAATCCTGGGATTGATCCCAATTACTGTAGTTATGGCCTCCCCTGTGTGCTCCTAGAGCGTAGCCTGACTCAGCGTGTCCGTCCCTGGCCGGCTCAGACTCTCTGCAGCAGTCTGGTGAGATATGATACGTTTATGTTTTTATTACTTTAATTCACAGATTGTGTCTTCGTCCCCGGGTGACTTGTTTTCACCGAGGCTTGGAAACTGGACTTCTCTATAATGGTTGTGGAACAAGGATGAATTTCCTATTGTAACATATCTATTGTAATATAACTATTGTAATATAACTATTGTAATATATCTATTGTAACATAACTATTGGAATATAACTATTGTAACATAATTATTGTAATATAACTTTTGTAATATAGATTTCCCAACCCATTCTAAAGGTCATATTTTGGACTTGGTCTGTTGCTCCGGTGTCACCCCTCTCAACTGTTCTGCTGTCGATCTCCCCATCTCTGACCACATGGTTGTTTCATTTAATTTAAGTCTGACACTATCCCAAACCAAACAGTCACGTATTATGTCCTTCCGCAACATCAAAAACATTAATTTAGCCGATCTCACCACAGACATCGACAGTTTCCCCATTACCATCCCCCCATGCACCCCGGATCAGCTCGTCTCCCACTACAACGACAGTCTTCAAACTCTGCTGGACTCACTTGCCCCCCTCAAAACCAGGACTGTGTCATTCCCCCACTCTGCCCCCAACTCCTCGTCCAATCAACAGTCATCTCCCGCCTCGACTACTGCAATGCACTGCTCGCTGGCCTCCCGGCCACTGCCACTAAGCCTCTTCAACTCATTCAGAACGCAGCGGCCCGCCTGATCTCAAACCTACCGAAGTCGGCCCATGTCACCCCACTTCTTAGGGACCTGCACTGGCTCCCCATTGCTGCACGAATCCGCTTCAAGGCCCTCGACCTAGCATACCGTGCGGCAAAGGGAACCGCTCCCGCCTACCTCCGGTCAATGGTCTCTAACTACACACCCTCAAGACCCCTACGCTCTGCATCTTCTGGCCGCCTCAGACCTACTCCTATCCAAGCTCCGGGAGGGTCATCAAAGAGAAGTCGCCTATTCTCAGTCCTTGCCCCACAATGGTGGAATGAACTACCCACCCCAGTTAGGACAGCCGAATCACGTCCAATCTTTCGCCGTCGACTAAAGACGCACTTCTTCAACCATTATCTGAATTAAAAAAAAAAAAAAAAAGAAAAACAATAAAAAAATCTAACCCTAACTAACCGTACTGTCATGCACTTGTCCTAATAAACTAACCTACACTGTAGCACTCAACACTTTGATGAACATTGTTGCTCAGCTGATAGAGTTGTGCCCTTCCTGATGGCTTGTCGTACAGAACTTGTAAGTCGCTTTGGATAAAAGCGTCAGCTAAATGACTAAATGTAAATGTAAATGTAAATGGTTCTCCCCTCACCTACGTCTGCTGAAAGCCAAAGGACGTCAGCTGGAGCGGCTTTCCAGAAAAAACGGACTCACTGTTCACAAACAGATGCACCATACCCATATCCTCCACTACAAAGACGCCTCTCCTCAGCCAAATCCCAATATTTTGCTGACAAAATCACTGCTGGTGCTGGGAACACCAGGGCCCTGTTCTCAGTGGTCAACAACTCACTCCGCCCCCCTGACTCCCTTCCCTCACACTTCTACTCCACTGAACATTGTAACTCCCTGATGTCATTTTTCAATTTAAAAATAGCCAATATCCACCAGCAACTGACCTCTCTCATGTCCAGTTGTCCATCTCCCCTAGCTCCACACCCCCCCTCTCTGCAACTCTCTCCTGCTTCCATCTCCCCTCTGCTGCTGATATATCAAAACTCATCCGGAAATCCAAGCCATCCACCTGCCAACTTGACCCCATGCCCTCCTCCCTGGTCATAGCCTCCCTCCCCTCTCTCCTGCTCCTTATAACTGCAATCATCCATTCCTCCCTCACCTCTGGTTCTGTCCCATCATCTCTCAAATCCGCTGCTGTAACACCGATTCTAAAGAAACCTGGTTTAGACCCCAACATTTTCAATAACCTCTGCCCCATCTCCAACCTACCATTTCTCTCAAAAATCCTGGAAAAAGTAGTGGCTTCTCAGATTCATGCTCACCTCTCCAACAATAACCTCTATGAACAGTTCCAATCTGGTTTTCGCCCCCGTCACAGCACAGAAACAGCCCTCCTCAAAATCACAAATGACCTACTGATGCCAGCTGACTCCGGACTATTATCCATCCTCATCCTCTTCGATCTAAGCGCCGCATTTGACACCATATCTCACTCCACCCTCCTTAACCGACTAGCCTCCATTGGAATCTCCCACACATCCCTAGACTGGTTCCATTCATATCTCTCTGGCCGTACTCAGTTCATTCAGCTAAAATCATTCACATCCCATCCATCCCCCCTCTCCTCATGTGTTCCCCAGGGCTCTGTCCTTGGCCCTATCCTCTTCATCATCTACCTCCTCCCACTCGGTCGGATTCTCCGTAAATACAGCATCAATTTCCACTGTTACGCGGACGAAACACTCTATGTTTCCTCCAAACCCACTTCCACCCTCCCTCCCTCTTCCCTCTGTGCCTGTTTACAGGAAATCAAATACTGGTTCACTTCAAATTTCCTCAAATTAAACAGTGACAAAACAGAGGTAGTCCTCATTGGCTCCAAGTCCACACTCACCAAGCACCCCAGTTTCACCCTCACCATAGACAACTCCTTGGTTTCCCCTTCCCCCCAGGTCAAGAGTCTGGGTGTCGTCCTCGACAGCACCCTATCATTCCATTCCCACATCAATAACATCATCCGGTCCGCCTCCTTCCACCTTCGCAACATCAACCGCCTCCGCCCTTCACTCACTCCCAACAGCGCCGCAATCCTGGTCCACTCCCTCGTCACTTCCCGCTTACATTACTGCAACTCCCTTCTCTTTGGTCTCCCCCACAAAATCTTCCATAAGCTCCAACTGGTCCAGAACGCTGCTGCCCGTATAATCACCAGAACCCCTGTCATCAGTCACATCACCCCCATCCTACGCCAACTACACTGGCTTCCCATTAAACACTGCATAGACTACAAGATCCTCCTCCATACATTCAAGGCCATTCACAACCTCGCCCCTCCATACCTGTCCGACCTCCTTCACATCAACATTCCCACCCGGTCCCTCAGGTCTGCCTCCTCCATCAACCTGACCGTCCCCCCAGCCCGTCTGTCCACCATGGGGTCAAGAGCCTTCAGCTGCTCTGCCCCTCGCCTCTGGAACTCCCTCCCCCCCGACATCAGGAACATTGACTCCATCATTCCATTTAAAACCCACCTCAAAACCCACCTGTTTAGGCAGGCGTATGTCTGATTTTATTTTGTCTGATTTTATATTTTAAATATTTTATATTTAATACATTGTGATTGTGAATTTAACTGTTTTTAAATTGTTGTACGGCGACCTTGAGTGCCTTGAATGGCGCCTTATAAATAGAATGCATTATTATTATTATTATTATTATTATTATTATTATTATTATTATTATTATTATTATTATTATTATTATTATTATTATTATTATTATTATTATTATTATTATTATTATTATTATTATTATTATTATTATTATTATTATTATTATTATTATTATTATTATTATTATTATTATTATTATTATTATTATTATTATTATTATTATTATTATTATTATTATTATCTATTGTAACATAACTATTGTAATATAATACGTGGGGCGGCTTTGGCTCAGGGGTAGAGCGGGTCGTCCAAGGGTTGGTGGTTCGAATCCCGCTCAAGCCCATGTCCATCCCATTGCCGTTGTGTCCTTGGGCAAGACACTTAACCTACTTGCCTCGTATGAATGTGTATGCATGTGAATGAATGTTGGTACAGGGCAGCTCTGGCTGCAATTGTAGCTTACCACCACCGGTATGACTGTGTACAGTCACACAAGTCACACGAGTCTCCCAGTCACACGAGTCTCCCAGTCACACAAGTCTCCAAGTCACACAAGTCTCCCAGTCACACAAGTCTCCAAGTCACACAAGTCACACGAGTCTCCCAGTCACACAAGTCTCCCAGTCACACAAGTCTCCAAGTCACACAAGTCACACAAGTCTCCCTTTCACACAAGTCACACGAGTCTCCCAGTCACACAAGTCTCCCAATCACACAAGTCTCCCAGTCACACAAGTCTCCAAGTCACACAAGTCACATGAGTCTCCCAGTCACACAAGTCTCCCAGTCACACAAGTCTCCAAGTCACACAAGTCACACAAGTCTCCCAGTCACACAAGTCTCCCAGTCACACAAGTCACACAAGTCTCCCAGTCACACAAGTCTCCAAGTCACACAAGTCTCCCAGTCACACGAGTCTCCCAGTCACACAAGTCTCCAAGTCACACAAGTCTCCCAGTCACACAAGTCTCCAAGTCACACGAGTCTCCCAGACACACAAGTCTCCCAGACACACAAGTCTCCCAGTCACACGAGTCTCCCAGTCACACAAGTCTCCCAGTCACACAAGTCTCCCAGTCACACAAATCTCCCAGTCACACAAGTCTCCAAGTCACTTGTGTGACTGGGAGACTCGTGTGACTTGTGTGACTGGGAGACTCATGTGACTTGGAGACTTGTGTGTCTGGGAGACTTGTGTGACTTGGAGACTTTTGTGACTGGGAGACTCATGTGACTTGGAGACTTGTGTGACTCGGAGACTTGTGTGACTTGGAGACTTGTGTGACTGGGAGACTTGTGTGACTTGGAGACTTGTGTGACTGGGAGACTTGTGTGACTGGGAGACTTGTGTGACTTGGAGACTTGTGTGACTGGGAGACTCGTGTGACTTGTGTGACTTGGATACTTGTGTGACTGGGAGACTTGTGTGACTCGGAGACTTGTGTGACTTGGAGACTTGTGTGACTGGGAGACTTGTGTGACTTGGAGACTTGTGTGACTGGGAGACTTGTGTGTCTGGGAGACTTGTGTGACTGGGAGACTTGTGTGACTGGGAGACTTGTGTGACTGGGAGACTCGTGTGACTTGTGTGACTCGTGTGACTTGTGTGACTGGGAGACGTGGTAAATACACAGGTCACAACATGTTTACAGGAACATTTGGGAGTTGTATTTTGATTGTATTTGGAGTATATGTCCTGACTGTAGTGAACTAGGCTAGATGTCTGCCCCACTTCCAGTGATGAAGCTAAGCTAGGCTAACGGTCCAGGCATTCCCTAAGCCCAATGCATGCAGAGAGACTAAAAAGGTATGTATCTTCTTGTCTAACTCCAGGGAAGATGTTAAATAAGCAAATTTCCCACACCAGGAACATTATTTGGGGGCCCTGTTATTGATTATTTTGTGCACCATGTTGAGCCTAAGCTGGGCTGGTAACCAGTTGAGCTCCTGAAAATGACTCCTCCCATGATCACGAGGGCCTAGGCCCATCACAACCCTGATCAGCTTATTCTGTGACACCTGTAGTTTCTTCTTTAATGAAGCTGACAGTCCCCCAAACCAGGCTACACTAGCATAATCAAAATGACACTGCACCAGGCTGTTGACTAGTAGTCCAAGGCTTTCCCTATCGAGCATATTGGCCTTTCTAGCCAATGGTGCAGGCATTTACTTTACCCAGCACCTGTAAGGCCACCCCCCCCCCCCCCCCACACAGACTGTCACCCAGCATACAGCCCAGGTACTTCACTGCTGTTCTTGCTGCTATAACCTCTGACCCTAATTCTACCTTGAGTTCAGAGTTCAGGAGCCTTTTTTAATCTGGGCTTAGATCCGAACAAAATAGACTCTGTTTTACCTAAGTGAAGTGAGAGCCTATTGTCAGACAGCCAATTGCTAACCTTAGCGAGTTCCTCTCCTGGCATTCTTTGGAGTGTACTCAGATCCTTATGGGAGATGAGCAAAGCTAAATCATCGGCAAATAAGAATAAATGGCCGGTCGTCAAGGACAACACCAAGGTTCTTGGCGGTCGGGGACGCGGCCACGGCTACATTCTCCACTGTGATGGAATGGTCGGTCAGCGGGGAGGATTTAGCCAGCAGGTGAAGCAATTATGTTTTGCTTAGTTAGTTAGTTTGCTTAGTTCTACCTGCTTCCCTCTAATTCTAAATGTTCACCATCAGTTTAATCTGGTTTGTTCCTACAGTTTGTTAACACCACTGCAGAGGCCGTTCGGGGCGTGACTCTTCAGAGTGCATGGCCGCTCGGAATGCACTTTAATAGTTCTGAGGTATGTAATCATTATTTGTGCCCCTAAAGCAAAGCGTTATCCAAATCATTTTCCAAACACTAACCCTAAATTCAGTTTCCTAACAGTTGCAAGATAAACAGTGGAATTGCAGCCTCTCTGAAACTGATGTGTTTCCTAACAGTTGCAGGAGAAACAGTGGAAATGCATCCTCTCTGAAACCGATGCGACTTTCCTAATTCATGAGCGAATCCCACAGCTGCAAATGTTTGCGTTATCAGCCCAAAAGCGTCACACGTCCAGCCTTGTTGCCAGTAGTACGATTCTGAATGAATGGTGTGATCGTAGTGATGTTATCTCTCTGGTTCTGTCATTCCCCCAGTTGTATCATCTCCTCGCGTATAAGTGAGTGTGACGAAGCCGGTTGTCTTTGGGATAACAATCCGGGACACTTTAGCCAATTACTGAACAGGCTCTCTTCCGTCGTGGGATTCAGGACAAGAGGAAAGGAGACGTCCCTCAGCGATTACAGCGACGGCATCCTTAACACGCGCCGGGGTTTACAAGTGGAAAAGGATGTCTCTTACAATCTCAGGGCTTATCTTGTCAAAGGTCAACCGAGCCAATCCCGCTTTGGGAGTTGCAGTTGTTGTTGGAGGGAAATGTTGATTGGCAGCCAAGAGTTGAGCTTCGGGCCAACGGGAAGCTCCGAAGGTCTTGACTTTTTCTTCTTCATGTCTTCTGGTGAGTTCGACTTCGTATGACCGACCGTGTTGTAATAAGTGCTGAGCGCACCATAACCCCCTCACTTGTTCCTGTAAGGAGGGTTCATGTGATTGCTGTTCCAATTTCAGTAATCACTTTACACACTTTGATCTCGCAAACAGGTCATTAAATACGTTTTAATTCCCTCTGTATTGTTTCGAATCCAAACTGAATTTGAATCAGCTCATCCCCCCCTCTAGTCTGTGGTTTCATCCACTCTCCTGGTGCCTGTTTGCTGTACCTACCTACCTGAGAAAGGAGAGGGGGCTGCTGCCCAGAGGAAGACCAGGTCTGAAGTGCTGAGAGAGGAGAGAGAGGCTGCTGCCCAGAGGAAGACCAGGTCTGAAGTGCTGAGAGAGGAGAGAGAGGCTGCTGCCCAGAGGAAGACCAGGTCTGAAGTGCTGAGAGAGGAGAGAGGAGAGAGAGGCTGCTGCCCAGAGGAAGACCAGGTCTGAAGTGCTGAGAGAGGAGAGAGAGGCTGCTGCCCAGAGGAAGACCAGGTCTGAAGTGCTGAGAGAGGAGAGAGAGGCTGCTGCCCAGAGGAAGACCAGGTCTGAAGTGCTGAGAGAGGAGAGAGAGGCTGCTGCCCAGAGGAAGACCAGGTCTGAAGTGCTGAGAGAGGAGAGAGAGGGGGCTGCTGCCCAGAGGAAGACCAGGTCTGAAGTGCTGAGAGAGGAGAGGAGAGGCTGCTGCCCAGAGGAAGACCAGGTCTGAAGTGCTGAGAGAGGAGAGGAGAGGCTGCTGCCCAGAGGAAGACCAGGTCTGAAGTGCTGAGAGAGGAGAGGAGAGGCTGCTGCCCAGAGGAAGACCAGGTCTGAAGTGCTGAGAGAGGAGAGAGAGGGGGCTGCTGCCCAGAAGAAGACCAGGTCTGAAGTGCTGAGAGAGGAGAGAGAGGGGGCTGCTGCCCAGAGGAAGACCAGGTCTGAAGTGCTGAGAGAGGAGAGAGAGGGGGCTGCTGCCCAGAGGAAGACCAGGTCTGAAGTGCTGAGAGAGGAGAGGAGAGGGGGCTGCTGCCCAGAGGAAGACCAGGTCTGAAGTGCTGAGAGAGGAGAGGAGAGGGGGCTGCTGCCCAGAGGAAGACCAGGTCTGAAGTGCTGAGAGAGGAGAGAGAGGCTGCTGCCCAGAGGAAGACCAGGTCTGAAGTGCTGAGAGAGGAGAGAGAGGCTGCTGCCCAGAGGAAGACCAGGTCTGAAGTGCTGAGAGAGGAGAGAGGAGAGAGAGGCTGCTGCCCAGAGGAAGACCAGGTCTGAAGTGCTGAGAGAGGAGAGAGGAGAGGGGGCTGCTGCCCAGAGGAAGACCAGGTCTGAAGTACTGAGAGAGGAGAGAGAGGGGGCTGCTGCCCAGAGGAAGACCAGGTCTGAAGTGCTGAGAGAGGAGAGAGAGGGGGCTGCTGCCCAAAGGAAGACCAGGTCTGAAGTGCTGAGAGAGGAGAGGAGAGGGGGCTGCTGCCCAGAGGAAGACCAGGTCTGAAGTGCTGAGAGAGGAGAGGAGAGGGGGCTGCTGCCCAGAGGAAGACCAGGTCTGAAGTGCTGAGAGAGGAGAGAGGAGAGGGGGCTGCTGCCCAGAGGAAGACCAGGTCTGAAGTGCTGAGAGAGGAGAGAGGAGAGGGGGCTGCTGCCCAGAGGAAGACCAGGTCTGAAGTGCTGAGAGAGGAGAGAGGAGAGAGAGGCTGCTGCCCAGAGGAAGACCAGGTCTGAAGTGCTGAGAGAGGAGAGAGGAGAGAGAGGCTGCTGCCCAGAGGAAGACCAGGTCTGAAGTGCTGAGAGAGGAGAGGAGAGGGGGCTGCTGCCCAGAGGAAGACCAGGTCTGAAGTGCTGAGAGAGGAGAGAGGAGAGGGGGCTGCTGCCCAGAGGAAGACCAGGTCTGAAGTGCTGAGAGAGGAGAGAGGAGAGGGGGCTGCTGCCCAGAGGAAGACCAGGTCTGAAGTGCTGAGAGAGGAGAGAGAGAGAGAGGCTGCTGCCCAGAGGAAGACCAGGTCTGAAGTGCTGAGAGAGGAGAGAGGAGAGAGAGGCTGCTGCCCAGAGGAAGACCAGGTCTGAAGTGCTGAGAGAGGAGAGGAGAGGGGGCTGCTGCCCAGAGGAAGACCAGGTCTGAAGTGCTGAGAGAGGAGAGAGGAGAGGGGGCTGCTGCCCAGAGGAAGACCAGGTCTGAAGTGCTGAGAGAGGAGATAGAGAGAGAGGCTGCTGCCCAGAGGAAGACCAGGTCTGAAGTGCTGAGAGAGGAGAGAGAGGGGGCTGCTGCCCAGAGGAAGACCAGGTCTGAAGTGCTGAGAGAGGAGAGAGAGGGGGCTGCTGCCCAGAGGAAGACCAGGTCTGAAGTGCTGAGAGAGGAGAGAGGAGAGGGGGCTGCTGCCCAGAGGAAGACCAGGTCTGAAGTGCTGAGAGAGGAGGCTGCTGCCCAGAGGAAGACCAGGTCTGAAGTGCTGAGAGAGGAGAGAGAGGAGGCTGCTGCCCAGAGGAAGACCAGGTCTGAAGTGCTGAGAGAGGATTTTGATTTGATTTGATTTGATTTGATTACGGATCCCCATTAGCTGCTGCCATAGCAACCAGCTAGTCTTCCTGGGGTCCACACAAAAAATACATACAAAAACAATTATTATTGCAAAACAAAATTATTAAAAGTCAGTACTCGACACACAATGTTTAATGAAACTAACAATTAAGATGGCTAAAATTACATGCAAGCAAAAAAAAAAAATAAAAAAAAAATAAAACTTAAGTGAATCTACTGTAAATGCAGCAGAGGTTTTGAGGAGAGGAGGCTGCTGCCCAGAGGAAGACGTCACATCACAAATATTTCAGGGTGTAACTAATGACTTCCCCCCAGGGAGTAATACACAGGGGCGACAGTGACTCAGGAGGTAGAGCTGTCGCCTGGTAATCGGAAGGTTGCCCGTTCGATTCCCGCTCCTCCCGGGCAGCGTGTCGATGTGTCCTTGAGCAAGACACTTAACCCCTAAATGCTCCCGATGAGCAGGTCGGCACCTTGCATGGTCGCCTCCGCCGTCGGTGTGTGAATGTGAGGCACAAAAATTCAAAAGCACTTTGGATAAAAGAGATATATAAAATAAATGCATGTATATATTCTTTTAAGTAAAGCAATTGATTCCTGTAAAGAGAAGTAATGACTAATGTGTAATAGATTACTTTTGTCTGAGAAGAACCGCAATTAAACAAATTATTTACCCCATTACAGATATAAATATATTATATATATTTATTCATAGATATGTTTATTATATATTATTAAAAAAAAACGACAAATTATAATAATGTATAACAAAGCAGCACCTTTATGTCACTAACTTACTCATTTACTCACTCATGGTCTAGGAAACTATAAAAGAAGGAATGGTCATCACACCAGAATACCAGCGTTCTATAACAAGGAAACTATAAAAGAAGGAATGGTCATCACATCAGAATACCAGCGTTCTATAACAAGGAAACTATAAAAGAAGGAATGGTCATCACATCAGAATACCAGCGTTCTATAACAAGGAAACTATAAAAGAAGGAAGGGTCATCACGTCAGAATTCCAGCGTTCTATGCTCTGCTTGGTGCCAGTTCTATTGAAGCCTATGTTTGAGCTATCTGAGGAAATATACATCAACCAATATATCAAACGTTAGCTAGTTAAGAATCCAACAAATTGCAGTTGATTCTGACATCCGAGGTAATAACCTGTTTAATAAATGACGAAGATGATGATGGTGATCTCATTCAACTCAATGTCGGCCGAACTGAAAGCTTCCACACTTGGCACCAACATGCGTTCGCGCGCTACACAGTGACGTGATGACCCTTCCTTCTTTTATAGGTTCTTTGCTCACGGGTAGCTGCTCTGCCCCTAGTGACGGCCTGTTTCCTGTCAGTCTGGGTATCGCTGGCGCTGAGAGAAACAGAAGGGGAACAAACGTTGATGGACTGCCAAGGGTTGCCATTCCCCCACCCATCATGTGTCACGGCTGGTCCCTGTCCTGCCTGCACCATTGGCTCCCAATGAGCCGTTTCAAATGATTCCAAGGCTGACAGTGGCCCTTATGTACACATTGTACACAGTACACACTACGCTGATGTTGACACACAGGGGCAAGGTATCAGGCTCCACTGCCAACCCAGAACGCATAGAATGACACTGTCCACTGCCAACCCAGAACTAGGGATGCACAGATCCGATATTGATATCGGATATCGGCCCCGATATATGACAAAAATAGCTGGATTGGGTATAATAAAAAAAAAAAAAAAAAAAAATGTTTCTCCTTATTTTTCTATTTTCCTCCCATCCCAATTTCGTGTTTCCAATTCTCCCCTCCCCTGTCTTGAACGTTGCTCGCATATGCCCCCCACTGGTCGGTTGTAGGGAGGATAGAAGCCTTGCATCACGTGTCCCCTCCGGTACACGAGGAGGCAGCCAGTCACATCTTTTCACCTGCCAGCGCGGACTCTCATTGGCGAGGTGTAACGTGTGGGAGGCTCACACTACCCCCGCTATTTCCTGTCTCTGCTGTGCAGGCGTCCCCCAACCGACCTGTAGGAGTCGCTGCCCACAACGTCCAGATTACCACCCATCGACTTCCACCCGCTGACTTTTTGCCAATTGAGCCAGTATGACGGCCGGCCCAAGCCAGAGGCAATGCTGACACCCGGATTCGAGACCGGAGTCTCTTGCATTGGTGACGAGCGCAATCTCCGCTGCGCCACCCAGCCGCACTTTTCTTTATATTTTTTATAATAATATAATATAATAATACATAAAATAATAAATAACAATTCAGTACATTTATATATATATATATATGTGTTCATTTGTTACATTTTGTTTCACTTAGGAAAGTAATGTTTTAAATCAAGCCTGATGTTGCCTTGCACAAAAGAATGACCCCAGTCTCTTCCACACAGTGAGGCATACAGTTTATTAATTGAACAATGATAATTGATTTTCCTACTTGAAACCTATTGCGTTGGTTTGGTTATGTTTTGTCATATGATATAATAACATGCTCCTTTAGTTGTCTGTTAGGATACATTGGGCCTCATTCACCAGTACTCTCTTATTATTTTTCTTATATTTTTTCATCTGTTAAGGAAAAATAAGAAAAGCCACCGCCACATTCATCAACACGTTCTTAACGTCCAAATCTGTTCTTACCCAGGTGTTTTGAAGGATGAATCCCACATATTGCATACAGACACGCCCCGCCTGCTCCTTATAAGGCGAATGCGGCGTGTGCAAAACATGGGTCTGCATGAGCTGATTCCTGTATTCAACAGGTCGGATCAAAATGAGATCAGATTCAAATGTATTGTCATCATACAGCACCTATAGCTATATAGTGGAATATATTCCATATTTATACCATCTAGTTGCGCGCTCCTGGCCCCCCCCACACACACACACACACACACACACACACACACACACACACACACACACACACACACACGCACGCGCTAGCACACACACACACACACACACACACACACACACACACACACACACACACACACACACACACACACACACACACACACACACACACACACACACACACACACACACACACACACACACACACACACACACACGCACACACACACACACACACACGCACACACACACACACGTTTTACGTTTTACTGAACGACTGCGCGCTTGTCAAGAGCCAATCAAGAGCCAGTAGGTTGGGAAATACCGGACATGTCATCTATCTCTCTGAAAGGTCCCTGTGGCTAAAACCCTGAGTGCGCTCAGAACTGGTAGGTGTGGAGGCACAGGATTTGACCGGCGTGTGTTGTGTCTGAGTTGAGAGTATTGCATACATCTAAAAGGACCGCTCTTGGCAATCTGAAACGGTTAAGCAGCCACCCATCTGGCTCTGCAAATAGATCTAGACGATCTCTAAATATGCGTTCTATGCGTACAGCCTGGGCGGCCAGAGCATCTAACTGTTCTAACAGCAATATATACTCCATTTCAGAAGCAGAACGCACACAATAATAATATTAATAATAATAATAATAATAATAATAATAATAATAATAATAATAATAATAATAATAATAATAATAATAATAATAATAATAATAATAATAATAATAATAGTAATAATAATAATAATAATAATAATAATAATAATAATAATAACAATAATAATAATAATAATTATTATTATTATTATTATTATTATTATTATTATTATTATTATTATTATTATTATTATTATTATTATTATTATTATTATTATTATTATTATTATTATTATTATTATTATTATTATTATTATTATTATTATTATTATTATTATTATTATTATTATTATTATTATTATTATTATTATTATTATTATTATTATTATTATTATTATTATTATTATTATTATTATTATTATTATTATTATTATTATTATTATTATTATTATTATTATTATTATTATTATTATTATTATTATTATTATTATTATTATTATTATTATTATTATTATTATTATTATTATTATTATTATTATTATTATTATTATTATTATTATTATTATTATTCAAGTTCAAGTTTCAAGTTTCTTTAATAGTTGTCATACAGAAGTACAGAATACTTTTGTACAAAATGCTTTTTACTGTTGCGCTCCAGAGACTGTGCAAGACAAGATAAGTATGAAATTTATTATTATTATTATCATTATCATTATCAATAATAATAATAATAATAATAATAATAATAATAATAATAATAATAATAATAATAATAATAATAATAATAATAATAATAAAATAATAATAATAATAATAATAATAATAATAATAATAATAATAATAATAATAATAATAATAATAATAATAATAATAATAATAATAATAATTGAAAGGTTCTGGGTTTTTAAAGTCGTATTTGTCTGTCTGGCTGGCTGTGTGTCTGTCTGGCTGGCTGTGTGTCTGTCTGTCTGGCTGTGTGTCCACAATTTTACTGACTTAGCTGCCAGAGTTGTACCCTTCTTGCTGACTTGTTGTACAGAACTTGTAAATTGCTAACCTATGGGAGACTGGGAGAGAGCTGGGGGAGGAGCCTGGAGATTGAGACCCTCTCTATACCCTATCTAGATTGAAGCAGGTAATAGAGGCCTGAATGTTTGCATAGTTGCTGTTCTTCCAACATGGCTGCCTGTAACTGTGGTAACCAATCGAGAGAAAAAAAAGAAAATATCTAATTTCTTGGCAGTGGTAGAAGAGGTAAAACACTGGAGAAGCTATAGCTATTACTGTTCCACTAAGACTTACATTAATATATCAATCTATACAATGTTTGCTGATATACATTATATATACATATAGCAACCGCTGTTTCGCATATATCAACCAAATATCAACCATATATCAACCAAATATCAACCATATATCAACCAAATATCAAGCATATATCAACCGTCATTCCTTCCAACACAGAGGACGTGAGGGAAGTCTAAACATTCCGTGAAAGCCGACCTCTCTTAGCAATCTGCGATGGATTACTGTGATGCTCACCGGTGTGACCTTCCCGACCCCCGACGGTTCCACACAAACACAGCGCTTTGGATTCCGTGTCAAGGCGTGGTATTCTGAGCCGACTCCGGTGGGGCCCCGCTGGGCCAGAGCAGCGAGCGAGGCAGGTAAGAGGTGGCGGGTGGTTGATGCTTGAACTCAGTAATTGGCGCTAAGTAGCCGGGCTGCATCGGGTGCCGGGCGAGAGGGGGCTCATCATTAGTGTTTACATCATCATCCAGTCCGAACGACAGATTAGCCACTTCCTGTGTAGTCTCAGGGGGGGGGGGGGACGACGACTGTGTGTGTGTGTCTGTGTGTGTGTGTGTGTGTGTGTGTGTGTGTGTGTGTGTGTGTGTGTGTGTGTGTGTGTGTGTGTGTGTGTGTGTGTGTGCATGTGAGCATGTGTGTGCGTGTGTGTGTGTGTGTGTGTGTGTGTGTGTGTGTGTGTGTGTGTGTGTGTGTGTGTGTGTGCGCAAAACTGAGCATGGACACGGCGGAGAGAGAAAAAAGGGAGACAGAGAGAGAAAGAAAGATAGAAAGGAGAAACGAGAGGGGATGCAAGAGAGAGGAGGGAGAGAGAGTGGCTGTGTGTGTGTGTGTGTGTGTGTGTGTGAGGAGAGAGAGAGAGAGAGGGAGAGTGATTGTACATGTAAGTGTGAGCCTAGGTATGCACACATGCATGTGTGTGTGTTTGTGTGCGTGTGTGCGTGTGTGTGTGTGTGTGTGTGTGTTTGTGTGTGTGCAAGCGTGCGTGAATTCAAGTGGGGAGGGTCAGCTGATTCATTTCCAGTCGTGTGACCCCCGGTGACCCCTTGTGGTGAGAGGCCTGTCGAGCAAATAAACATTCACACAACAAGCCCCCCCAGCCCCCGTCAGGACCCCCAGCCCCCGTCCGGACCCCCAGCTCCCGTCAGGACCCACAGCCCCATGTCAGGACCCCCTGGATGGTTAACCGTCTGTAGTGTGATAGTGAAAGGGTTAACCGTCTGTAGTGTGATAGTGAAAGGGTTAACCTTCTGTAGTGTGATAGTGAAAGGGTTAACCTTCTGTAGTGTGGTAGTGAAAGGGTTAACCGTCTGTAGTGTGGTAGTGAAAGGTTAACCGTCTGTAGTGTGGTAGTGAAAGGGTTAACCTTCTGTAGTGTGGTAGTGAAAGGTTAACCGTCTGTAGTGTGGCAGTGAAATGGTTAACCTTATGTAGTGGTAGTGAAAGGTTAACCGTCTGTAGTGTGGTAGTGAAAGGGTTAACCTTCTGTAGTGTGGTAGTGAAAGGGTTAACCGTCTGTAGTGTGTTAGTGAAAGGTTAACCGTCTGTAGTGTGGTAGTGAAAGGGTTAACCGTCTGTAGTGTGGTAGTGAAAGGTTAACCGTCTGTAGTGTGGTAGTGAAATGGTTAACCTTCTGTAGTGTGGTAGTGAAAAGGTTAACCGTCTGTAGTGGTAGTGAAAGGTTAACCGTCTGTAGTGTGGTAGTGAAAGGGTTAACCGTCTGTAGTGTGGTAGTGAAAGGGTTAACCTTATGTTGTGGTAGTGAAAGGTTAACCGTCTGTAGTGTGGTAGTGAAAGGGTTAACCGTCTGTAGTGTGGTCGTGGTCTCCAAGCTGCTAGACTCCCTGCATTTAATGGAAAGTGCAGGAGCTGAGTCTTATCGCCCATCTTCTCCTGAGCACCGCTGGGCATCTGGTGCAGTGAAGGGTTAACGCTGGTACATGTCATACAAGTAATCTTCATACTGGTTTAAATAAACAATTTGATATTTCCAATCTTTGCTGCGCAAGATTTTTGTGCAAAAGGAATCAGAGGCCTGTCCCATATAGAGACCTGCCCCATATCTGGGCTAATAATTAAAGGTTTGCGGTAAATATGATTTCTGATCATTTTAAATGAAGACTGTGTGGACAACTGTGAGGAAGTAGGTGTGAAAGGCATGTGATGTAGTGGTTGAGTCTACAAGGGCCGGGCTGATAGGAATAGGAAGCGTGTGCATCGACTGAACCACTAGAGTATACGCACTTAATTCCATCATGTGTGGCTGAGAATATGATGTGTATACGATCCTCATGTCTAATGATAGCAAATCCTCGTTTGTGCATCTTTAACCCTTTGTCGTGTCGCAGTGAAAGGGTTAACCTTCTGTATTGTCGCAGTGACAGGGTTAACCCTTTGGTCGTGAAAGGGTTAAATTATTCAATTGCGTTTGTTTGGTTATGTTTCGTCATAATGACATAATAACGTGCTCCCTTAGTTGTCTGTTAGGATACATTGTTGCTATGATCCTTTCTGTCTACCCTTTGTACCAACTCTTCTCTCTCTCTCTCTCTCTCTCTCTCCGTCTTATCTCCTCCTCTTCTACTTATATATCTCTCACTCACTGTCTCCCTTCTCTCCCACCCACCCAGCCTCCCCCGGCCTCCCTCTTGTCCACTGCTCTATTTCTGTCTCTGTCCGTGAGATAAGTGTTGTTCACTGTGTCTTTGTCTCCTTGTACAGACAAACGTTGGCTTGTCTGAACTTAAAGCTGCACTATGGGAGAATGACAACCTTGTGGCTGTGAGAGGTAACTGCGCCTTGTTTAAAAAGGTCAGATAACCCTAGTGTGGTAGTGAAAGGGTTAACCTTCTGTAGTGTGCTTGTGAAAGGGTTAACCCTTTGTCACGTGGTAGTGAACGGGTTAACCGTCTGTATTGCCGCAGTGAAAGGGGTTAACCCTTTGGTGGTGTGGTAGTGAAAGGGATAAGAGAAAACGGCAACACAAATAAATAAATGTCTTTAAGCACGGTGGTGACTTCTCTTTTTCATGGCCAACTCGACTCCGTGATTTAGGTTTTGCTAAACAAGCTTTTTAGTGCAGGTTGAATGATTTGAGAGGAGTTTTGATGAAGCTCATTGTAGCTTGTAAAGACCTGATGACAAGCGGACGGAGCAACATAATAACCGTGCACTCTCCCCCCCCCCTCCCCTTTACTACAGGTGTCCCTGAAATGAAACCATGAATGAAGGATACGTTTGTAACGCAGCAGGGTCATTACAATAGGTGAAACATGTTCATCTTCTACCGACTACCGCGGTGAGCCCGGGTGGAACTAATACGTGTGCTACTGTCTGTTCAAAATAAATGAAAAGAAACCTAGCCTTATACATTCGGGATTTCTGTTGCTTTTTTCCTGTTGTACCTAACTCGTACCGAACCATGACCCCAAAACCGAGGTACGTACAGAACCGTGGCTTTTGTGTACCGTTACACCCCTAATAAGTGCCATTTATTGTTTTTATTATTATTATTATTATTGCCATTATTGCCATTATTATTATTATTATTATTATTATTATTATTATTATTATTATTATTATTATTATTATTATTATTATTATTATTATTATTATTATTATTATTATTATTATTATTATTATTATTATTATTATTATTATTATTATTATTATTATTATTATTATTATTATTATTATTATTATTATTATTATTATTATTATTAGTATGTTTGAAGCTGTAGTCGTTATTTTGCCACTAGAGAGCAGCAATGAGCCATTGTTTACACAGCACTGATTCTCTTTCTCCCAAAATGAAAGCCTTGATGACACATTCCTTCTTTTTGTTACTAAGAGATTGCTTCCATGCAATCTCTTCCATGCAATCCATGCGCTACATCTAAGATATTATTATTATGCATGCACTACTTCACCTACAAACATCATACTGTTCTGACAGGATTCACTGGAATCATTTTATAATTAGGTGGAACTAAAGCACAGGCAGGGTTTTGTACTTTTGTCAACAAAGAAAATAAATGATGGAATCACAACAGACTGGCTGCTGGTGGCACAGGGTTGATACAGTAGGACACCATGACTCAATGAGACCTTTTGATAGCAGGGTTGATGGAGTACGACACCATGACTCAACGAGACCTTCTGATATCAGGGTTGATACTGTAGGACACCATGACTCAACGAGACCTTCTGATAGCAGGATTGATACTGTAGGACACCATGACTCAACGAGACCTTCTGATAGCAGGTTGATACAGTACGACACCATGACTCAACGAGACCTTCTGATATCAGGGTTGATACTGTAGGACACCATGACTCAATGAGACCTTCTGATAGCAGGTTGATACAGTACGACACCATGACTCAACGAGACCTTCTGATATCAGGGTTGATACAGTACGACACCATGACTCAACGAGACCTTCTGATATCAGGGTTGATACTGTAGGACACCATGACTCAACGAGACCTTCTGATAGCAGGGTTGATACTGTAGGACACCATGACTCAACGAGACCTTCTGATAGCAGGGTTGATACTGTAGGACACCATGACTCAACGAGACCTTCTGATAGCAGGGTTGATACAATAAGACACCATGACTCAACGAGACCTTCTGATGGGAAGGGAGATAAATAAGATTTACAAAGAAGGAAGTACCTTTCCTAAATGTTTTTCATGAGAAGTTGACTCAAATAAATGACATTTGACTTATTTCATGATATAAAATACAGTAAAACTAAATAAATAGATTTTCGCCCAAGTTGCGTAACAAACTAAATCTTTCATCCACAGGAGGACTATTGGATAGATTTTGCACAACATATGGTTCAGTTCCTGCCTGCCTAAGACCTTATGGACCTAATGTTTATCAAAGGACTGTAAACAGAGAAGGGGAGACTAGGTGGTTACAGACAGAGTGAGTTCTTCTGAGCTCTCATTCACACACAAGCTCATGCCACCTTTATCTTTGCCTTGGTGGTGTGTGTGTGTGTGTGTGTGCATGGATGTGTGTGTGTGTGTGTTTCTGTGTGCATGGATGGGTGTGTGTGTGTGTGTGTGTGCATGGATGTGTGTGCATGTGTTTCTGTGTGCATGGATGGGTGTGCATGTGTGTGTGCATGGCTGTGTGTGTTTCTGTGTGTTTCTGTGTACATGGATGGGTGTGTGTGTGTGTTTGTGTGTGTGTGTGCATGGATGTGTGTGCATGTGTTTCTGTGTGCATGGATGGGTGTGCGTGTGTGTGTGTGTGTGTGTGCATGGATGTGTGTGCGTGTGTTTCTGTGTGCATGGATGGGTGTGCGTGTGTGTGTGTGTGTGCATGGATGTGTGTGCGTGTGTTTCTGTGTGCATGTGTAAGATACAATAAGATAAGATATTCCTTTATTGATCCCCTTGGGGAAATTCAGGCATCATAGCACCATGGGGGAGGGGGAGGGGAGGTACAGGTATGGACAGGGTAATACATAAATATAGGCCATACGATTATAATAAAGATAAAATAAGCAGTGTAAACAATATAATTAACTCTGAATATTAGAATATGAGCAAGTAAACAGTGTAATCGAAGGGTCTGTCTGCCCTATCAGTTATATTATACGTTACAATAAATATGGGCAGGCGGTTAGGTGGCCGAGCGGAGATTGCGTTTGTCACCAGCCCCGGAGCTGAGCTGGATTTGCCTGTTCGAATCCAGCTCACAGCTCCGGGGTTGTCACCAGCTTGGCTGGCCGTCTGCACTGATACAATTGGCTGTATCAGAGGGTGGGAGAAGCTGGCGGGGTGGGTCCGGGTCGTTGTAAACAGCGACTCCTACAGTTCGGTCGGGGCGCCTGCTAAGCGCGGATTGGACGTGAGGGGGATAGTGTGGTCCTCCCACACGCTACGCCCTCTCAATGAGAATCCGCGCTGCCAGGTGAAAAGAAGCGGTGATTGGCTGGACGTGTGTCGGAGGAAGCATGTGGTAGCCTCCACTCTCCCAGATGATCTGACTGTGGGGGGTAAGTGCGCAGCGACCAGGAAGGGACTGGGAATTGGCATACGACTAACATTGGGATGGGAGAAAAATCGGCGGAAAATGGAGGGGGAAAAAGACAAAAAAAAAAAAAAAAAAAAAAAATATGGGCAATAAAACACTTAGGGCTAGATCCACAAAGAATGGATTGCATGGAGCAAGTTGCACCCTTACTTACAATTCATTATAAATTGAAAATGGGGGACCCTGATGTAAACAAGACGAAAGTCTTTCTCTGGTCTGCATCCCCTTAACAATTGTGTGTATATTGTACCCATTCTGCAATCTGTTAATAAAATGTTCATACAATCAATCAATCTGCACGGTGATTGATTGTATGAACATTTTATTACCAGATTGCAGAATGCGTACAATACAGTACGGCTCAATACACACAATTGTTAAGGGGATGCAGACCAGAGAAACACTTTCGTCTTGTTTACATCAGGGTCCCCCATTTTCACTTGAATTGTAAGTAAGGGTGCAACTTGCTCCGTGCAATCCATTCTTTGTGGATCTAGGTATTAGTGATCAGACATGTGTGTGTGTGTGTGTGTGCGCGTGCGTGCGTGCATGCGTGTGTGTGTGTGTGTGGTCTGCTCTTGTTTTTCCCAGAGGAACATTTCCAGGTCATGGGGGTCACCGTCACTGAAGAGGAAGTAGTCTAAATATAGAAGGTAAATAATCACTACACAACAATGGACTTCTGTCTTTGACGAGATGATCAATTACAAATCAATATGAGCTGAGGTTTCATATGAGTGTTTGGTGTAGTGGGGCATGAATGCCGTCACCTTTTGTTAACATACGTTATGAAACGCATCGCCCTTATAACTACAGGTTTTAGGGGAAGACTGTGCAAAAGTGTGTCTACCTTCTTGAAAATAACACTAGACAAGCCTAGTTACAGGGGCACTTAACCAAAAAACAATGCTGATTTATTTTGAACATAATCTCACATACATCCAAAAACAAAACAGTTTTGCACACATTAATTTAGTTATTGAGAGTAATGCGTTTGAATATGACCACCAGTGATGTCATCAGTAAACTACAGCCTTTGTAAACTACGCCCCAAAACTGTGGAACACGTTACCCAACAATATTAGGGAAGCCAATACATTAGACATTTTTAAAAGGCAGCTTAAAACATAAAAAAAAATTCTTTACCAAAGCATTTGACTGACTTTACACTTTATACTGTACTATTTCTCTGTGATTGACATTGCACTATTTATCTATGTTTTATTCCCCATGTTTTTATGTTTTTATTCTCCTTTATTTTATATATCCGAGGATTTTATCGTATGTCTGCACTTTATGTGCTCATTTCATCATTCATGTCTTTTACATTCTACTAAAACTGAATCGAACCATAAACAAGGTGGCCTGGGGGATGTTAGATCCTAATGTGAAAAACTGTGATTTTATGTCTGCTCATTTTACTTATTTTTACTTTTATCTTTACGCCCCACTATCCACTGGGTGCATACTATAACCTTATCATATTTTGTAACAGATTACAGAAGCCTATTGGAACGTGAGGTTCTGATATGAATTGATTAATATATCAGCATTATTTTATCCCACTTTATGCTTTGCTCTTGCTGCTTGTTTTATACAGATTTTATGTTTTATTTCTTACTGATGTAAAGCACTTTGAACTGCAATCCCCTGTATGAAAGGTGCTATACAAATAAAGTTATTATTATTATTATAATCAGGGACATTGAATCCTTGTGTTGTGTTAATTACAGCTTGATTAAATTATGTAGATGAAGAAAATAACAATACCTTGTCTTATAGTGACTGATACCTTATAATTTCATTGAGCTGTAATTAACACAACACTTTGTCTTATAGGGACTGTTACCTTATCATTTCATTGAGCTGTAATTAACACACCACCTTGTCTTATAGGGACTGCTACCTTATCATTTCATTGAGCTGTAATTAACACAACACCTTGTCTTATAGGGACTGCTACCTTATCATTGAGCTGTAATTAACTCACCACCTTGTCTTATAGGGACTGATACCTTATCATTGAGCTGTAATTAATACAACACCTTGTCTTATAGGGACTGTTACCTTATCATTTCATTGAACTGTAATTAACACAACACCTTGTCTTATAGGGACACCTTATCATTTCATCAAGCTGTAATTAACACAACACCTTGTCTTATAGTGACTGATACCTTATAATTTCATTGAGCTAATTAACACAACACCCGATGGCATCACTGGTGGCGATATTCAAACTCATCTAACTGTCAAACTAAATGAACTGTTTAGAGTTTTGGACGTGTGTGAGATTATGTGCAAAATAAATCAGCATTCTTTTTGGTGAAGTGACCCTTTAAACTTGATCCGGCCTTGACACTCGATAGTTTATTAGCAGCGATGCAGCAGCCTGATGCAGGGGGGTCTTCCAGGCCCCCGACCTGGCATATCGCGCAGCGAAGGCTCCCGCCTGCCTCCGGTCAATGGTCTCTAACTACACACCCCTCAGACCCACTCCTATCCGAGCTCCGGGAGGGTCATCAAAGAGAGGCCGCCTATTCTCGGTCCTCACTCCACAATGGTGGAGCAAACTTCCCACCACAGTTAGGACAGCCGAAACCCGACCAATTGTTCGCCGTCGTCTAAAGACAGACTTCTTCAATCAATATCTGAAATGAATAAAAATAAAATGTTTTATAAAAAAAAACTTCTTACTGTCCTTGACTGTCATGCAATCTTCCTACTATACTAATATGTCTCTACTACTATACACTCAACACTGCAGCACCCAAGTTTCAGCACTGTTTGATGAACATTGTTACTCAGCTAAAAGAGTTGTACCCTTCCTGCTGACTTGTCGTACAGAACTTGTAAGTCGCTTTGGATAAAAGCGTTCAGCTAAATGTAAATCTGAATGTAAATGTGATGTAAATGTGAATGTAATGTGAATGTAAATGTGAATATAAATGTAAATGTGAATGTAAATGTAAATGTAAATGTGTATGTAAATGTAAATGTGTATGTAAATGTGAATGTGAATGTGAATGTAAATGTGAATGTAAATGTGAATGTAAATGTGAATGTTGATGTAAATGTGAATGTAAATGTGAATGTAAATGTAAATGTAAATGTAAATGTGAATGTGAATGTAAATGTTGATGTAAATGTGAATGTGAATGTGAATGTAATTGTGAATGTGAATGTGAATGTAAATGTAAATGTGAATGTAATGTTGATGTTAATGTAAATGTGAATGTAAATGTGAATGTAAATGTAAATGTAAATGTGAATGTTGATGTAAATGTGAATGTGAATGTAAATGTAATGTAAATGTGAATGTTGATGTAAATGTGAATGTGAATGTAAATGTAAATGTAAATGTAATGTAATGTGATGTAAATGTGAATGTAAATGTAATGTGATGTAAATGTGAATGTAAATGTAATGTGATGTAAATGTGAATGTGAATGTAAATGTGAATGTAAATGTAAATGTGAATGTAATGTGATGTAAATGTGAATGTAAATGTTAATGTAAATGTAATGTAAATGTAAATGTAATGTGATGTAAATGTAAATGTAATTGTATGTGATGTAAATGTAAATGTAAATGTGAATGTAATGTGATGTAAATGTGAATGTGAATGTAAATGTGAATGTGATGTAAATGTGAATGTAATGTGATGTAAATGTGAATGTAAATGTAATGTAAATGTAAATGTGAATGTAAATGTGATGTGATGTAAATGTGAATGTGAATGTGAATGTAAATGTAATGTGATGTAATGTGATGTAAATGTAAATGTAATGTAAATGTGAATGTACATGTAAATGTGAATGTTGGGGAGGGTGAACGTGGAGCTGCACTCCTGGGAGGGTAAACACTGAAACATACAGCATATTGTTTTACTGTTTCCAACTTGTTTGCGTAGGAAAGATATTAACCACAAACATACCATTGTGTCAACCTCACTCATATCATACATAGGTTAAAGATAATAACAAGAAAACCCTATAATAACATTTACACGCAACTGTGGTGCCATGAATCTGCTTGATCAAGAGAAACAACATAGATGATGCTGGTGGGTGTTTTTAATAAAGAGGTAAACGGGGGCGTGTGCAACATAAAAACTACCTACTTGGGGGTTTAAAAGAAAACTGGAGAATTGCTCTGTGTCTGTACAGTGTGTGTGCGTGTCCACGCACGTGGTGTGCATGAGATTCTGCAAATACATAGGCTACCTGAGAGAGCGTGTAGCAGAGAGAGAGAGAGAGAGAGAGAGAGAGAGAGAGAGAGAGAGAGAGAGAGAGAGAGAGAGAGAGAGAGAGAGAGAGAGAGAGAGAGAGAGAGAGAGAGAGAGAGAGAGAGAGAGAGAGAGAGAGAGAGAGAGAGAGAGAGAGAACGAACAGTGTAGAATGTCATTAAACAGATTTGGATCAAGGCCTGGTCTTCAGTGTACTGTATGCTATTATACACTTTATATGTTGTGCACAGGAGTAGCCAGCAGAAAAAAGAGCCTTGAAATCATGATGTGAGCGGTAAATAAAAGAGCTACTAGGAGAAGCAGCTTAACGTCGGTCTTTTATGGCTGATGGCGTTTAATGAGGTTCTGCACGGAGGCCAAGAAAGACGAGGACATGCCAACACAACATACCACTACTAACCCTAACCCTAACCCTAACACACCAACACAACATACCACTACTAACCCTAACCCATGATCCAGAGGGCCGCTGTGAGGACACACCAACACAAGAATAGTAGCATAGTCAGGGCCGCCTCAGGGGGTGTGCGAGCAGTGCGGTCGCACAGGGCCTCGCGGGAAGGGGGGCCTTGCACAAAAAAAATAAAAATAAAATATTTTTTATTTATTATCTTTTTTATTTTTTTTAATTTTTAATTTTATTTTTTGCGAGGCCCCCCTTCCCGCAAGGCCCTTTTTCATCACAGACCTAAAATCTAGTTTTGCTTATATGCTTATATATTTCACATTAGACACGTTTGTAGAATGTGTCTGACTTGTTCCTGGCTCTGAGGCTCTGCAGGCAGCTCTGATGCTCTGCAGGCAGCAGAATTGGTTTCAATGAGGGGAGGGGTTACAGGTAAGGTAGCGTCTGTTGAGTTCATTGTGTGTGTCTGTGTGCGTTCCGGGGGGGGGGGGCGTGAACTGACTCATTGCCAGACGTGAGCGATTCGACTCACGCTCACGGCAATGAATCGGCTCTTATGAACGAGTCGCTCATGACCGACCCATCACTAGCGTCTGACTATTTCGCGCGTGCAGAATTGGAGGTTAGGCCAGCCAAGATGAAGAGGACATCGTTCGGCAGATGGACTGAAGATGAAAGTTGTTGCATGTTAGACAGTTCAGTCAGGCTAGCCATCCCGGCTAAAGACAGGGACAGCTAGTTAGCTTTAGCTACGTTATAATATTGAGTGCTAACGTGTGGTTCAGTCGGGATATAGCCATGATGATGTCGGCTAGTAGCTAGCTTAGCTAAAGGCTAACTAGCGTTAGCTAACCTAGAGACAGCGCGTGCAGCATTGTTATGCCAAGATGAAGAGGATGGTCGTTCGGCAGATGAACTTCGTCAACTCCACGCGGTTGTCTCCATCCTCTTGGACGTTTGGTGAGTTTTTAATGCACTCTATTCTATTCCCGCTCTCTCTCTCTCTCTCTCTCTCTCTCTCTCTCTCTCTCTCTCTCTCTCTCTCTCTCTCTCTCTCTCTCTCGGGAGCCAACCGGGCCGACTAGCTGTTGTAGTACTAGTAGCTAACGGTGTGTGGCCTGGACTTGTTGCCGGCACCGCTATGGTAAACACCACTCTGTAGTGGGACGTGTATTGCCTTCTTTTTCCCTTCTCTCTTCGTATGAGAAGAGGAAAACACAGCGGCTGTCTGAAGTGTTGGCCTGTATTGCTTTTCTCACGTTGTACAGTTTTTCAGTGGTAGCCGCATAGCTTGCTTCTGCGTTAGCTAATGGTTAGCGATAGCCGGGTTGATCTAACTGTTAGCCAGTTAGCTGTTTAGCTACGACGTTATCTGCCGGCTGCGCTCGGCTGGGAACGTTAGTTTGATGCTATCAGTTAGCCTAGAGTTAGCTGTTAGCTTGTGCTATGACCATTGACATTAGCCGTGAGAATAGCAGGGGGCCCTGGCACTCTGACTACGACATCATCTTTGACAGAAGATGTAGTCGGGCCTGCACCATGACAAGGCTCCGGCCATAGCTTCTTTTTGTCCCGCCAGCGAGAGGCCTTTCGTCAACGTGGAGACCTGTGTTGCGGCCTTTCGCCCTGCGTTCCTTGGTGCAGGTAAGATATTGAATATTGAAATTATTTTATTGGGAAAACCACTTGAGATACAGTATCTCGTTTTCGAGAGGGTCCCAAAATGTCCAGTGGACATTACCCCACTCTTCCTTCCTTCCCCTCCTGAATGTTTTGTTAATAACGATGTTTTTTTCCAGGCAAAACATATGTTACTTCACAACATTTGGAGATACGACATGTGCTGTGTGTGAATTGTCTTGGTCGTTTGTGTAGCTTGGGTAGCGTTGGCCAAAGCTGTGTGTGGCCTGGTGTCAGTACCTGGCTACTCTATTTGCAGTTAGCCTATTTAGCTGATGTCGGCCCTTGGCTCCTTGCTACTTTGTTTTCTCTGGTATAGACCCTCTTCTCTTTGGATTTAAGTGTTGATCTTTGTCCTTTTGGATCTATGTATATTCATGTTGCCTTTGTGAAGTTATCTTTTCCTTCTGTTTTGTTCTTCCATTAAAAGTTGAATATCCTTTAGGGGCTCATCTTAGCTTATCTCTCTCTCATACATGCTCTCTCTCTAACACACACACACACGACACACAGACATGCTCTCTCTCTCTAACACACAAACACACATGCTCTCTCTCTCTCTCTCTCTCTCTCTCTCTTTCTAACACACACAGTCTGCCTATGGCGGCCTTTCTCGATGGCTAGGCTATGCTCGCTGAGTCTGTACCTAGTCAAGGATCTTCAGTCACAGTGCTCAGGTATTCTGCCACTGTGTACTCTCTGTTCGCGTTTAAATCTCGCACAGGGCCGCGCATTTCTCCCAGGTGGCCCTGAGCATAGTAGTATAGACATATTAGCTAAGATAGCTAGTAGTATAAGAATAGTAGCTTAGTAGTATAGACATATTAGCTAAGATAGCTAGTAGTATAAGAATAGTAGCATAGTAGTATAGGCATATTAGCTAAGATAGCTAGTAGTATAAGAATAGTAGCATAGTAGTATAGACATATTAACTAAGATAGCTAGGAGTATAAGAATAGTAGTATAGACATATTGTCTAAGATAGGTAGTAGTAATAGTTATTTTGCTATTTCAGATATTGTTTGAAGAGGTTGTTTTCGGTCGACGGCGGAACATTGGCTGGGTTCCAGCTGTCCTGACTGTGATGGTTTCAGCTGTCCTGACTGTGGTGGTTTCAGCTGTCTGTCCTGACTGTGGTGGTTTCAGCTGTCTGTCCTGACTGTGATGGTTTCAGCTGTCCTGACTGTGGTGGTTTCAGCTGTCCTGACTGTGATGGTTTCAGCTGTCCTGACTGTGATGGTTTCAGCTGTCCTTACTGTGATGGTTTCAGCTGTCTGTCCTGACTGTGGTGGTTTCAGCTGTCCTGACTGTGATGGTTTCAGCTCTCCTGACTGTGATGGTTTCAGCTGTCTGTCCTGACTGTGCTGGTTTCAGCTGTCCTGACTGTGGTGGTTTCAGCTGTCTGTCCTGACTGTGCTGGTTTCAGCTGTCTGTCCTGACTGTGGTGGTTTCAGCTGTCCTAACTGTGGTGGTTTCAGCTGTCCTGACTGTGATGGTTTCAGCTGTCCTGACTGTGGTGGTTTCAGCTGTCCTGACTGTGATGGTTTCATCTGTCCTGACTGTGATGGTTTCAGCTGTCCTGACTGTGGTGGTTTCAGCTGTCTGACCTGGCTGTGATGGTTTCAGCTGTCCTGACTGTGATGGTTTCAGCTGTCCTGACTGTGATGGTTTCAGCTGTCCTGACTGTGATGGTTTCAGCTGTCTGTCCTGACTGTGGTGGTTTCAGCTGTCCTGACTGTGATGGTTTCAGCTGTCCTGACTGTGGTGGTTTCATCTGTCCTGACTGTGATGGTTTCATCTGTCCTGACTGTGATGGTTTCAGCTGTCCTGACTGTGATGGTTTCAGCTGTCCTGACTGTGGTGGTTTCAGCTGTCCTGACTGTGGTGGTTTCAGCTGTCCTGACTGTGATGGTTTCATCTGTCCTGACTGTGATGGTTTCAGCTGTCCTGACTGTGATGGTTTCAGCTGTCCTTACTGTGATGGTTTCAGCTGTCTGTCCTGACTGTGGTGGTTTCAGCTGTCCTGACTGTGATGGTTTCAGCTCTCCTGACTGTGATGGTTTCAGCTGTCTGTCCTGACTGTGCTGGTTTCAGCTGTCCTGACTGTGGTGGTTTCAGCTGTCTGTCCTGACTGTGCTGGTTTCAGCTGTCTGTCCTGACTGTGGTGGTTTCAGCTGTCCTAACTGTGGTGGTTTCAGCTGTCCTGACTGTGATGGTTTCAGCTGTCCTGACTGTGGTGGTTTCAGCTGTCCTGACTGTGATGGTTTCATCTGTCCTGACTGTGATGGTTTCAGCTGTCCTGACTGTGGTGGTTTCAGCTGTCTGTCCTGACTGTGATGGTTTCAGCTGTCCTGACTGTGATGGTTTCAGCTGTCCTGACTGTGATGGTTTCAGCTGTCCTGACTGTGATGGTTTCAGCTGTCTGTCCTGACTGTGGTGGTTTCAGCTGTCCTGACTGTGATGGTTTCAGCTGTCCTGACTGTGGTGGTTTCATCTGTCCTGACTGTGATGGTTTCATCTGTCCTGACTGTGATGGTTTCAGCTGTCCTGACTGTGATGGTTTCAGCTGTCCTGACTGTGGTGGTTTCAGCTGTCTGTCCTGACTGTGATGGTTTCAGCTGTCCTGACTGTGATGGTTTCAGCTGTCCTGACTGTGATGGTTTCAGCTGTCCTGACTGCGATGGTTTCAGCTGTCTGTCCTGACTGTGGTGGTTTCAGCTGTCCTGACTGTGATGGTTTAAGCTGTCCTGACTGTGGTGGTTTCATCTGTCCTGACTGTGATGGTTTCATCTGTCCTGACTGTGATGGTTTCAGCTGTCCTGACTGTGATGGTTTCAGCTGTCTGTCCTGACTGTGATGGTTTCAGCTGTCTGTCCTGACTGTGGTGGTTTCAGCTGTCCTGACTGTGATGGTTTCAGCTGTCCTGACTGTGGTGGTTTCAGCTGTCCTGACTGTGGTGGTTTCAGCTGTCTGTCCTGACTGTGGTGGTTTCAGCTATCCTGACTTTGATGGTTTCAGCTGTCCTGACTGTGATGGTTTCAGCTGTCCTGACTGTGATGGTTTCAGCTGTCCTGACTGTGATGGTTTCAGCTGTCCTGACTGTGGTGGTTTCAGCTGTCCTGACTGTGGTGGTTTCAGCTGTCCTGACTGTGGTGGTTTCAGCTGTCTGTCCTGACTGTGGTGGTTTCAGCTGTCCTGACTTTGATGGTTTCAGCTGTCCTGACTGTGATGGTTTCAGCTGTCCTGACTGTGATGGTTTCAGCTGTCCCGACTGTGATGGTTTCAGCTGTCTGTCCTGACTGTGATGGTTTCAGCTGTCCTAACTGTGGTGGTTTCAGCTGTCCTGACTGTGATGGTTTCAGCTGTCCTGACTGTGATGGTTTCAGCTGTCCTGACTGTGGTGGTTTCAGCTGTCCTGACTGTGATGGTTTCAGCTGTCCTGACTGTGATGGTTTCAGCTGTCCTGACTGTGGTGGTTTCAGCTGTCCTGACTGTGATGGTTTCAGCTGTCCTGACTGTGGTGGTTTCAGCTGTCCTGACTGTGATGGTTTCAGCTGTCCTGACTGTGATGGTTTCAGCTGTCCTGACTGTGATGGTTTCAGCTGTCCTGACTGTGGTGGTTTCAGCTGTCCCAACTGTGATGGTTTCAGATGTCCTGACTGTGATGGTTTCAGCTGTCCTGACTGTGATGGTTTCAGTTGTCCTGACTGTGATGGTTTCAGCTGTCTGTCCTGACTGTGGTGGTTTCAGCTGTCCTGACTGTGATGGTTTCAGCTGTCTGTCCTGACTGTGGTGGTTTCAGCTGTCCTGACTGTGGTGGTTTCATCTGTCCTGACTGTGATGGTTTCATCTGTCCTAACTGTGGTGGTTTCAGCTGTCCTGACTGTGATGGTTTCAGCTGTCCTGACTGTGATGGTTTCAGCTGTCCTGACTGTGGTGGTTTCAGCTGTCCTGACTGTGATGGTTTCAGCTGTCCTGACTGTGGTGGTTTCAGCTGTCCTGACTGTGATGGTTTCAGCTGTCCTGACTGTGATGGTTTCAGCTGTCCTGACTGTGGTGGTTTCATCTGTCCTTACTGTGATGGTTTCAGATGTCCTGACTGTGATGGTTTCAGCTGTCCTGACTGTGATGGTTTCAGTTGTCCTGACTGTGATGGTTTCAGCTGTCTGTCCTGACTGTGGTGGTTTCAGCTGTCCTGACTGTGGTGGTTTCAGCTGTCCTGACTGTGGTGGTTTCATCTGTCCTGACTGTGGTGGTTTCAGCTGTCCTGACTGTGATGGTTTCAGCTGTCCTGACTGTGATGGTTTCAGCTGTCTGTCCTGACTGTGATGGTTTCAGCTGTCCTGACTGTGGTGGTTTCATCTGTCCTGACTGTGATGGTTTCAGCTGTCTGTCCTGACTGTGGTGGTTTCAGCTGTCCTGACTGTGGTGGTTTCAGCTGTCCTGACTGTGGTGGTTTCATCTGTCCTGACTGTGGTGGTTTCAGCTGTCCTGACTGTGATGGTTTCAGCTGTCCTGACTGTGATGGTTTCAGCTGTCTGTCCTGACTGTGATGGTTTCAGCTGTCCTGACTGTGGTGGTTTCATCTGTCCTGACTGTGATGGTTTCAGCTGTCTGTCCTGACTGTGGTGGTTTCAGCTGTCCTGACTGTGATGGTTTCAGCTGTCCTGACTGTGGTGGTTTCATCTGTCCTGACTGTGATGGTTTCATCTGTCCTGACTGTGATGGTTTCAGCTGTCTGTTCTGACTGTGGTGGTTTCAGCTGTCCTGACTGTGATGGTTTCAGCTGTCCTGACTGTGGTGGTTTCAGCTGTCCTGACTGTGGTGGTTTCAGCTGTCCTGACTGTGGTGGTTTCAGCTGTCCTGACTGTGGTGGTTTCAGCTGTCCTGACTGTGGTGGTTTCAGCTGTCCCGACTGTGATGGTTTCAGCTGTCTGTCCTGACTGTGATAGTTTCAGCTGTCTGTCCTGACAGCTGAAACCATCACAGTCAGGACAGCTGAAACCCGGCCAATGTCCTGTTGTCGACTAAAAACATACCTCTTCAAACATTATCGGAAATAACAAAAAAACGATTACTACTACCTATCTTAGCTAATATGTCTATACTACTATGATACTATTCTTATACTACTAGCTATCTTAGCCAATATGTCTATACTACTATGCTACTATTCTTATACAGTACTACTACCCATCTTGCTAATATGTATATACTACTATGCTACTATACTTATATTATTACCTATCTTGGTAATATGTCTATACTACTATTCTACTAATCTTATACTACTATCTATCTTGCTAATATGTCTATACTACTATGCTACTATTTGTATACTACTACCTATCTTGCTAATGTCTATATACTACTATGCTACTATTCTTATACTACTACCTATCTTGCTAATATGTCTATAGTATTCTCAATCGATATAGATCGATACTATTTGACGAACTATGCCACTGACCCTTAGCTGCCAGAGATGTAGCCCTCCTGCTGACATGTTGTTCACAATCTGTAAACTTCAGACTGATGAAGACAACACTGACTGTGGATCTCTCTCTCTCTCTCTCTCTCTCTCTCTCTCTCTCTCTCTCTCTCTCTCTCTCTCTCTCTCTCTCTCTCTCTCTCTCTCTCTCTCTCTCTCTGACTGTCTGTCTCACGACTCACTCGTTTCCACACGCACGCACGCACGCACACACACACACACACACACACACACACACACACACACACACACACACACACACACACACACACACACACACACACACACACACACACACACACACACACACCCATTATGTAGGCGTGTGCACTTTTATGAAATGTTGAATGAAGAGTTTATTCCTGTGTGTGTCACCACAATACACAGCATGTGTGTGTTTTATCATTGCATCACAAAATAAAGAAAACATACAATCACACATGCACCCACATATACGCACGTGCACACACACACACACACACACACACACACACACACACACACACACACACACACACACACACACACACACACACACACACACACACACACACACACACACACACACACATGCTCTCTCTCTCTCGCTGTCGTTCTCTCCATTTCTGGCGCGTTCTCCTGATGTGTATTTAAAGCGTTCAGAGGGTTTTGTCATCATTGCTTAATGGTGATGTATGTGTACAATAACACTCTGCCTGAACCTCCCTGGTCTGACCAGGCCCACCATCAACAATACAGGCTCAGAGGACAGGACTGTTACCACACTGTGTACATAACCCACCCTGAAAGAGAGACAGAGAGAGTGAGAGACGGAGAGACACACACACACACACACACACACTCACAGAGACAGACAGACAGACAGACAGACAGACAGACAGACAGACAGACAGACAGACAGACAGACAGACAGACAGACAGACAGACAGACAGACAGACAGACAGAGAGACAGAGAGACAGACAGACAGACAGACAGACAGACAGACAGACAGACAGACAGACAGACAGACAGACAGACTGAGAGACAGACAGACAGAGAGATACACACACAGAGACAGACAGACAGACAGACAGAGAGAGAGACACACACAGACAGACAGACAGACAGACAGACAGACAGACAGACAGACAGACAGACAGACAGACACACAGACACACAGACAGACAGAGAGCGAAGGCGAAATAAAGGGACGAGGGGGAAGAGAGAGAGGAGAGAAGGGAGGAAATAGAGAGAAAGAGAAACAAGGGAGGAGAGGGGATTAGATGCAATGAAGAGGAGGGAGGGAAAGAAAGAAAGAAAGAGGCTGTTTGTGACTTAATGGCTACAATAACAGAGTTAAACGATGTGCTACTTGCCCCTCAGCCAAGTAAGGTAACGTTGGTTTTACTCGCTGACATACAATCAGTTATTTTTGTTTTTGTAATTTTCCAGGGGAATTTAAGGAAACGTAAAGGTGCTATAGATAGCTTTTTATAGAGAAATAATTTACAAATAATAATACACCCACTTAGCTTTTAGAAAGGTGCTGAATAAAAGTATTGCTACCCCCCCAAAAAAAGAAGATGTTGTTTACATACGTGCATGTAGCCCCTCCCTACTTCCCAGTTCCCCACGTGGAATGCACCTGATTGGATAAATGACGTGCTGGTGCTCTAGTGTGACACCCCTCAACCTCCCTCTCCTGTGGGGTTCCACAAGGGTCCATCCTTGGCCCGATCCTGTTCTCCCTTTACATGCTACCCCTTGGTCCAATCATTCAGAAGCACAACATCTCTTTTCACTGTTATGCTGACGACACACAGCTTTATGTTTCCCTGAAACCCAACAACCAGTCTCTACTTAACAGTCTCATATCCTGCCTGGATGATGTTAAATGTTGGATGGCACAAAACTCTCTACAACTAAATCAAAACAAATCCGAAATAATCCTCTTCGGTCCCCCAGACGCTGTCACCACCCTTACCAACAGCCTTGGCAACCTGTCCTCCCTGGTCAAGCCGTATGTCAAGAACCTAGGTGTCATTTTTGATCCACAATTTAAATTTGACAGACAAGTGAACTCAGTGGTAAAGGCATGTTTTTTCCAACTACGCACCATTGCCAAACTCAAAGCCCTTCTCTCCCCTGCAGACCTTCAGAGAGTCATCCACGCCTTCATTTCATCTAGATTAGACTACTGCAACTCCCTCTATATAGGCATTATGTCCCGCTTACAACTGGTACAAAACGCTGCTGCCAGACTGTTGACCGGAACCCGCAAGAGAGACCACATCACCCCTGTCCTTGCCTCCCTTCATTGGCTCCCAGTACACTACAGGATAGATTTTAAGGTTCTCCTATTTGTTTTTAAAGCCCCTAATGGTCACACCCCCTCCTACATCTCAGACCTCCTATCCCCCTATTCCAACACCAGGTCCCTCAGGTCAGCCGATCAGAGGATCCTGACAGTCCGGAGGTCTAACCTCAAGCTCAGGGGGGACCGTGCCTTTGCTATCGCAGCCCCTGAACTGTGGAACAGCATCCCCACCTCCATTAGGCTCGCCCCCTCGATAGATGCCTTCAAATCGAGGCTCAAAACCCACTTCTACCTACTAGCCTTTCCCGTTCACTGACTCATGCCCTGTTTTTCTATGTGTTTGCCTGTGTGCCCTCCCATAAAACGGAGTGTGATTGTTGTCTATATGTATCTTGTGTATCTACCCTCTGTACAGCACTTTGGTTGACACGCGTCATGTGAAATGTGCTATATAAATAAATCTGATTGATTGATTGATCTAGTGGCTGAATGATATCTATAGCACCGTTAAGTGTGTAAGTATAGGGCGGCTAGGTGGTGTAGTGGGCAAGGCGCTCGCCATCAACGCTGGAGACGCTGGGTTCGAATCCAGCTCTAGGCGTTGCTATCAGCTTGGCTGGTCGTTCATACTAACACAATTGGCAGTGTTAGGGGTGGGAAAGCTGATGGGTGGGTCCTGGGCGTTGTGGACAGCGACCCCTACAGTTCGGTCGGGGCGCCTGCACAGCGACGGTAGGAGCTGGAGGGAGGTAGTGTGACCTTCCACACGTTACACTCTCCCGGTGAGAATCTGCACTGCCAGGCTGGCTGCCGGCTGGCTGCACATGCGTCGGAGGAAAGCATGTGACAGTCTCCGGCCTGCCGGACCAACAGTAGGGGGGAGTGCGCAACAACCAAAATAATAATAAAAAAAGTGTGTAGGTATATAAGTATATACAGAGGTATTATTTGTTGACCCAACTACGTAAATGCCCTGTGAGGATTGGTCCGTTGCCGCCGCACGCTTCAAGGTCTTCAAGGTACCAATTACCGTTGCGCACCTGAAGTGAGTTCTAATCAGCTCGCTGGAGCCCTTCATATACTCTGGGTTTCCTAACGTTCATTGTCGGGTCGTTTTGGATTTCCACTGGCTGCTGCTTGTTCCCCCTGTGTTGTACCTCGTCTTTTTCTCTCCAGGACGTCTGTTGGAAGTCGCCGCTGTTGCTTGCTCTGCCATCCTTTGGATCTCTGCCTCGTAGACCGCTTTGCGCAATTGCGCCTTGGCGAGTTTTGGAACGTACCTTTTTTTTGGATACTCTGTTTTTCTCGCAAATTCCGGGACTCGGGACCTTTCTGTTTTTTGTGTGTTTTGTTAACACTGAAGAGGAGCCGCTTGTTGTTGTTACTGACTCAGCTAATCAATACTGGACTGCCTGTTATCCCGTTCGCTCGTCTCTTGACATTGTTTCTCTCTCTGTTTTCCCGAGCGGATCGACAAGTAGCTGCAGAGCAGCAGAGGCAGAGGCGCAACGCCACGGTGCCATCTCTGCTCAGAAGACGAGCTGCAGAGCCGCAGACAACTCTGCCAAGAACATTTCTCCCCTTGTGCTTTTGTTGTTTTTCGCTCATTCCTATTTTGTAAATAAATACGCCCTAGTTTTTGGCTAACTCTGAACTACCTGTCTGTGCCGTGCTGTTGGGGTCGGTTTCAAACCATAACATGCCCAGTCTGTGATTCAAATGTAGACACATTGGTAGCCCCACCAAATCTATCAAATAGGAATACAGGAATATGTTCATTCTCTATTTGTCTTTAGTTTTGATTCTTGACACAAGGACTATCACTAGACAACATTATTATTATTTTATTTCTGGAGATGGCTTTCTTGCCATCACTAACTAACTATTTAAACCTAATTCTTCAAACTGCGTGTGCTTATGAGCAAAACTTTTTGTTTGAAAAATGAGGAAGGGTGAGCATGGCCACGCCACCTGGGCTATATACTAGCCGGAAGTAGGCGTGGCTAGATAGATGTAAGGGTGCATGAGAAAATCTTTCAGTGGGCGCACTAGGTGCGAGGTGAAGTCCAATAGGGGAAGCAAGACGTGAAGCAAGCATGAAATAACACACAACCGCTCCTCCTCAGGTGTACCTTGGAATCTACCCACATCCACAGCCAATGGCAGGGTGCCAGACCTTAACTGGGCACACAGAGACCTCCGTCCTCTCTTTAAATTTAACATTACATAAGGTTCAGTAAAGAAAATCTTCTTTAATTTCAACATATTTTCTAAGTTTAGGTTTCTTCCATATCCCCACCTTCCACTTATCCTGATGGATTGTTGATAATTTTGGTTTAATTATACTAACCATACACTGCAGATTATTCATAAAAATCATACTTAAATCAGCAGAATAAAAAATCATGGACATCTCTCTTGACCAGGGATGACCGTGTGCTCTGTCCCAGTTAAATATCTTTTTTGTCACCCTATCATCTGGCAGCTGGACCAGGCGGTATAACCTAAGTATTTAAAATGTTTGCTTGACCAAACATGAGTCCCAACCCATGAGTCCCCTTCTATAGCCGCTTTTGCTGTATATTTATGGACTCCCAAAAAGTATCTCATGGCACGGTTCTGGATAGCATTACATTCAGGTGCATCATCAAAACCCCATACTTCAGCAACATAAAATAAAACAGAACCAACCATTGAATCATATAGTTGTGTAAATGTTGAAAACCCAAGGTCAGTGCACACTTTCATTTTAAGACAGAGGTTATTGTGTTTGGGCATCTGGACTGTTTAAAAAACTCTGCTGGTGTTTTAGGGCCCCTCAATGCCAAAAAAAAACTATCTTTTATCAAAGGCCTTGGTGTCACTTTTGATAGTGATTTTGAATTTGACAGACAAATTGGGTCTGTAGTTAAAGGCTCCTTTTTTCAGTTGAGGCTTTTGACCAAAGTGAAGCCCTACCTCTCTCCCAATGACATGGAGAGTGTTATCCATGCCTTCATATCGTCTAGGCTGGATTACTGTAATGACCTGTATGTGGGTCTAGACCAGCTCTCCCTGCAACGCCTACAGCTAGTGCAGAACGCTACTGCACGCCTCTTGACCGGCACAAAGAAGCGTGAACACATCAAACTAGTGCTGGCTTCCCTGCACTGGCTCCCTGTTCGCTTCTGGATTGATTTAAAAATTGCAATGTTTGTGTTTAAGGCATTAAATGGTCTGGCCCCTCAGTACCTAGCTGACCTTATCCATGCTTGCACCCCAGCTAGAGCACTGAGGTCAGCAAATAAACTACTCTTAGATGTCCCAAGGTCCAGGCTAAAAACAAAAGGTGACCAAGCTTTTGTGGTGGCTGCCCCTAAATTGTGGAACAGTCTTCCACTACAAACTAGGATAGAGATTTTTAAAGCTCAGCTAAAGACTCACCTGTTTTCTTTAGCGTTTTGAGGCTTGGTAAGCCATACATCTCCGGTCGTGTCGTGATTGTTTTAATGTATTGTAATGTTCTGGGGTTTTGTGTGTCACTCTGTTAGCTGGGGGGTGTTTCCCCCCGAGAGAGTTAGGAGGGGCACCGGAAGTTAGGTTGTTGTCGTGGAGTGTACGTGAGGGTAGGTATAGCTGTGTGTGATCACGAGCGAAGTATTGACCTGTATGTAACCAATATCACTGGAATTAAACAACCCAAAAATAAGCATAAACTCTCCTCATTCTTCCTGACATGACGGTATGACAGAACGCTACAGTATTGTAGCTTTTGATTTTGTGTATACTGTATTTTGTATTTTTAGTATTTCTCTGTTCTTATATTGTAAGGCACTTTGGTGCAACTTCGGTTGGTTTTAAATGTGCTATATAAATAAAGTTGACCTTGACCATGACCTTACTCAACACACTTCCTAGCGCCCTTCCTGCCAACTCAGACAGTATTTTCCTTCCTTCTATGAAACTTATGTACTCATTAAAGATAAAACCAAGATATTTATAAGAGTACGTGTACGTCAGGGGCGTTGCTCCAAATTGAAACCTATGGTTACTCAGCTGTTCATGTTTTTTCCGAAGTGCATAATCTGTGTTTTTTCACTGTTAATCGCAAGTCTCCATTTCCTGCACCAAGAACTCATAATATTCAACATGTTTTGTAAATTTGCTTCATTTTCTGCAAACAGGACAATATCATCAGCGTACAATAAAATACTTAGGATTATGTTATCGATTGGAATACCAAGATTGGCTTGTTTAATTTCTTGCGGCAGGTCATTAACATAAAGGGCGAACAAAGCGGGAGAAAGCACATCTCCCTGTTTTACACCGAATGCATGGAGTGGGGAACCAGCCGGTCCTAACATCATTCAGCTGCAGACAGACAGGAGAATATAAATTATGATTTTTCTTTGCATCTTTGACGGTGAAAACATTTCCAGACATGAAAACCTCGTTCAGCACCTTCTTGAGATCACGTGTACAGAAAATCAAAGCAAATGCATAAAGGGAAGATGATTAATCAAAATGGCGGATAATCGAATAAATGAATGCATTTCAAAAACTAATATTTCACTAATAACACTTTAACCTATTGGTAAACAAACGTATTGCTGAAAATATACACTATGACTGCTGTTTTGACAGGATTAGGGTATTTACTCTTGGCTACATTTGAAAAAAGAAACGCAACATTATGTCGTACAGTCTGGAGAGATTGATTTATGGCTTGGTCCAGTACCGGACACGTCAGGCTTAAGGGGTTAAAGTCAACGAAACAAAAATAATCTGCCCTCATCCAAATTGCTCTCACCACCGATTAAAACAAAAACATGATCAATACAAGCTCTCTTAGCCCTAAACCCATTCTGCTCATCCACCAACATTTCAGTTTTACAATGGTTTTTGTAATGTGTGTACCAGCGTTAATTCAGCATGATTATCCAAAATGGCTGTCCGCTTCCATTGATTCTAGTCAAAACAAAGGACTTCCCTGGCTTCTTCTACCCCTTTCTCGTTGCAACCAGCCCTTGCATGGGATAGCGTTGGCTCCAGAATTTCATTGGCTACAACTTTCCAACTATTGGTTGATCGGCAAAAACGCAGCCCGGAGCCGGCAGCCGAGGGCAAAGTGCTGCGACGTGTGCGCACGGGCGTGACGGCCTGCTGTCGTCCCGTCCGATGCTTATGTGGTGAAGTGCCATTTTTGTAGCTTGAGCCCCTGCCCCCCAAATTGTCTGTGCACGCCCCTGGCGGGGCCATATATCTGTAAAAGAAACATTGGAACATGTGAATAATGCACGTTTGATAGTCTGGACAAGCCCTGCGTTTCAATCATCCCACTACGTCACATTCCAGTAGGATCGACTATAAAAACACATGTCAGCCTCCATCCCACGGTGAAATCTGTTCCATCTGCTATTGCTGGTTCATAAGCAGCAGGTGAATGTTAATGACCGTAAAATGCCATCAAACCATGACATGTGCTTCTGATTTAGCACCAACAAATAATTATGTATTTTTCTTATTTTAAAAGTCTTTGAGAACGTTACACATGTCAAGTGTCATGTGTTTTTGAATGGCCCAGTAAACTGAACCAGGTAAACGTATTCCGTTCGCCAATGTTACAATTGTATTAAATCAGTGTGTACTTCGCTCATGCACTTAGCGGCAGCTCAGACGTCTGAAATGTGCTTAATTTCATAGATAATTGAGTTTATTTTGCCAGGACCCGGGCTCGTGAAAACCCCAGCGCTCCTTTTGACATGTGGGGACGCAATGTTTACATTTACATTACTCCTTTAGCCAACGCTTTCATCCAAAGCAGCTTACAAAGTGAGCGCAACAAGCCAGCTGGCAGGTGAGGCTAAGTGCTATTGTTCATCCAGCGGAGCCAAATCTGAGTGCTTCACTTGGAGCGCATACAGTAGTAGTATAGATGTAGGAGCAGAGTGCATAGTAGTATTAGGACATAGTAGTATAGACATATATTGGAAACCGTATAACGTAATTTCACTGCATATTACATCACTGTAAATATCATGTAAATCATTGTTTCGTTGTACATATTGTGTATAGTTTTCTAACGTTATTGTTTTTTACGTAACGTTAGTAGCTAGTTAGCTTGCTAGCCGGCATTCCCGTAACTCCTCTTCATGCCCCGATTTTAAATGGTTCTCTCCTCTTTGTATACTTTTGTCCTCACCAACAATGTATTCTGCCAGGGAACTTATGGACACGACAGTAGACATTGCTATAACGTCTAGTACATTTAGCTAGGTAACGTTAACGTTAGTTAGCTAGCGTGGAATCAGCTGGCCGTGACGTGGATTAGGCGACAGCACTGAACGACCAGCATTCTACTGCCTGTACTGGTAAGTGTAACGCTTGGGTTCTCTGGCCCCGCCTGAGAAGAACCACCCACCATTCTGACACCTGTCACTTGGCTTCCCTGTCACTTGTCTCCCTGTCACTTGTCACTTATTGTTTGGGTCTCCTGATTGGTTGTCACGTTGGTGCGCTTGGTATGTCTGGAATGTGGTGTTACTTAAACCCCTGTCTTTCTACTTCCAGTTGTCGGATCTTCTCATTCTCCTGCAGAGTACACAGCGGTACCGCAGACACTGGACGTTGCTGTCATTATTGTTATCATTATTATCTTCTCTCCTAGACGCCCTGCGTCAGTGTTACTATCTGTTGCTATTACTCTAGGTGTACCGTTCTACAAATAAAGAGAACCACCGTTAACGAGTAAACAACCCTCTCTGCCTCTACTTATTATTACGCTCGCAAAGTGCTGTGACTTTCCACATATATATTCCATATATATGTGGAATAACGTTCTAATTACATTTTCCTGAAGTCATTTTGAAATTTCAGAAACCTTGCCAGATAAAACGGGTACTTTTAGGAAAAGTCATTGAGTGACAGAGCTGGAGCTCGACCGAGTGACGAGGATACATTTATTGAAAATGCCTAGGGGTCATTTGACCCCTTGTCGGCTGTGCTAGTGTTAAAATCCCTGTAACACCGGGATATGTAATAAGACTGTGAAACATTAAAAAATGTAATGAGTTTTTCCTTTAGACTATGTAATAACACCAGGAAATGTAATAACCTTTTCCTTTAGAATTACTTTAAAATATAATAACACCAGGACATTTAATAACCTTTTCCTTTAGAAGGACTTTAAAAATGTAATAACACCAGGAAATGTAATAACCTTTTCCTTTAAAATGACTTTAAAATGTAATAACACCAGGAAATGTAATAACCTTTTCCTTTAGAATTACTTTAAAATGTAATAACACCAGGAAATGTAATAACTTTTTCCTTTAGAAGGACTTAAAAAATTTAATGAAACCGGATAATGTAAAAATAGCTGCATAATGTAATAACGTATTACATTATCTGATAGTTGTTACATTATCCGGTGAGTAAAATGTTTTGGATGTAAGTAATAACATTACCAGACAATGTAATAACATTACCAGACAATGTATTAACATTACCGTACTATGTAATAATAACATATCAATATTGATATGTTATTACATTGTACGGTAATGTTATTACATTATACATCCAGGTTTTACTCACCGGAAACTAAAGGAAAAAGTTATTACATTTTGTAAAGTTATAACATTATCCAGTGTTATTATATTTCCCGGTGTTATTACATTTGAAAGGCTTTCTAAACAAAAAAGTTATTACATTTCCCGGTGTTTCTCATTGTCTCTTCCAGTTGTCATGTATTATGAGCTTTTACCCATTAGCACAGGTTGTATCCTGAACGTAAGTAGTACAGGTAAGTATCTATATTGTAATGTTCACAATTACGATAAGCACAGGTAAGTATATTGTCAGTATATTGATTACAAGTTATCCTCAAGTTTAGAATTACGATAAGCACAAAGTATATTGTCAGTATATTGATTATAAGTTATCCTGAAGTTTAGAATTATGATAAGCACAGGTAAGTATATTGTCAGTATATTGATTACAAGTTATCCTGAAGTTTAGAATTACGATAAGCACAGGCAAATACATTGTCAGTGCAATGATTATAAGTTATCCTGAATATCCTGGCTTCGCCATCTACATGTTCCTTGTCTAATGATGCTTTCTTGTCATACTATTCAGACCGATCCCATTCCAAAAGCAACCCCCCCCCCCCCCCACCCTCATGTCTAAAGGCCACATTCCCAGAGCTCAGCTCCATCGCCCTTTTAGGAGATCGGGGAAGACTTTTCCCAGGGATTCCCTATTGGCTTGGGATGTCTGGGTTTTCGCTTCCCCCCGGAATGGGGTCTCTTTCCCATAGAATTAGTGAATTACATATAACATCTATCTATATATAAGTGCTCAGCTCCCCCACTGAGGCCACTCCACCGGGAGGCTGGTCATAGGCCAACAGAGTCTCGTCCCCCTTTCAGAGGCTACTCTAACGGTTAGAGACAGTGCTCTTGTGAAAGGTCCTCTTTCAGAGGCTACTCTAACGGTTAGAGACAGTGCTCTTGTGAAAGTTCCTCTTTCAGAGGCTACTCTAACAGTTAGAGACAGCTCTCTGGTGAAAGAGGACCTAACAGTTAGAGACAGCTCTCTGGTGAAAGGTCCTCTTTCAGAGACTACTCTAACAGTTAGAGACAGCTCTCTGGTGAAAGGTCCTCTTTCAGAGGCTACTCTAACGGTTAGAGACAGCTCTCTTGTGAAAGGTCCTCTTTCAGAGACTACTCTAACGATTAGAGACAGTGCTCTTGTGAAAGGTCCTCTTTCAGAGACTACTCTAACGGTCAGAGACAGCTCTCTTGTGAAAGGTCCTCTTTCAGAGACTACTCTAACGATTAGAGACAGCTCTCTTGTGAAAGGTCCTCTTTCAGAGACTACTCTAACGATTAGAGACAGCTCTTGTGAATAACTTGCTTCAATTAGGGATGGTAGATTACGAGAGGCGGTTAAAAGGTGGGCTGAAAATCAGAGCTTGTGGAGATCTTTGGGCTGCAGAGTCGGTGCTCAAGGCTCCTCACACCCACCGCTGGATCTGCCATGATCCGAACATACCATGTGACATCAACACGGCTTAGAAATGGCGGTGATGGTGCATGGTAGGGATGATATATCGGCTGTAACCAAACAACTTCCACATTCCACAGCTGGTTGCTCTACTCATCACTGTAGCTGCACGGTGGGTTGATTGAAAAAGTGTGTTTTAGTCTGCGGCGGAAGATCGACTGGATTCCTGACTGTGGTGGGAAGTTCGTTCTACCACTGCTTCATTTTGATGACCCCCCTGGGCACCAGAAACAGAGTGGGTCTCAGGTATCCGGAAGATGCAGAGTGTAGGGGTCCGGAGGGTGTGTAGTTAGAGACTAATGACTGGAGGTAGGAGGGTGTGTAGTTAGAGACTAATGACTGGAGGTAGGAGGGTGTGTAGTTAGAGACTAATGACTGGAGGTAGGAGGGTGTGTAGTTAGAGACTAATGACTGGAGGTAGGAGGGTGTGTAGTTAGAGACTAATGACTGGAGGTAGGAGGGTGTGTAGTTAGAGACTAATGACTGGAGGTAGGAGTGTGTGTAGTTAGAGACTAATGACTGGAGGTAGGAGTGTGTGTAGTTAGAGACTAATGACTGGAGGTAGGATGGTGTGTAGTTAAAGACTAATGACTGGAGGTACCCGGTCAAGAAGCCGGTGCGACTCATTGAGAAGTGACGTGACGTGAGCCGCCTGAGGCAGGTTGGAGAGCAGGTGGGTTGGAGACTGTCACTGAGTCGAAGTCCCAATGCAATTTGGCTTTCGTCCCCAACCACTCCACCGAGACAGCCAACTGCTTTCTCCTAGAGAGTATTAAAGAAAAGATGGACAAAGGCGGTGTCGTCTGTGCCATATTCTTAGATTTTAAGAAGGCATTTGACACTGTAGTCATCAGATACTCCTTTGCAAACTGGCTAACTATAATTTTTCTACTGGCGCACTGAACTGGGTGAAGTCTTGTCTTGCTGACAGAATTCAATGTGTTAGGGTCAGAGGTGAAACATCACCCTTCCCGAGCAATACAATGGGTGTGCCCCAGGGATCAATCTTCGGGCCTCTCCTATTTAGTTTATTTATAAATGATCTTCCATCTGTTTGCGCAGAGTGCGAAATTCAAATGTATGCCGACGACACTGTTATTTATATCCATGCAAATACCAAAGAACTGGCAGCTGTCAAAATGAACGCTGCAATGGTGAATATCAGCAACTGGCTCACAGAGTCTCAACTATGTCTTAATGTGAAGAAGACAGTTTGTATGTACTTCACAAAATCCAATCCAACATCTGATAATCCTGGAGTGTTTGTTGCTGGAGAGCCAATTCAAGTAGTCTCACAATTTAAATATCTTGGTATTATCCTTGACTCTACATTATCATTCAAAAAGTAGGTAAAAAGAGTAACCCAAACTGCCAAATACAATTTGTCAAATTTCAGATTCATGAGGAACTGTTTAACATCCACGGCTGCCCTTCTTTATATGAATGCAATGATAAATTCCCATCTCATGTACTGTATGACTAGCTGGACCCATGCAAAAAACACGACCATGATACCCATTCTCTCTCTGTATAAGCAGGCCCTCAAGGTGCTGGACCAAAAACCATATACTTATCACCACTGTCACATTCTCAAGAAGTACAGAATCCTCAGCTGGGAAAACCTCACAAAATACACTGATGCCTGCCTACTATTCAAGATCTTAAATGGCAAGGTCCCCCCACCCCTCAGTACTTTTATCAAACAAAAAACATCTTATAATAGGTCCACAAGATCTACCCAGAGAGGGGACTGTACTGTGCCTTTTAGGTCCAGCTCCTTCAGTCAGTCCTGTTTTGTAGTCAGAGCCACTCAGTTCTGGAACACCCTACCAACTGAAATAAGACACTGTGCTACCTACCACACCTTTACAAAAAAAAACTCAAGACCTGGTTATTAACCAATCAAACATGTAATCACTTTTAATCATTTTATTGTGTATTTTATTATTGTTTTTATTGTGTTGCACTGTTAATGTTTCTTATATATTATATTGTCGGTCTCATAACGTCTTGCCAAAAGGACTACAGTTGCGAATTAGCCAGCTGGCTAAAACTGACACATTTACAGAAATGTTTATTAATGTGTACTGTCCTTTTTAAAAAATAAACTGAAACTGAAACTGAAGCGTAGCACCGTAACTATTCCTGCGACCCGTGGACCTGACCCACAATTTAAAGACCCAGGAAGTGAAGTAAAGTAAACGGTCGCCTGCTTGACAGTGGGCTGCATGTTGAGTCTCAGATGAATCACAGCTACGGGGGTGAAGAGGTGACGACGCGGAGTAGAAAATGCTTTAGTAACAACAACTTGACTTACAATCTCTCTCACAATTAAGATGACGTTTCTCCCCTTTTCTCTCTCGTCCTCCTCTGCCTCCCTCTTTCTTTCTGCCCCCACTGCTCTCTCCCTGTCACCTCTATCTGTCTTCACTTTCTTTTGCTTTTTTCTCTCAAGCACCCCCCCCTCTCTTTCTCTCTCTCTCTCGCTCACACTCTTGTTCTGTCTCAGTCTCCTCTCACCGCTAGTAACTCCGTTGATGGGTCGTTCTGTTCTGATATATTGGGAGCTGCGAGGGGCTCAGAAGACTGTATGTTTTTAGTGGTCTCTGGGCGCTACAATGGTTTAGGCCGAGCAGGTCTTTACTGTACTCTGTCAAATAAAAGTTGTAGAACACGGGGAGCCTTTGAACGGCTGTTACCAACTACTCTTCGCTTTTGGTGAGAAAGATAACATGTAATAGAGCCATTGTGGATACAGCAGCACAGAACATCTATTTACTGAACTCTTATTATGTTGCTAGGGAAACCGCACAACGCAGGAATCTGATTGGCTGTCAGATGGACGATGATCAACTAGTTGACCGTCATAATATCAGCCGAATTTCACAAGTTGTATATACATATCTGAGAGTGTATACTTGCAATTTCTTGCAAGTTTTTCTTAAGCAAAATGTGTAGTATTTTGATATTAACCATAAATACATCAAAAGTAAATATTGAGTACAACCTTTAGCACACTAAGTGTATCAAATACATAAAAAGTATACTTAAGTACTTTCTTTATTGGGTGATGGAGTCGCTCCCTGTCTGCACATGGTGTCTCTCTCCCTTCATTATCTTCTGCTCTCATGTTGTTTCTCCCCCCCCCCCCCCCCCCTCTCTCTCTCTCTCTCTCTCTCTCTCTCTCTCTCTCTCTCTCTCTCTCTCTCTCTCTCTCTCTCTCTCTCTCTCTCTCTCTCTCTCTCTCTCTCTCTCTCTCTCTATTTCTCCTCTATCTCTGTCTCTCTGAAATACTTTCATATTGGTATGTTTTAAAGTAGTTGTAGCACTTGTGTCACCTACTTGTAACAGCTGTTCGCCACGGGCACAGTTCTAGGTACGAAACGAGGAGAGGAGTAATATGCACAATTTAAGAATAGTGGACCAGAGACAGAATTATAACAATAACCGGTGTTTATTCAATGCGCGCTAGCTAGACATACATAATACATACAGACGTAAACGGTAGTGGTGAAGTATCCCTTTTAGGTTCTTTCAATAACCTCTCCTTTAAGGAGGGTTAGTTTGATATCAAGTCCTAGATTGATTAGATCAACACATTAGGTTTGGTTCAGACGTCTCTGAGGTTATCTCTAGCTAAAAGCTAGATTCAAGATTGGATATTGGATGTATCCTTTTATCACCAGTAAACTCTATTTCAGTTGATCATTTCACTAGGTAAATGTCTAAACATATTAATTTAAACCTTTAAATGTGCAGGGAACACAAATACCTTACTAGGTGAAATGCTCTTTTAAACTCTTCCTTTGAAGGTGTAACACAACAAAAGTACCAAATGGAATATCCTAGGTTATGGGAATGCAAATACCTTATTAGGTGAAATTACCCTTTAAACCTTCTTTCTTTACAGGAGAACCATCAGTGATTCAACTATAATCAATGTCATCAATGGGATTCAAGTATCTTATTGGGTACATTGACCCTTTAACTCATCCTCTTTACAAGAGAACATCAGTAGATCAGGTATCTTACTGGGCGTATTTACCCTTTAAGTCTCCCTTCTTATAGGAGAATATCAATGGTTCAAGTAGCTTATCGGTGGTTCAAGTATATTACTGGGTGTAATTACCCTTTAAGTCTCTCTTCTTGATTCTAGTGTACCCATATATCAAATTAAATCAAATCAAAATACAATATCAAAGTAACAAAAGGTGAACAGGGTCGAAGCCCTTGGAATGTCCATGTGTTCTCGTTCAATCAGTTCAATCCGTGGAAGTTCCTATAATTCAAGTTCAATCAGTTCAAACCTACCGGACTGTTGAGGTAACAGGAGTTGGGCAACAGGGGTATTCGAATCAGGCTGGCATTAGCCTTGAGCTATATCAGAGGTTCAGTGGGTTGGCTCGCCATCTTGCATCGTCCGGCACACCGCCTCGTCCCCTCGTGGGCACACGTGGTGATGGGTGGTCTGGACTCCTGGAACTGCTCCCAGGGTGGAACGGGGTGCTAGAAAAACCTGGCCTGCTTGTGAGCAGGCATTCAGAAAATAAAAGCTATTTACCATCTTTTATCGCTTCATCATCTTTTCATTGCTTTCAGAATGAATAATCAATCAGGCTACTTTTAGCTATGCTAAGCTAAAGTAGGCTGTCTCATCCCACCACGTGGGATCATATGCCACATGCTAATTTAGGCTAAAGTGCGCTAGCATGTGGAACATTCCCCACTCATATAAAACTCTCAAAAACATTCAAAATGTATATAGACCTTGTTCTTAACGTACAGCATATCAATACAATTATAAGTACTTCTGAAATGGTTCCTTTCTAGTTTTCATTTAAGAATGAGCTACGTTATTTAGCTTGTAGCATTATTAGCTTGTAGCATGGAGCTAACCATTTTGTGCATTCGACAATGAACAGCACAATGTTGATGAAACTCACCAAAACCGCAGGCTACTTTAACTGCAACGCTTCTTCGGTTTTGCAACTGGGGGAATCTTTTATAACTGTTTGATAACTGTTTTTATCATGCTATTATCTCGTTATCCAGCAACGTTATCAGCTCTGTTCAAGTGCGTGTTGAATCTACTGGAATTGTGTCTGCATCTGCGCAGTAGCAAGACTTGCGCGCCGTAAAGCAAAGCGTGGCTGTCGCGACATCTATCTCACTCACGTCATGACGCAAATTAAAGGGCAATGCTGTAATTCAAAGGGACTTGGTACCCAATAATATTAACTACTTATGTTCCTACATAATAGCCTTAACTATTTATGTTCTTATCCAATGGCATTAACTATTTTTTTTTTTTTTTTTTTTTTTTTAATTTTTTTTATTATTGCAAAACAAAACTTATTAAAAGTCAGTACTCAACACACAATGTATAATGAAACTTTCAGTAAAGGTGGTTAAAATATATGCAAGTACAGAAACAGGATAAAACAAAAATAGTCAATAATAACATTTTAACCGTATACCGTGTATATCCAGCGAAGTTACAATTATATAAATGTTAGTATATAATATACCCCTAATACCTATTTTCTAAAACCCTACACACATATGCTCCAGCTCAAATCCCCCCCTCCCGGACCCCCTCTTGGATAGTACCTCCATTATCCCTCACTCCTAACCAGACATCACCATTATAGGCTAGCTTTTATTCTCTCCACCACTTCTAACCACATTAACATTTTGGATTCATTGAGCCCCAGAATTCTTGCTGTTGATATTTCTTGATATATCACATCAAGATATGTAAGAAACCACACTTTCCGGCACATTTTTTCCGGTTGAAACCAACGTGATGCAATCAGTTTTTTAGCTACTGTGATACCCGATAAAACCAATCTTTTTAGTTGTGGGTTCACTGCAAACTCAAAAACATCATTCAATAGCAATACCGCGGGGTGTACAGGTATATTCCAAAATACGAGTATTGATAATTGTTGGGACACATCTTTCCAGAATGCCTTAACTGGTGGGCAGTCCCAATACATGTGCATAAATGTTCCTTCGTCCCCATTTGTACATTGGGAGCATTTGGAGTCTTGTATAAGCCCCATTTTGCACAGCCTTATAGGAGTCAAGTATGTCCTGTGAATATAGTTCAGATTGATTTGTTGATGATCCGGGTTCCTTGATGTAAGTCGGACATTTGCCCAGGCTCCTTGCCAATCAAAGTCATTTTCCAGGTCTGGTATATCCCTCCTCCAGACATTGTCTAGTTGAAGGGTTTCGTACGAGGACGTTAGTAATTGATAATAAAAACCTGATACAAAACCTCCCAATGTATCTCTTTCATAGAAAAATTTGTGGTATCTGTGGTGTTCAATTGGTATGTGTAATGGAACACCGTGAGATCTCATACAAAGTCGTAACTGTATGTAAAAAAGCCATGTGGACTCGGTGAGGTTAAACTTTATGCATATTTCGACATAACTACAGAGGCCCTTGTTATTAAAAATATCCCCTAATGAGTGTATGCCTCTTTCTTCCCATACAGGGAATCTTATAGGTCGTTTTCCCATTAAGAGAGCATTGTTATTGAATATGGGAGTGTGATTATGCCATACTTGATGGTTAGGAAATTTCCTTTGTGTTTCCCGCCATGTCCTGATTGCATGGGTTATTATTGGGCCAAATTCTTGCTCACAATGCTTGATTGAAAGTTTAGTGTATGCTATGTCTTTCAATCTCTGTGGGGCTACTATGTTTTCTTCTAATTTTCTCCAAGATACCAAAGCCTCGGGGTCAAACCATATCTTCTTCAATGGTCTTAATGTGAAGGCATTAAAATATTGTAAAAAATCTGGGACTGCCATGCCACCGTCTGCTTTACTTCTCTGTGCGGTGGATCTTTTTATGCGAGGTGGTTTGTTATTCCAAATAAATTTGTATGTGGAGGTTTGTAATCTTTTCCAGTAGCCCTCTGGAGGAGGTAACGGAAGCATTGAGCTGAAGAAATTGATTCTTGGTAATACATCCATCTTAACTATTGATACCCTTGCCTGTACTGAGTTTTTAAGTTTTGCCCACCTGTCCAGGTCGTCCTTGATTTTGTTCTGTATTTTTGTGTAATTGTGCTTCACCGTTTGTCTTATGGTGGGAAATATTTCCACACCCAAGCATCTGAAATGTTTGACCATGGGTATCGCACCTGGGAGGGTTGTCTCTTTTTTTGCACTGGTGTTAAGAGGAAGAAAAGCCGACTTAGGCCAATTTATTTTAAATCCCGATAAATCACCAAAGTTCTCTATCAACTTGAGTATAAGCGGCAATGTGTTGTTGGGGTTTTGCATGAACAATATTACGTCGTCCGCATATAAACTAATTTTATGATGTGTGCCCTTGATTACTATTGGTTCTATGTGTTGGGATTGTCTTATAAATTGTGCTAAAGGTTCTAATGATAGATTGAATAGTCCGGGACTAAGAGGGCAACCTTGTCTGGCTGAGCGCGATACCGGAAAGATATCGGAGATGAATGTGCCTGTTGTAATCCTGGCCGATGGGTCCTTGTATAGTACTTTAATCATATCAATGAAACCTTTTCCTAACCCCATCCTTTCCAATACTGCCCATAGAAACGACCATTCCAACCTGTCAAATGCTTTCATAGCATCCAGGGATAGTATCGCCTTAGGTGTGATGTCCTCTTTGTCTGTATCTAGTACGTGCAGTATTCGCCTTATGTTATCATTGATCAGGCGACCTTTTATGAAGCCTGTTTGGTCCGTATGAACTAAAGACGTCATATGCTTTTGCAATCTGATGGCTAATATCTTAGAGTACAGTTTGACATCGGTTCCGAGGAGGCTTAAAGGACGGTAACTACCGCATTCAGTGGGGTCTTTGTCTTTTTTGTGAAGAACTGAAATGAGTGCGGTATTTTGGTGTTCAATGAAGCTTCCCTCTTTGACTGAGTATAAGATCATATTTAGTAATAAGGGTCCAAATATGTCCCAGCAAGAAATGTACATTTCTGATGGGATACCGTCAATTCCCGGAGCTTTGCCGTTTTTCATTCCGGATATGGCCTTCTTGAGTTCTTCTAATGTGATCGGTACTTCTAACTGTTTAGCGTCTTCATCCGTAAGTTTAGGGAGAGTAATTTGATTAAGATATGTGTCTAATTTGTCTTGATCAAAGGTCGTTTCTGAGTTATATAAATCGGAGTAGAATTCTTTGAATGTATCGTTTATTATTTTGGGTTCTGTTACTAGAGCTTGTTGTTTCCTAATGGCAGTTATATCTGCAAATTTTGCATTAATTCTTAGTCGCATGGCTAATAGGTGACTAGGTTTAGAACCTTGGAAGTACTGCTGTTGTCTAGTGCTGCGTATTTGCAATTCCGATTTTTGTCTGTACATTGCTTTGATCTCTGTCTTTAGAATGTTAACTTGGTTATCTAGTCTAGTAGAGTTGTTGTATTTTAAAGAATTAAAAAGCGTTGAGTAAAGCGTTTCCATTTCAGACAGTTTTGTGTTTTGATTTTTGCGCAATATGGAGGTAAATCTATCCGAGAAATCCTTGATCATATTCTTTACCGACATCCATAATATTCTGGGATCTTGCACCGAGTTAGCATTATCTTGTAGGAATACTGTGAGAGCTTCTTTAATTTGTGTAATGAATTCCTTGTTGTTAAGCAGCATCGAATTAAAACGCCATCTTGGGGCCCGGGTAGATAGTGTACCAAATGTTGCTTTCAGGATTAAGTAGCAGTGATCTGATAGCGCATTGGGTGTCATTTCCACTTCGTATTTATCAAATATTCTCGGGGATGCAAAGACGTAATCAATTCTGGATAGTGTGTTGTGTCTCGCCGAACGACAGGAGTACTTGCGGGTCATGGGGTTAAGTGAACGCCATAAATCAGTTACTCCTGTTGATTTCGACCAATCTTTTAATGCTTTAGATGAATTATTTTGTTCGCTGGAGAAGGAAAGGTAAGTTTTGTCCATCCTTGGGTTCCAAATGGCATTAAAATCCGCACCTATTATATATGAGTACTCGGGATGGTTTAACATTTCTCCTGTTAGTGAAGTGAAGAAACCCACTTCGTACAAATTCGGGGCATATACCGCTGCCAATGCAATTTTCCTGTTATTGTGTATAATCCTAGCTATAGTTATGCGCCCCTCAGCATCCGACCATACCCCTTTCAATTCGATATTTAATTTGCGTCTGACGACTATGGCTACCCCTCTAGTTCTCGTAGCAAAAGAAGAGTGACCAATATTATGGTATATGTTATCCGCTAACGTATTTATGTCTCCCTCTAAAATGTGCGTTTCGCTTAATAGTGCCACGTCCACATGTTCTTTTTTCATCAGTGTAAGCACGCTTTTGCGCTTGTGTTGTTTGTTTATCCCACCGGTGTTCCATACCATTATATTCAAACTAGCCATAGTCTATGCATGTTTTCGTGTAGTTTTTGGTAATGTTTCTGGAGTATGATGCTACAATAGATGCACATCCAATTAATGAGGTCCCGTTGAGAGCTGAGCTTAAAAACATATATATATACAAATAAAAATCCCCTATTTTCCCCTCTCCCAGAAAGTCGAACATGCCTGTGTTCCAAGAACACATCCTCCGCGATTGACTTTCTCCCATGGTCCACCGGATTGCCCAACCTGAGCATTGTAATCCTAATTTTCCTATGCTCATTGCCATAGGATCTAACATTTCCATTCTATTGCAATAGAATGTCGCTTTTGGTCTTGCACCTTCCCTTACTGTAATGAAGTATTGTGATAAATAACCTAAAGATAAAAATAAAAAATAAAATAAAAAGAGAATAAACCTTTATCGACATATTCCTTTGAACCCTCCACCAACGTGTGGGGGAAAAAAAAAGGAAAAGATTGTAGATCAATATTGACACCTTAATGTGAAGAACATTGGAAAAGAATAATGTAAGTTACAATATATTTAAAAAATATATAGTAATATTGACACCTTAATGTGAAGAACATTGGAAAAGAACAATGTAAGTTAAATTATATTTAAAAAATATAGAGTAATGAGAAGAAAAAATTTAATAAAATAAAAATCAATGGAAAGATATAGATAAGGAATAAGAGATAAATAATTATCAACGTGGAGAAGCCACTAGAACCGATTTAACTGATTAGATAAGATAGAAAAGCAGCGCCTTTTAGCGCTTCAATGTGCCTTTAATGGAGTGATTACTTAAATTGTTAGAATAACCTTGCTGTGCTCATACGTTTATGTGTGGATAATTTTAAAGTATTATTAAGGGCTGATTGCACTTCATTTAATTTATTATCTGCTATGTGTATGCACACCGAATGTTATTGTTAGAGTTGTATGCTTCGTTGTCATGGTGCCTTATATTCTAGAAGGTTGTAGAATATACTAGTGCCTAGACTATTTTACATTCCAGAATGATCTAAGAGACCCAGGGCATTTGAGCGATAAACCCAGAATATTCCAGATAGATCTTTTTGCATTGATATTTATTTGTCCCCTCAGAGACCAGAGACTGAAATTATAATGTATTATGAATCGTATTATACACAGTACACTTTGTTATAGACGACTTGCATATCGTTTGCTACTTTGATGAACACAACAATGTCATTCCAACACTGGTGGAATGACCTCATTGATGAACACAATAAAGTCATTCCAACACTGGTATATATTTAGAGAGAGGCTTAACTGATTCCGGCATTTTCGTCATGCTTTGGGTTATTTGCTGCATTTTGATTCAGGAAATCCTCAGCATCAAAGGGTGTAAATGGACCTGACCTGCGGCCGTTATTGTCCAAGAATGATAACAGCGCCGGATATGCTAGCCTTGGCTTGTGGCCGGCTATGTACAGCTTTTGCATCACATCTTTGTATGGTTGACGTCGGATGATGGCCTCTCTGCTCAAATCTTCGTAGATAAATATTGGTTTATCACCATACTTCAGCTTCCCACGTTGGTTGCGAGCATATTTGATGATTTCATCCCTTGTTGTAGTTTTCCGCAGAGTGACAATGATGACTCTCGGCCCGTTGATATTTTGCCCCTGGGAACCAATTCTGTAAACTTGTTCCACTTCTGGCACTTTGTTTGGATCGGAGTTTTCCAAAATCGTTGATAACTCTTTTGGAAAGTTGATGTCATCGCAGTTCACTGATTCATCAAGCCCCACAATGCGGATGTTATTCCGCCTGTGGTAACGATGGGTTTCTAGTTGCCTCTCCATCACTTCGTTTTTAAGCAATTTTATTTCCCTCCGGTATTCATCTTTCACTTTTTCCATCTCTTCTCCCATCTCTGTCATGATACCTTCGTTCGCCTTGACTGCTTTTGTGTTTTCTGTCACCGAAATCTCCACTGTCGTGATTCGCTTTGACTGTGCATCGATCGCTTTCTTGACTTCTTCTAATTTCTCATCGATGCGATCGAATTTAGCCTCGATGCGATCGAATTTAGCCTCGACGTTTGCCTCGAGCGCCTTGATGTGTGTAATCTGCAGGTTAGACTGTTCTACCATCTGTTCTTTCATCAGGTTAGACTGTTCTAACTGTTCTTTCATCAGGTTAGACTGTTCTACCATCAGGTTAGACAGTGTGTTGAAATCGGGTGGATTTCTGCTTTCTTCAGTTGACGGCATATGGTAGATAGATGCAGTGACGTTGGAATCCATAAATCTGGCTGCTCTCCCTTTCACGGAGCTTGAATCTGTACCTTCTTTTATGTTGGTCTCTATTGACTCTCTTTCGGGGACCGTAATCGATGATCCCGGTAAGTTGTCCTCTTCCTTCTCCTCCTCGGAGCTTGTCGCCGTCGGCTCAGAACCAGCGACGGTTAGGACGCGTCTTTCTCGTTTTTTTACGTCCTGCGCCGTTGAAGTTGCCGTAGTTATTTTCTCTGCCTTCTTTCCACCTTTAACCATATTGTCTTTTGATATGGTTAGTAGAGGGTCTTAACAATACATACGATGTGGTCTATTCTCTTTCTTTACTGTCCAAATAATGTTTTTAAACGAAATTAGCGTTAGTGGGAGCGGAGCAATTGCAAAATGCGTGTGCTACATGTTGTAGCGTAACCGGATGCTCAACTGTTCTTATAACTTAAATAGTTATGAATCTGAAACCTGGGTTACATAGTAATCTCAAATACTTTCATATTTCATATCTCTCTGTTTCTCCTCTCTCTCTCTCTCTCTCTCTCTCTCTCTCTCTCTCTCTCTCTCTCTCTCTCTCTCTCTCTCTCTCTCTCTCTCTCTCTCTCTCTCTCTCTCTATGTTTTAAAGTAGTAATCTCAAATACTTTCACATTGGTATGTTTTTAATCCTCTCCATTACCAGTTGATACGACAGTGGTTCCACCATGATACTCAGTGCATGAATGCTTTTACACTTTATTTGCTACATTCCCTTCTGAACAAAGGTGTCTGGCGGGACGTCTGGAGAACCATCCAGCAGACATCTGGAGAACCATCGAGCAGACATCTGGAGAACCATCCAGCAGACATCTGGAGAACCATCCAGCAGACATCTGGAGAACCATCGAGCAGACATCTGGAGAACCATCCAGCAGACATCTGGAGAACCATCCAGCAGACATCTGGAGAACCATCCAGCAGACATCTGGAGAACCATCCAGCAGACGTCTGGAGAACCATCCAGCAGACATCTGGAGAACCATCCATCAGACATCTGGAGAACCATCCAGCAGACATCTGGAGAACCATCCATCAGACATCTGGAGAACCATCCAGCAGACATCTGGAGAACCATCCATCAGACATCTGGAGAACCATCCAGCAGACATCTGGAGAACCATCCAGCAGACGTCTGGAGAACCATCCAGCAGACATCTGGAGAACCATCCAGCAGACGTCTGGAGAACCATCCAGCAGACGTCTGGAGAACCATCCAGCAGACGTCTGGAGAACCATCCAGCAGACGTCTGGAGAACCATCCAGCAGACGTCTGGAGAACCATCCAGCAGACATCTGGAGAACCATGCAGCAGACGTCTGGAGAACCATCCAGCAGACATCTGGAGAACCATGCAGCAGACATCTGGAGAACCATGCAGCAGACGTCTGGAGAACCATCCAGCAGACATCTGGAGAACCATCCAGCAGACATCTGGAGAACCATCCAGCAGACGTCTGGAGAACCATCCAGCAGACATCTGGAGAACCATGCAGCAGACATCTGGAGAACCATGCAGCAGACATCTGGAGAACTATCCAGCAGACGTCTGGAGAACCATCCAGCAGACATCTGGAGAACCATCCAGCAGACATCTGGAGAACCATGCAGCAGACATCTGGAGAACTATCCAGCAGACGTCTGGAGAACCATCCAGCAGACATCTGGAGAACCATGCAGCAGACGTCTAGAGAACCATCCAGCGGACATCTGGAGAACCATCCAGCAGACATCTGGAGAACCATCCAGCGGACATCTGGAGAACCATCCAGCAGACATCTGGAGAACCATCCAGCGGACATCTGGAGAACCATCCAGCAGACATCTGGAGAACCATCCAGCGGACATCTGGAGAACCATCCAGCAGACATCTGGAGAACCATCCAGCAGACATCTGGAGAACCATCCAGCGGACAGGAAGTGATGTTTTTTTTTTTTTTACATCACCCGCAGCAACAGCAGCGGTTTGATTTGAAATTTGAATAGAAGTCAAATCAGTAGTTGGTTTGACTTTTCAAACATGGAGAGTGAGTAGCCCTTTAAGATGCACGCAAACACAAACATACGTCTGTGTTTCTATATTAACACTGTGGCCATGTGACGTTTGTTGTGTGTAGATGTAGAGCATCGGGCTGCAGGCCCAGTGAACTACACATTTCAGCATGCAAACTGTGACAGTTTGTTGGACCACATTCACCCTATAAGCTGCTCTGGTTTTCCTTAAAGACATGACTGGCATTCTATGCAGTCTTCACTTCACGTTAACTTAATTTGCCACTATGATTGCAGCGCTTGTTGCTCAGTACTGCTGCCTATATCATTGTTCTCAATTGAACTATGAAAGAAACATACTACATAATGCCATCCAATTTTCTGGTTTCGTATGTCGAATGGGGATGTGGTTAGTCAAATAACTGCCTGCTCCATCCCAGACAGCTGATATGAACTAGTAGTGTTTTTCTTGTCTATTGAAGGTGTTTTTGAGGTAGTACTGTATGTTGAGCTCTTGAATCATTCAGACAAGGTATATAGTCAGGTTTTAAACTGTGTGAGTATCAAACAGGGAAGAAAGACTGTCAAGTTTCAAACTGTGTGTGGCACCATGCACGTAACGCACTGCAGTGCAACGCAGCTGTCCCGGGTTCGACTCCCGGACCTGGCGACTTTTGCCGAATGTCCTCCCCCCCATATCTTCTCCTACCCTTCCTCTCTGCCGGGTCTGTCCAATAAAGTAATAAAATGCCAAAATTATTATCTAAAAAAATATATATATATATTTCAAACTGTGTGAGTCAATTTAATTGTTGGTTTGGTTCTCATCAATCAATACTTCTTATTCTCTGCATTGTTTTTTTATGCAAATTGTATGTCTATTTTACTGCTGTGAAGCACTTTGGGCTACAATTCTTGTATGAAAGGTGCTACAAATACAGTTTATTGTTGTTATAATAATATTATTGTGCCGCATGCCGTGTTGCTCTCATTTTGTATTGTGTTGTAAACACAGTGCACCCTTCCTTCACAGCAGTGTGCTCCCACCCCCCCCCCAAGCCCAAACAGTAGTGTCAGCTGGTGTTGAGAGGGAGGAGCCATGGAGCATTTCTCCAGTTATTCTGAAATGTCTTTGGTAACTTGTAGAAGATGACCGAAAGGCAGCCTTTGGTAACTTGTAGAAGATGACAGAAAGGTAGCCTTTGGTAACTTGTAGAAGATGACCGAAAGGCAGCCTCTGGTAACTTGTAGAATATGACAGAAAGGCAGTCTTTGGTAACTTGTAGAAGATGACCGAAAGGCAGTCTTTGGTAACTTGTAGAAGATGACCGAAAGGCAGCCTCTGGTAACTTGTAGAAGATGACCGAAAGGCAGCCTCTGGTAACTTGTAGAAGATGACCGAAAGGCAGTCTTTGGTAACTTGTAGAAGATGACCGAAAGGCAGTCTTTGGTAACTTGTAGAAGATGACCGAAAGGCAGCCTCTGGTAACTTGTAGAAGATGACCGAAAGGCAGTCTTTGGTAACTTGTAGAAGATGACAGAAAGGCAGCCTCTGGTAACTTGTAGAAGATGACCGAAAGGCAGCCTCTGGTAACTTGTAGAAGATGACCGAAATGCAGTCTTTGGTAACTTGTAGAAGATGACCGAAAGGCAGTCTTTGGTAACTTGTAGAAGATGACCGAAAGGCAGCCTCTGGTAACTTGTAGAAGATGACCGAAAGGCAGTCTTTGGTAACTTGTAGAAGATGACCGAAAGGCAGTCTTTGGTAACTTGTAGAAGATGACCGAAAGGCAGCCTCTGGTAACTTGTAGAAGATGACCGAAAGGCAGTCTTTAGTAACTTGTAGAAGATGACCGAAAGGCAGCCTCTGGTAACTTGTAGAAGATGACAGAAAGGCAGTCTTTGGTAACTTGTAGAAGATGACCGAAAGGCAGTCTTTGGTAACTTGTAGAAGATGACCAAAAGGCAGTCTTTGGTAACTTGTAGAAGATGACCGAAAGGCAGTCTTTGGTAACTTGTAGAAGATGACCGAAAGGCAGTCTTTGGTAACTTGTAGAAGATGACCGAAAGGCAGTCTTTGTTAACTTGTAGAAGATGACCGAAAGGCAGTCTTTGGTAACTTGTAAAAGATGACCGAAAGGCAGTCTTTGGTAACTTGTAGAAGATGACCGAAAGGCAGCCTCTGGTAACTTGTAGAAGATGACCGAAAGGCAGCCTCTGGTAACTTGTAGAAGATGACCGAAAGGCAGTCTTTAGTAACTTGTAGAAGATGACCGAAAGGCAGCCTCTGGTAACTTGTAGAAGATGACAGAAAGGCAGTCTTTGGTAACTTGTAGAAGATGACCGAAAGGCAGTCTTTGGTAACTTGTAGAAGATGACCAAAAGGCAGTCTTTGGTAACTTGTAGAAGATGACCGAAAGGCAGTCTTTGGTAACTTGTAGAAGATGACCGAAAGGCAGTCTTTGGTAACTTGTAGAAGATGACCGAAAGGCAGTCTTTGTTAACTTGTAGAAGATGACCGAAAGGCAGCCTCTGGTTGTGAAGAAAGGAAAAACGAATTCAGCCGTTGTCATACGGTACAACTCTTAGGCTTCCGAACGTATCTATTTTTAGTGGAAATGCTATGAACGGTTCAGAATGGGGTGCTTGAACCGGTGCAGAATGGGTCAGAGCTGTTCTGACTGACTGAGCTGTACTGACAGAGGGAAGCGAACAGGTCTTGTACTAGTAGTCTCCTCGTATTCTTTTTAGACATAATATCTCTCTGCTGGATTATAATACACTTTATTAGCATAGCGCCTTGCCAAACCACACATTTAAACTGTGACTGAACGGGACACAAACCTCTTGCCTTCTACCTCAGTTTGCAGCAAAAAGAATGTGTGGCCCTAAATCAAATAAAATTTATTTGTAACCGACAACACACGTTAATGTCCCCAATAAATTAAATAGGGGAGAGTGGGGTGAGCAGTGCCAATTGTTACTTAAAGTGCCTTTAAAGCAAGGGGATTACAGTAATGCCCCCAACTAAAATATGTACATATAGTTTAGGATGTTGTGCATCCCTGGGTACAATCACTTTGGATCTTAAATAAACTGTATCAGAAATATAGCTTTAGAAAAAAAAGTGGTTTTGTTGCACAACTTGCCCCCGGTGCGGGGTAAGTTGTGACATTAGAGAGAATACACTGGGGTAAATTGTGCCATTGATCATTTTACGTAAAACATATCATTTTAATCTCAAAAGCCTGACGTATAGTCTTCCCCTGTTGCACCTCTTTCACTGCTCTTTCCAACTTCTCAAGAGGAGTTGAAACCCTGTCTGTCTTCCGTTTGTATATCTGTGTGGCATGATGGATTTTGGTCTAAAATTAAGAATATCACATAGTTTTAGTGATCAAATGTAAGAATACAATGTACAATAACAATAAAATACAATAAAGTAATATATATAGTTAATAATTATAAGTTGGGGCAACTTAACAAACAGAACACCTGGCACAACTTAACCCAGGCCCTTTGGCACAAATCACCCCAAGCCTACCATTTTGAAAAAAATGCATCCCCCAGCTGTTTTGAGCTAGCATCATGCTAACTGTATAGACTCATGGTGTAGCTTACTAAAGCACTAAAACATCTATGAACTGTTTTCAAAGTTGTCTATAATTGTTCAAACAGCAATAAAAAAACCTTGATCATACAAATTTTACTTTGGAGGGCAAATTTTTTTTTAACTTAAATGTGCTTACCTCTCAAGCCAGGTGTCTCCCTTCTCTGCAGGTTGAGTGAAATGGATGCTTCTTCAAAAATATGTTGTCACATGACCAACTTCTTCTATGGTTTTCTAGATAACAGGGGTGGCACTACTGTGGCGAGTCCACACCTCTGCTACTTGCCCCTTGGCACTACTTACCCCACTCTCCCCTAAATGAATACAACACTCCCAGACATACCCCACGTGAAGGTAAGGAGAAACTTCCTAAAACCTATCAATAGGGGGAAAAAAGCACCACAGGCAATGTGGAGGAGAGAAACCTTAGAAGGGCCGTTCAAGGGGGGATCTCCCTTCTTAGATGTCGGTGATAGTCGGTAAGCATGCACATATACGTGTAATGAAACACAAATAAGTGCATGCAATAGCAACTAGGGTATATAAGAACATTTTGAAAGATTGAATATAGAGATTGATTGAAAATGTTATTAACAGATTGCAGAATGGGTACAATACAGTACGGCTCAATACACACAATTGTTAAGGGGATGCAGACCAGAGGAAGACTTTCGTCTTGTTTACATCAGGGTCCCCCATTTTCAATTCATCATAGAGCTGATGACGGATCCAGATCCAGATCGCTACAACTCTCTGACGACCAAAGACTGAGCCGTACTGACTGTCTGAGCTGTATTAGCTCACTAGACTGTTGTGTAGGCCTACTCCTTAGCCAGCTTTGACATCTTCCCATCATGTAAAATCTTTTTTTCTGTACAAATTAGATAGCTACAGTAAGACAAATAGATGTAATAAATTCGATTTTCCTCTGACTCATCCGTCCTTCTCTGTTTTTTGCCAACAATAACATTTGCTGAGATCTCGGGCTGCAGACGTGTCTGCCATAACTCCAGTACAGTGGAGCTGAATGGCACTCCCTGAAGAACCCAATCTCTCTCCAGACATCACGACACGGTCACTCAAGATAATCCACAGGCTTTGTTGCGAGCGATTTTGGGGACTATTTTCTACTGAACACGCACCATAATATTATTATGATTATGGTAGAAAATAGTTCCCTAAATGAACAAGGTCTGTGGATTATCTGGAGTAACCGTGTCATGATCCTGTTATGGGAGTGAAGAACGTGGGTCCAATAACATACTCTATCTCAAAACAAGTGGGACAAAAGCCCCATTGAAAGATTCCAATTTAACTTGGCTAAAAAGATCCTCAGTGTCCACACTCCAAATAATGCCCAGATTGTAGGGGCTCTTCAAGGAAGCGTATTATTCCCATTTACAGCTGGATGAGTCTGTGGCTGCAAGGGTTTTTATAATTCCTGTTACATCTGTGTGGGAAAATAAACGGCTGGATGCCATAGACAACACAGCTTCTGTCAAAACACAACAACGCAGAAACCAATCTGTTAGCATGACAACTGGCTAGGCTACAAGCTAATGTTACCCTAAGCTACCCAGCCAAGCCTAAAGCGAAATCTATGCTCCAACGGCAAAGTGGCGCCGATGCTTTGGCCACTGTCTTGGTCTGCATTTCCTCTCTCTTGGTCTGTATTTCCTCTGTCTTGGTCTGTATTACCTCTGTCTTGGTCTGTATTTCCTCTGTCTTGGTCTGTATTACCTCTGTCTTGGTCTGTATTTCCTCTGTCTTGGTCTGTATTTCCTCTGTCTTGGTCTGTATTTCCTCTGTCTTGGTCTGTATTGCCTCTGTCTTGGTCAGTATTTTGCTTGTTGGAGTTTGGACAGCGAGGTGGCTTATGATAAGGTGGCCACAACATGGGGCCGTACTCCAAACTCTGGTAATAAATAGATCTGGTTGGTGTAGACGGTTTCAAAGTGACAACAATTAGATAAGATATTCCTTTATTGATCTTGTTGAACCCCTTGGAGAAATGCAGGCATCATAGCAGCATGGGCGAGGGGGGAGGGGAGGTACATGTATGGGCAGGGTAATAGTAAAAAGACATAGATACAGGCAATCCAATTATATTACAGTAGAAAAGTAAAAATAGGCAGTGTAAATAATATAATTAACTCTGAATATACACATCTGAGCAAGTAGGCAGTGTGATCTGCTCCCGATGAGCAGGTCGGCACCTTGCATGGTTGCCTCTCCCGTCTGTTTGTGAAAATAAATAAATTAATGGTAAATGCTGCATTTATATAACAGCTTTTAGCCAAAGCTCTTCACAATTTGTTCCACACATTTGACCCATTCACTCACATATTCACACACCGATGGCGGAGGCGACCATGCAAGGTGCCAACCTGCTCAATTGACACACGGCCCGGGAGGAGTGGGAATTTAACTTGGAACCTCCGGATTACCAGACGACTGCTCTCTACCTGTCATTTCTTTCTTTCCTTGTTTTAGTTTTCGGTCTTCCATTTTAAGGGCCGTCCTTGTGTTTACATTGTGCGGTTATGCGCTCTGCTCTCTCAGCAGTTGTGTCTGTCCGTCGGTGTCTGTTTTCCATCCTTCTTCAACGAGGAGAATGCATTCGTTGGACAAACAGAGTTGACGTTCTAACTCTGTTTCTAACAGAGTTAGAGTTCTAACGGACGGTTCTAATTTTAAAATAAACAATGCGGCCACACTGCTTAGATGCTTAGAATGTTGGTTCATTATTATCTTTGAATGAAAAACACACCAATAAAACCAAGTGAAATATACTTATTATACAAATATACTTTCTTATATTTAACATAGAACTTTCATGAATCAATCTGGATGACGGCTTGTGGCCTGGGTGCAAACTGCATACACATGCTGCAGCCTAATATAAAATAACAAATTACACACAGTTTAAAATAATGTCATGCAATTAGCAAACACTATGAAACCAAATAAATAAGAAACACATTCTAAAAGCAATCCTTCTACACAATCCACAGCATAAAATAGGCCTCATTATAATCAGTTATAATGTGTTATGTTTTGTTTTCATGCAAATTGATATAATTGATATAATTAAAATAAATAGTAAAAAGATAAGGGCAATTAGCAAACACTGGCACCAAATTAATCAAAGGGTTTTAGATAAAGAGTCAACAGGCTTTTCAAACTGAAAAAAGGAAAATGTTATTAAATGAAAACAAAATTGGCTATTGGAGACAGTGCTTGACATATTTTTCGTCAGGAAAACCAACATGTTGACCTTCTCTGACTGGAGATCTTGAGATCTTGTGGGGTTGAGGATGTTCCCCGCCTTGCTAACCAGCCTCTCAGAAGAGCAGCTTGTTTCCACCAGACGAGAGCCTCCTCCTTCACCACCCTCTCAGGAACAGGGCAGAGCCTGCTTTCTGTTGTAATGAAACAAAAACTAATACTATAATAATAATAATAATAATGGATTCGATTTGTACCGCGCTCCACATTCGCGAGAATCTCAGAGCGCTTACAGGAGACAAATACAAAAGTTAAATGAATAAAACAATTTAAAATTAATAAAAACAATTAAAAAGACTAACAACCAGTAAATTGGAAGAACCTAAGAGTAAAATAAAATAAAAATAATAGTAAAATGAATAGAAGTAAAAAAAATAAAAGTAAAAGAAAATTCAGGCAAAATACTCCCTCCTCCTCCTCTCTCAGGGGGTGCTCCCTGCTCCTCCTCCTCTTTCAGGGGGTGCTCCCTCCTCCTCTCTCAGGGGGCACTCCCTTCTCCTCATCCTCTTCCTCCTCCTCTCTCAGGGGGTGCTCCCTACTCCTCATCTTCCTCCTCCTCTCTCAGGGGGCGCTCCCTTCTCCTCATCCTCTTTTCTCACAGGGGGTGCTCCCTCCTCCTCTCTCAGGGGGCACTCCCTTCTCCTCATCCTCTTCCTCCTCCTCTCTCAGGGGGTGCTCCCTTCTCCTCATCCTCTTCCTCCTCCTCTCTGAGTGGGTGCTCCCTTCTCCTCATCCTCTTCCTCCTCCTCTCTCAGTGGGTGCTCCCTTCTCCTCATCCTCTTCCTCCTCCTCTCTCAGGGGGCGCTCCCTTCTCCTCATCCTCTTCCTCCTCCTCTCTCAGGGGGTGCTCCCTTCTCCTCATCCTCTTCCTCCTCCTCTCTCAGTGGGTGCTCCCTTCTCCTCATCCTCTTCCTCCTCCTCTCTCAGGGGGCGCTCCCTTCTCCTCATCCTCTTCCTCCTCCTCTCTCAGGGGGCGCTCCCTTCTCCTCATCCTCTTCCTCCTCCTCTCTCAGGGGGTGCTCCCTCCTGTTGTTGCTGTGCTGACACCACAGGGATGAATAAAGATGAATACAGTTGAATAAAGATGAATCAAGATAAATAAAGTTGAATAAAGATGAATAAAGTTGAATAAAGTTGAATAAAGAGGAATAAAGTTGAATAAAGATGAATAAAGTTGAATAACATTTACATTTTACATTTAGTCATTTAGCTGACACTTTTATCCAAAGCGACTTACAAGTTCTGTACGACAAGACAGCAAGAAGGGTACAACTCTATCAGTTGAGTAACAATGCTCATCAAAGTGTTGCGTGTTACAGTGTAGGTTAGTTTATTACGACAAGTGCATGACAGTAAGGTTAGTTAGGGTTAGATTTTTTTATTACATTTTTTTCATTATTTCAGATACTGGTTGAAGAAGTGCGTCTTTAGTCGACGGCGAAAGATTGGACAGGATTCGGCTGTCCTAACTGGGGTGGGTAGTTAATTCCACCATTGTGGGGAATAAAGATGAATCAAGTTGAATAAAGATTAATAAAGTTGAATAAAGTTGAATAAAGTTGATTAAAGTTGAATAAAGATGAATGAAGTTGAATAAAGATGAATACAGTTGAATAAAGATGAATAAAGTTGAATAAAGTTGAATAAAGTTGAATAAAGATGAATGAAGTTGAATAAAGATGAATACAGAGCTCAGCCTGGGCTTCCTGCAGCTCCCGTCTGCTGTGAGATAGAGAGCATGCCACTGTGAGAGAGATAGAGACCATGCCGCTGGTCGTACGGCTGCCACGGTCTGTGAGCACTCTCTCCGTCTGGTAGACTGCAGTGTTGCACACGGCGAGGTTCAGATTGGGCCCAAAAGCAGCTCAACCAGGGTCTAAGTTACTAACAGCGGCTTGTATGTTGCTTCCACTGTTGGTCGTGAGACGGGAGGTCACTTCAGCCTCTAATCCCCATTCAGAGCTTCCTGTGAGGCATCGGTTAGTGGTGGTGTGGTCCTCTGTTAGTGGTCCTCTGTTAGAGGTGGTGTGGTCCTCTGTTAGTGGTGGTGTGGTCCTCTGTTAGTGGTGGTGTGGTCCTCTGTTAGTGGTGGTGTGGTCCTCTGTTAGTGGTGGTGTGGTCCTCTGTTAGTGGTGGTGTGGTCCTCTGTTAGTGGTGGTGTGGTCCTCTGTTAGTGGTGGTGTGGTCCTCTGTTAGTGGTGGTGTGGTCCTCTGTTAGTGGTGGTGTGGTCCTCTGTTAGTGGTGGTGAGGTCCTCTGTTAGTGGTGGTGTGGTCCTCTGTTAGTGGTGGTGTGGTCCTCTGTTAGTGGTGGTGTGGTCCTCTGTTAGTGGTGGTGTGGTCCTCTGCTAGTGGTGGTGTGGTCCTCTGTTAGTGGTGGTGTGGTCCTCTGTTAGTGGTGGTGTGGTCCTCTGTTAGTGGTGGTGTGGTCCTCTGTTAGTGGTGGTGTGGTCCTCTGTTAGTGGTGGTGTGGTCCTCTGTTAGTGGTGGTGTGGTCCTCTGTTAGTGGTGGTGTGGTCCTCTGTTAGTGGTGGTGTGGTCCTCTGTTAGTGGTGGTGTGGTCCTCTGTTAGTGGTGGTGTGGTCCTCTGCTAGTGGTGGTGTGGTCCTCTGTTAGTGGTGGTGTGGTCCTCTGTTAGTGGTGGTGTGGTCCTCTGTTAGTGGTGGTGTGGTCCTCTGTTAGTGGTGGTGTGGTCCTCTGTTAGTGGTGGTGTGGTCCTCTGTTAGTGGTGGTGTGGTCCTCTGTTAGTGGTGGTGTGGTCCTCTGTTAGTGGTGGTGTGGTCCTCTGTTAGTGGTGGTGTGGTCCTCTGTTAGTGGTGGTGTGGTCCTCTGTTAGTGGTGGTGTGGTCCTCTGTTAGTGGTGGTGTGGTCCTCTGTTAGTGGTGGTGTGGTCCTCTGTTAGTGGTGGTGTGGTCCTCTGTTAGTGGTGGTGTGGTCCTCTGTTAGTGGTGGTGTGGTCCTCTGTTAGTGGTGGTGTGGTCCTCTGTTAGTGGTGGTGTGGTCCTCTGTTAGTGGTGGTGTGGTCCTCTGCTAGTGGTGGTGTGGTCCTCTGCTAGTGGTGGTGTGGTTCTCTGTTAGTGGTCCTCTGGGATGGGCTGAAACACTGTACCGGCGGTGGAGTGGACCTGTTAGAGGTCTCTGAATTATTGCTTTTTCCACAGTGTTGAAAGACACCATTTCTTTGCAGATACATTTGGCCACCGCATCAGTGCATGCCTTCCACCTCTCATATGTAGTGCCTGGTGTAAGCGCAGCTATGGACGGCTGTGTTTCTTTTCCTGTTGAGCTTTCGCTGCTGTGTGGCCCATTTTCACAGCCTCACTATAACGGGCATATTAAAAACAGAAAGACAACATAAAGGAATAAGGAAAGCTAAGATAGCTGCCACAGACGTTTGACCATGTTTCAGACTCAGAAAGCTGGGAATGTTCAACACAAATTGCAGTGGAATGTTCATGCAAACGATGCCGTTGCCATTTGGGAAGGAGGCAGAAGAGCTCATGTGAGGATAGACGGTGTTTCAGAATGTAGCCGTGGGCCTAACAGGCACCTCCCTGTGTATTCTCCCTCTCCCAAGACCAAGAGACAATAATGAGCTCTGCTCTGTTTGAGAGATGAAGTCATTACTTAAATAAATACATGGCAGCACAGCAGCCGGGCCGGATGGCATCCCCTCTTGGCTTTTAAAAGAACACGTTGAAGATTTAGCACCAGTCATTACGAACCTTTTCAACCAGTCATTCTCAGAGGGCAAGCTTCCAGCTCCCTCTCCATTCCTAAAGAGCCAGAGGCAAATCAGATGCAACCAGTTCAGACCAATATCCCTAATGAGTGTCCTGGCTAAACCTTTAGAAAAGTGCCTTGCTCAGACAAAGCAGTGAGTATATCCTTTCACCAAAATAAGTCTTCAACTACAATTGCCCTGGTCAAAGCCTAGCAGTCCTGACGTAGCATGGACCCTCAACTATCAGCAGGACCCAGTGGGTACTTGCTAACAATACAGAGAGACTTCGTGCGGGCTTCGTGCGAGAACAGCGCGCGGCGCCATCCACACCGAGTCCGACTTCAGAACGGGCGGAAGCGCACGGAGGAAGGCACATTTACATTAAAATTATTTAAACAGCTGTAAATGCCTAGTCTATCTTTATGTTTATGTTTATTAAAGGATCCCCATTAGAGACACATGAAAGAGCCTCTAGTCTTCCTGGGTCTATATGCGAAGTGAGTCCCTGTTTGAAGATTTTTTTTAAAGATTTCCAGTTCCAGTGTTCTATTGTCCATTTTGCATGTATAACCAGTTATTATATAATTAATTAGAATGTTAGAATTCATTTTAGAATGATGAAATCAGTGTGACTGTACTAAGTATAGTATGGTTTATTTGTATTGGGAAAGATACAGACACATTAGCTGGTTGAACAGCATCTATATGTGTGGTAATAATGCAGATATTGAGTGTATTTCTGTGAAAATGCATTTGGCGCATGCCTCTGAATCCAACCAAAAAGCGATTTTATTCGCTTCCCGCCCGCGAGTCCCCCGCCCGGGGCGCGGCTGGTGGGAACAGCGACGCCTGTTAACGTGGGAGTGAAAGTGAAACTCTGATCGCCGCCCGCGTCCCACGCCTGGTGGGGTTCGTGCGTACGGCTCAGCTTCTTCCCCCAGGCCATCAGAACATTGAACACTGAACTCTCCACACACACACACACATGAGCACACACACATACACACACAACACACATGCTACATTCACTCACACACAAACGGTCACTTTAAACAAAATGGAAAGGACACTTTAAAGGAACGAGGAAAATAAAGGTAACTTTATTAAGCAAAGAACTGATGTGGTACTTGTATAGTATAGTTTAGAAACAGCAAGTATAGCATAAGGATATAGAGTAAAAGCTCTATATTGTATAGTAGTGTACATAGGACCCAGTGCCTTAATCCGTAGCTAACATTGTATTGCACTATCTCAGGACTTTAGCATGTCTATTTTATCATGTCTATTTTATGTCTATGTTATTACGTGTTTATTATGTCTATTTTATTATTTTGTATTATTGCACAATTGAAGCGGGAATGGCCACCCGCATTTCACTGTATGCCCTGGTATGTATGTGACAAATAAACCTCTTGAATCTTGAATCTTGAATCTTGAATACAGCCACTGGAGTCACATAACACCTGGGGTCCATCAAGGAGGTGTGTTTCTTTATTCCTGTTCTATATGAGTTCTAGAAAGACACTCTTTGATGATTCAATCTCTGTTGGTTACACAGATTACACCAGTCTCTCAAGATGCCTTGCTACCTCCCAGTATCTCCCATCAGATCAGACTGTGCAACTGGAAAACGGCATCTGAACGAATGGCCCCTGCAAAACGGCATGATCTTGAATGGGAAGATTGAGGTGTGAATCACCTGTGTGAGTGACACCATTACATCTGAGTGGAGAGGTAGTGATGACACCATTATTACGTAGACTTTCTCTCTCTCTCTCTCTCTCTCTCTCTCTGTCTCTCTCTCTCTCTCTCTCTCTCTCTCTCTCTCTCTCTCTCTCTCTCTCTCTCTCTCTCTCACACACACACACACACACACACACACACACACACACACACACACACACACACACACACACACACACACACACACACACACACACACACACACACACACACACACACACACACACACACACACACACACACACACACACACACACACACACACACGGTTCTTAAGGCATCAACATGTCTCTCTATAAGTTGAGAGTTCTCTCCCAAAGGTGTTTGAGCAAATGCAACGTAGGGCTTAAGATCATCTCCAGATGGGATGACCGCTCGCCCACCTTCCATCTCTAAAGGAACGCAGGGAGCAAGCTGCAATTACTTTGCTAAAAGAGATGATGAGCACCCTGTGAATCCCTTGTTTGTACATCTTGTATCGTCATAAATGTAACAGTACTGTATATCTGTATGTCGTGTAAGTCATAAATGTCATGATATATATCTGTATATCTGTATGTCGTGTATGTCATAAATGATAAATGTCATTATGAATTGAAAATGGGGGACCCTGATGTAAATAAGACGAAAGTCTTTCTCTGGTCTGCATCCTAGCAGTTGTGTGTATTGAGCCGTACTGTATTGTACCCAATCGGCAACATTTTCAATCAATCAATCAATCAATCAAACCCCACCACCAACCCACCACCTCATTTAAACGTCTATATTGCGATCATTTAAACATGGGGATCAATTAAGCAGCTATGCAGGGCTCATTTAAATGTCTATGTAGGGCTCATTTAAACGTCTATGACGATCATTTAAACGTGGGGATCATTTAAACGTCTATGTGGCTGATCATTTAAACGTCTATGTGGCTGATCATTTAAACGTCTGTGCAGGGATGATTTAAGCGTCTGTGCAGGAACCCTGAATCACTCCCCAGCACGTCTCCAGCAGTCGTCCCCCTCAGGGGCTGCTGTTCATTCTTTGCGCCACGCTGGCAGCAGCCAGTCGTACTGGAATACGGGAACAGTCCTCCGATGGCCAGTGATTAATACAGTGAGCACAGCATTTGAAGTAATGTGAGAAAGCTTGTGGTTATTAAGACTCCCCACAGGAATAATGTGTTTCACTCATATGTGAGGACACACACACACACACACACACACACACACACACACACACACACACACACACACACACACACACACACACACACACACACGCGTACACACACACACACACGTACACACACACACACACACGTACACAGACACACGTACACACACACACGTACACACGTACACACACACACACACACACACACACACACGTAGACACACACACACACGTAGACACACACACACACGTAGACACGCACGCACGCACGCACGCACACACACACACACACGTACACACACACACGTACACACACACACACGTACACACACACACGTACACACATACACACACACACACACACACACACACACACACACACACACAGACAGACACACACACACTCTGACGCATGGATATGAATGCACATACACATACACACACTGTACATCTGCACATAAACGCACACACACGTGTACGTGAATACGCAAGTACACCCATGCATACGTCTGTCGTGAACTACTGTATATCGGTGGAACATATACCTGTCTGTGTTGTAATGCTCAGACTTGTTTAAATGTTCAGACCATGAAGAAATACAGATTTTAAACAT
>NC_140183.1:14109163-14147380 GCF_963971535.1 Notolepis coatsorum | reverse complement strand
GGTGGTGGACATTCAGGGTTGGGGAGTGGGAGGGCCGGGGCGTGCGTGTGGGTGTGAGGCGGGGGACGTTCCTGGACGACCGTGCGTTGCAATTGACGGGATAGGATTGTGTGTACAATTGTGTTTTTTTTCCCATAGTAGGTACGTTTGGAGGGCTGTGTGATGTGGGGCGGTGTGCCCGGGTTCGGTGTTGGGTCTGGTCGGCTATGTGTGGCCGTCCGGCAGGGCACTGGACTCTGGGGATACTGGCCTGGAGCACGGGAGAGGTTGCCGAGATGCTGTCTGCTGTGTACCTGTGGTGAGGTGGGTTTAGGCCGCTGTGGAGAGGCTGTCAAGGTCTTTTCAGAAAAGCAGGGTCGACACCTCACGGCGTGCGTGGCGCGGCGTCTGTGGCATTCTTTAGATACCTCTGGGGGACACACACACACAGAGCACAGGGCCATGGAAACTAGGGCACTGGAAAGCCCCTCTACCGTCTCCCAGTTTCCTCCCAGTTTCAGTGGAATGACTTGTAGCTGACGGTTCATTAAAGGTAATGGCTTGTTTCACCAGAGACTGCTGCTCCATCAGCGTCTGCATCAGAGCGCTCTGATGGTATCACTGCTGTAATCACGCTGTGGTTATGTGATTATGATTATGTGTGCCTGCCCATACGGTGCTTATTTTATACATGTATGGGCTTTGATTTGTCCCTGTAGACTGTTTATTTATTTTTGATGCACGAATGCTTAGTGAGTGAATGTACAGAATACGTTTTAAACAGTTTTTATATTAGCTTTAATGTCCTTCTATTTTATGTTTCTTTTTGCCTTAAACATCTCGCCCAGGTACTACAACTGAAAACTAGCAACCTTGCTAATGTTGGCATATTTACACTTTTCTATTTGTATTAATCTATAAATGTATAACTGTTGATTGATATGCACTGTCCCTGATCAAATCAACTGAGTAATCATGTGGGCCTCATTTCAGACCGGGCTGCACCATGTGGGGTGAAAGCCATGGTACCAGGGTTCTTCCACACACACACACACACACACACACACACACACACACACACACACACCACACACACACACACACACACACACACACACACACACACACACACACACACACACACACACACACACACACAGCACGCACACGCGTGCACGCACGCACGCACGCACGCACGCACGCACGCACGCACGCACGCACACACACACACACACACACACACACACACACACACACACACACACACACACACACACACACACACACTACACACACACACACACACGCACGCACACGCACACACACACTGTCATTTCTCCCCCCCTCTCTCTCTCTCTCTCTCTCCCATCAATCACGTGAAAAACTATGAACTAATGATGTAGGATAAAACGTGTGATCTTGGAAGCTGTTTTACAATACACATTATTATATATTACATTATATTATTGTGTTGTTGAGTTTACTTGCAATACAAACCAAAACATAAGTAGGAAGGTTTTATTTGTGCAAAGAGCCACGATTTTGGCTCAGAGTTTTAATGTTGTTACTTTATACCAGATGTCCAAGTTAAGATGTAGGCAGCCGGCAGGAGGATGAACATAGAGGACACTGTCCTGCTGTCCTGCTGTCCTGCTGTCCTCACTGTCCTCACTGTCCTCACTGTCCTGCTGTCCTCACTGTCCTGCTGTCCTGCTGTCCTGTTGTCCTGCTGTCCTGTTGTCCTGCTGTCCTGCTGTCCTGTTGTCCTGCTGTCCTGCTGTCCTGCTGTCCTGCTGTCCTCACTGTCCTGCTGTCCTCACTGTCCTCACTGTCCTGCTGTCCTCACTGTCCTCACTGTCCTGCTGTCCTCACTGTCCTCACTGTCCTGCTGTCCTCACTGTCCTCACTGTCCTCACTGTCCTCACTGTCCTGCTGTCCTCACTGTCCTCACTGTCCTGCTGTCCTCACTGTCCTCACTGTCCTGCTGTCCTGCTGTCCTGCTGTCCTCACTGTCCTCACTGTCCTCACTGTCCTCACTGTCCTGCTGTCCTCACTGTCCTGTTGTCCTGCTGTCCTGTTGTCCTGCTGTCCTGCTGTCCTGTTGTCCTGCTGTCCTGTTGTCCTCACTGTCCTGCTGTCCTCACTGTCCTGCTGTCCTGCTGTCATCACTGTCCTGTTGTCCTGCTGTCCTGTTGTCCTGCTGTCCTGTTGTCCTGCTGTCCTGCTGTCCTGCTGTCCTCACTGTCCTCACTGTCCTCACTGTCCTCACTGTCCTCACTGTCCTCACTGTCCTGCTGTCCTCACTGTCCTCACTGTCCTGCTGTCCTGCTGTCCTGCTGTCCTCACTGTCCTCACTGTCCTGCTGTCCTGCTGTCCTCACTGTCCTCACTGTCCTCACTGTCCTGCTGTCCTCACTGTCCTCACTGTCCTCACTGTCCTGCTGTCCTCACTGTCCTCACTGTCCTCACTGTCCTCACTGTCATCACTGTCCTCACTGTCCTCACTGTCCTTCTGTCCTCACTGTCATCACTGTCATCACTGTCCTCACTGTCCTCACTGTCCTCACTGTCCTGCTGTCATCACTGTCATCACTGTCCTCACTGTCCTCACTGTCCTCACTGTCCTGCTGTCCTCACTGTCCTCACTGTCCTGCTGTCCTCACTGTCCTGCTGTCCTCACTGTCCTCCCTGTCCTGCTGTCCTCACTGTCCTCACTGTCCTGCTGTCCTCACTGTCCTCACTGTCCTCACTGTCCTCCCTGTCCTCCCTGTCCTCACTGTCCTCACTGTCCTGCTGTCCTCCCTGTCCCTGTCCTCATGCTCCTCCATGCAGGTGCCTGGCAGAGGCTGAGCAGCAGTAAAACATCTTCTGTGTGATTTACGGGGTGAAGCAAGAACACTATAAAAGAAGGAAGGGTCGTCACGTCAGAATACCAGCATGCTCTGCTTGGTGCCAGTTCTATTGAGGTATTCAAATTCAAAATATACCAGCTATCTGAGGAAATATACATCAACCAATATATCAAACGTTAGCTAGTTAACAATACAACACATTGCTGATGATTCTGACATCCGAGGTAACAACCTGTTTAAATGACGATCATAATTATGATTCAAACAGGCTGGAAAAGCTGGTCAGGAAAGCCAGTAATGTGGTAGGGGTGGACCTGGACAGTGGTGGTGTCAGAGACGAGGAGCCTTGCTAAGCTCCACGCCATCATGGACAACCCCTCCCACCAACTCTACACATGGACCTGGCCGATAGAAGGAGCACGTTCAGTGTTAGACCCAGACTCCCAAGACGTAACACTGGACGTCACAGGAAGTCCTTCATTCCAACAGCCATCAGACTGTACAGTACAACGCCTCCCTGTGCCTCACTGCCTCACTGAGCACAGAGTAACAGTATAAATTCTTGCATATCTTCCTGGACATTTTACATTTTACATCTACATTGTACATTTTTACTGTACATTTGACTGTATATTACTGTATAATTTTGGCTTTATATCTTAGAATGTATATACGTATTTTAGAATGTATATCCTTGACTGTATTTTTATTCTTATTTTAGATTTTTGACTAGCTGAATGTTCATTGTGAGCGATAGGTGGTGCTGAATTTCCCTCTGGATCAATAAAGTACTTCTATTCTATTCTATTCTATTCTATTCTATTCTATTCTATTCTATTCTATTCTATTCTATTCTATTCTATTCTATCCTATTCTATTCTACGAGGAGATGGCTGATCCCATTCAACTCAATGTCGGCTGAACTGAACGTTTACACATTCTGCACCAATGTGCGTTCACGTGCTACACGGTGACGTGATGACCCTTCCTTCTTTTATAGTTTCCTTGGGGCGATGCCGGAAGTCAAGTTACCTCATGTTGAAAAAAGGGCGGGTCAAGTTCTAGTGTGGCACCAGCAACAACGGTGGCTTCCCTTGTGATTGGAGGATCAAGAAAAGAGGGTGGGGCTTGAGATATGTCAATTAGGGTACTTTACAGGCTTAGTAGTATCCAAAATACAAAGTGGGGACAAAAATGGCTTGAAGATACTGCCCAGCTAGCAATTATTTTCTGAGAAATGTTACCTAGAATGTTCAAGTTCAAGTTTCAAGTTTTGTTTTAGTTGTCACATACTGTATACTGTACATTACAGTGAAATACTTGGTTCTGTATGAGCCACCTGAGATAGTGCTTCATACAGTAAAAAAAAAGTAAAAAGAATAAAGGCCAAACACTATACAAAATATGCAATATACAGTATACAAACTAAAGTACAACCTAAAGTACAACCTAAAGTAAAAGTACACATGCAAACAAATGGAAATGGAAACAATTCAGTTAACTTTAAGTTCCCAGAATGTTCTATGATAATGTTCTCTAAAAACAATAAAAACCTTTTGTGATAACCATCTTAAAATGTTAAGTGACAACATTGCTCTATATATTCTGCCCTAACGTAAAACATTATCAGAACTTGTAGCCAACATTCCCTGGTAGCTGCCTGCTACATAAGATAAGATGAGATAAGATAAAACAAGATAAGATAAGATATTCCTTTATTGATCCTTTTGGGGGAAATGCAGGCATCATAGCAGCATGGGGGAGGGGAAGGGGAGGTACAGGTATGGGCAGGGTAATAGTAGAATACATAAATACAGGCAATACAATTATAGTACAGTAGAAAAGTTAAAATTGGCAGTGTAAACAATATTATTAACTCAGAATATACGCATATGAGCAAGTAGGCAGTAAGGTGCAGACGAGGGTCTGTATGCCCTATCAGTTATATTATACATTACAATAAATATGGTTACAATAAACACTAAAATCTAAATATATACTATGAGTAAGTAAAGTATACAGTATACACAGGTGCAATATACACACGGTACCATAACTGGCACGATATGCATCATTCGCTTTGCGTTGTAGTCCGTGCAGTTTAGGTTGGAGTCAGACACTCATTGGTCCGACATTCCTACTAGTTCTCGAGTTCTGCTGCCGGACTCACATGGATTCACAATGAAACGATGCGTTTGGCCTTGAGAAGCACTCTCCTGTTAAACACAGCCGGTGAGTCAGCTTCTTGGCAGGTATGAGTTTTCTCTCAGACATCTCTTGGCTCTTTACACTGTCTTGGTTGTAAAAAGCTTCATCACACTAGTTCATCTGACTCACAGGGTTGAGGATCAGGGGCTAAGAACCTCCTGGCACACAGAATCCAGTCAGATACTACAAGGAACATGTGCTCTTAAATTAAAAAGTGTGGCAGATATCATCCCCCCTCACATGGCGGAGGAAGGGAGATACTACTGCCACGGGCAGAGTAAAAGAATCAATAAGGTAGAAAAATAAGGCACACAAAGTAAAAGTAAATTAGGAGCACAAAGAAATGTGTAACGTGAACGTACATGTGGATAGGTAACAGCTTAGCTCTATAGCTACTGTAGGTATAAGTTGTCTGGTAATCAGAAGATTCCCGGTTCGACTCCGGGTCCTCCCAGCAGCGTGTCCAAGTGTCCTTGAGCAAGACACTTAACTCCTAAATGCTCCCGATGAGCAGGTTGGCACCTTGCATGGTCGCCTCCACCGTTGGTGTCTGAATGTGTGAGTGAATGGCTGAATGTGAGGCATACGTTGTAAAGTCTTTGGATAAAAGCGCTATATATAAATGCAGTCCATTTACCATTCCAATGTGGGCGGTGGTGTGTTCTATTTCAGAAGCGTTGGGGTCCAGCGTTGAACTTCAGTGTCTTTTTGAAGACTTTGTAAAATAAATCCATAATGATAAATCGAACACTGAATGTCTTCTGGAATCATTTATCCATTTTTCCGTGTTGAAGGCAGCTGGTCGTTGGTAGCCATTAGCTGAAGCTGGTCAGCAGTCAACATGGTGAAATGATTACCCATGATGCACTGGGTTTGGTAATGCTGTGTTTACTCTGTGTGCAACAGTTAAGTTAAGTTGAACCTTTATTAATCCCCTTGGGCAAATTCATCCTCTGTATTTGATGTAATATCTTAGATATTAACGGACAACGGAACAGTTGGTTGGTAAACAAGACGCTTTATTACTACCTCAGGTGGTTCCTCAATCCCAACAATCCCTGCCTCTCGCGCCACTCCCACTTACTGTAACTGTCGTAAACATGTCGTAACGTATACTCCTCTTGTAGTCAGTTAACAATACTATGACATCTCCCTTTTTCCTTTTAACAATATCAACACATATCAATAACTTTGATATCTTCTCTTTAACAGTATCAACACATATCAATAACCATGACATCTCCCTTTTTTTTTCATATCAACACCCTTCAAAAAAAATTATTATTGAACTCTCCCCTCACAGGTCAAGTCTCTGGACAGGTTTAACAGGTCTACCAGACCTGGTTTGGATCAGTCCATCAGTGTTCCTTGTTGGACCAGGCAAGCCATTGTTTGGGCTCATCTGAATGTCAGGTGTGTCATTCCCGGGATTTGTGTCATCATTCGCTGGAGGCCCCGCTACGGGCACCGCTTGGAGATGTCGACGGTTACGCCTGTACAGAGCACCCTGCTCTGTCTCGATGAGATAAGACCTCTGTGTAACGCTCTCACCTGCCACTACTGCAGGTGTGGACCAGGTCTTTTGATTGTCCAGTCTGGTGAGAACATGGTCTCCTCGCTGCAGTGGTGTGAGCTCTCTCACGCCATGGCGTTTGTTATAGTAGAAGGCCTGTTTGCTCTTCTCCGCAGCATCTCGAGCTCTGACGTGATGTTTGTTCGGCCACCTTGGTTGCAGGTTCTTGGCCAGAGTGGGCAGTGTCGTCCTGATTTTCCTGCCCATTAGGAGCTCTGCCGGACTGACACCCGTACTGCTGTGTGGAGAAGAACGGTAAACCATTAAAGCAAGTAGGGGGTCCTTTTGTCTCAGAATCCCCTTGGCCGTTTGGACTGCACGTTCAGCATAACCGTTTCCTTGTGGGTTGTGGGGACTAGAGGTTGTGTGCTTAAAGTCCATGTCACAGGCAAAGCCTCTGAAGACATCACTGCTGAACTGCGGTCCGTTGTCACTGACAACCTCCTCCGGTATTCCGTGCCGGGCAAACGTGGCTCTCAGCTTCAAGATCACATGTGCACTAGTCGTGGTAGGCATGTGGAGTATCTCCAGGTATCTAGAGTAGTAGTCAGCTATGACTAGGTAACTCTCTCTCTCATGTTCACATAAATCTATGCCAATTCTCTTCCACGGCCTGTCTGGGAGAGGTGTTGACAGGAGAGGCTCCCTGTTCTGTGCTCTCCTCTGCTCACGACAGTACATGCAGTTCTCAACTTTGTGTGTGATCTGTGTGGCTATGCCAGGCCACCACACCGAAGTGTTGGCCCTGTCTCTGCACTTGTTAAGACCTTGATGGCCCTCATGTATGCGTTCTAGTATATCCGACCTCAATCTCCCTGGTATCACTATTCTACTCCCTCTGGTCACTACCCCATCGTGCATAGACAGTTCGTTCCTAACGGGAAAGTACTCCCTAACACAGGTGTTTATATGTGCTAGGTGTTCAGGCCACCCCTCTTGTATGTACCTGATCACTTCTTGGAGCTGCTCGTCCGCCGCCGTCTCCGCGCGGATGCTGTCTATCTTTTTCGGCGATGCTGGAATGTTGCTCATCACAGCTGCTACGTAACACTCCACGTCTGTGTCCCTACTGAGCCCCTTGTCTGCCTGTGGGCTCCTCGACAGTGTGTCTGCCACCACCAGCGTTTTCCCCGGCGCATACTCAGCCTCCGGGTTGAACCTCATCAACCGCATGAGGAGTCGCTGGCAGCGGAGTGGCACATTGTCGAGATCCCTGGAGTTCATCAGTGGGATGAGGGGTTTGTGATCCGTAATCAGTTTGAATGCTGGCAGGCCATAGAGATACATCTGAAACCTCTCACACGCCCACACGCTCGCCAGGCACTCTTTCTCTATCTGAGCGTACCTGGTTTCAGCGTCGCTCAGTCGCCTTGAGCAGTATGCTACTGGTCTCCAGTCCTCGCCATGGAGCTGCAGCAGGACACCGCCTATCCCATAACTGCTTGCGTCTGCTGAGACCACTGTGCTCCTGTTAACATCATAGTACACCAGGGTAGGTGACGTTGTGAGGAGCTCTTTAACTCGCTCAAAGGCTGCTTGTTGCGCCGGACCCCACATCCACACTGAGTCTGCTTTTAACAGTGCATATAGTGGCTGGCCCACTGTGGCGAGGTCTGGAATATATTTCCCCAGGTAATTGATCATGCCGAGTGCTCTCTTTAGTTCCTGCACGTTTTCTGGTGGTTCCAGTTTGCTGACTGCAGACACTTTGGCTGGGTCGGGTCGTACACCATCTTTGTTGATCACCTGACCCAGGAAGTGCAGCTCCTCCTTTCTCAGCACACACTTCTCATCGTTCAGCTTCAGGCCTGCAGACTCTAGCCGATCCAGAACCTTCTGCAGCCGCTCATCATGTTCGCTGGTGTTGCTGCCATGGATGATGATGTCGTCCATGTAGACGGCAACGCCGTCCAGCCCTTCCAGCGTCTCCACCATCTTCCTCTGAAATATCTCAGGTGCACTGCTTATCCCAAAGGGAAGACGTTTGAAACAGTACCTTCCGTACGGTGTGATGAAGGTGGTTAACCTCTGGCTGTCTTTGTCCAGTGGGATCTGCCAGAACCCTGACGCTGCGTCAAGTGATGAGAAGACTGTGGAGCCGCTGAGCTGAGCTACCATCCCCTCTGATGTCGGCAAGATGAATCTCTCCCTTTTGACAGCCTTATTAAGCTTCTTTAAGTCCACACAGATGCGTGCTCTTCCAGACTTTTTCGGGACTGGCACCATGGGTGCGCACCACTCTGTTGGGTCAGTCACGGCTTCAATGATGTCGTTGGCTTCCATCCTCTCCAACTCCTCTTTCACTGCACTCAGGAGTGGTATGGGGACCCGGCGTGCTGTGCATACTGCATAGGGCTGGGCATTGTCCTTTAGAGCTATCTTCACAGGCTGTGTTTTCAGTAGGCCAAACTCCTGTTTACTGGTGTTGACCTCGCCCACTCGCTTTACTAACCCCATAGCTACAGCTACTGGCCTGCTGAGTAGGTTATTCACACTCTGCCCCCTAATGACATAGAGCCTGCATGTGTATGTTTTCCCCTTGTAGCTGGTCTGAGTCATAAACTGCCCTAAACAGTTCAATCCACCCCCTGGACCACTCAGCACCTTCTTTGGCCTCTGTAGGACCCGTTTTGGCTCCAGTGTTTTGTACACAGTTTCACTTATGATACAACAATCGGCTCCAGTATCTATTTTAAATTCTACAGGTGAGCTGCCAATCTCTAATGTGACTGTCCATTCATTATCATTTTGAGGTATGCTATTAACTGAGCCCAGATAATAATACTGTCCATCTTCTGATCCCTCACCCTCAGTCACTTCCCTCACCTGCTTGCTTTTGCACACTTTTCCCCAGTGTCCACTCTTCCCACAATTATTGCAGTTAGACCTCCTTGCTGGGCAGTCATCCTGCTGACTGTGTGGCATTTTGCCGCACCGCCAGCACTTCCTGTGGTCATTCTCACTCTCTCTCTCCTGGCGCCTCTCTCTCTGTGGGTGTCGCCACTTCTGTGTTGCACCTCTGTTATGCCGTTGTGCTACTTCTTGCACAGCGTAAGCCTGCTCCCCCTGCTGGTTAACTTGAGCTTTTACCTCCTCTGATTGACGCGTCTCTTGTACAGTCATCTCCAGAGTGAGGTTAGGGATCAGCTGTAGCCTCTGAGACAGACCCTTATCTAGAATCCCCACCACGATTCTGTCTCTTATGTTCTCCTCACGAGCCGTTCCGAAGTTGCAATGTTCCGACAGCTCATATAGTTCGCGGATGAATGTCTCTGCGCGCTCTCCCGCACGCTGCACTCTCTGGTTGAAACACGCCCGTTCATGTATAACGTTGCGTCTCGGGATGAAATATGCATCAAATTTCGCCAGTATAACATCATACTGCGAGTCATCTTCCTCTTCCCCGTAGGTAAAAGAGCTGAGAATGTTCTCTGCTTCCTTCCCGAGCGCATACACCAGTGTGCTTACTTGAACTGGACCTTCTTCTTTGTCCAACTTAGTAGCTGTCCTGTACCGTGTAAACCGTTTCTTCCAGTTTGACCATTCGGCGGGTTTCTCGAAACAAAAACTCTCTGGTGGTTGAAACTTTGCCATCCTCGACCACTTCTGACACCATGTAATATCTTAGATATTAACGGACAACGGAACAGTTGGTTGGTAAACAAGACGCTTTATTACTACCTCAGGTGGTTCCTCAATCCCAACAATCCCTGCCTCTCGCGCCACTCCCACTTACTGTAACTGTCGTAAACATGTCGTAACGTATACTCCTCTTGTAGTCAGTTAACAATACTATGACATTTGACCCATCCTAACTATGGGTTAGGAGCAGTGGAGCGGCCACATAGTGGGGCGAACACACAGTGCAGCGCCCTGGGACCAACTCTGTTGTCTTCATGGGCAGGAAACCTAGCATACATGTATTTTTGTGTGGTAGGAAACCTGAGCACCCAGGAGAACATGCAATCTCCACACAGAAAGGCCCCCTGCTGGGGTTTGAACCCAGGCCCTTCTTGCTGTGAGGCAACAGTGCTAACCACTGCCGGGGTTTGAACCCAGGACCTTCTTGCTGTGAGGCAACAGTGCTAACCACTGCTACAGTATGGTTTGAACCCAGGACCTTCTTGCTGTGAGGCAACAGTGCTAACCACTGCTACAGTATGGTTTGAACCCAGGACCTTCTTGCTGTGAGGCAACAGTGCTAACCACTACTACAGTATGGTTTGAACCCAGGACCTTCTTGCTGTGAGGCAACAGTGCTAACCACTGCTATGGTTTGAACCCAGGACCTTCTTGCTGTGAGGCAACAGAGCTAACCACTGCTGGGGTTTAAACCCAGGACCTTCTTGCTGTGAGGCAACAGTGCTAACCACTGCTGGGGTTTGAACCCAGGACCTTCTTGCTGTGAGGCAACAGGTAACAGGTTCTAGTCCATACTGTATGTGATGCTACAGAACAGTGTCAGCTAACATGTTCTACTCCATACTGTATGTGATGCTACAGAACAGTGTCAGCTAACATGTTCTACTCCATACTGTATGTGATGCTACAGAACAGTGTCAGCTAACATGTTCTAGTCCATACTGTATGTAATTCTACAGAACAGTGTCAGCTAACAGGTTCTAGTCCATACTGTATGTGATGCTACAGAACAGTGTCAGGTAACAGGTTCTAGCACGACAAATTTAGCAAAGCACCTAAGGTTAACCTCTTAAAATTCTGACGGCCCGGGCCATCGCACGTCACAACACATTTACAGCCATCTGTCAGTGTCACAGCTGTCACGCTGTGTTATTGGCTCTCAACAAAAACATTGGTTGAAAGCTAAAATGGCCGCCGTTTGATTGACACACCGCTAGACCTATTACGTGCTTCCAATCTCGGGTTATAAAACCAAACAGCCAATGAGGGTCAGTTTAGAAAAAGTTATCACCTCCGGTTTCGCCTCTCAATGACCGGACAAATTACCACTGATGCTGAAAATGATGGACCGTTTGTGTAGCCAATGAAATTCTGAAAAGAATGACATCTTACCTGAGTGGGTTTTCTGAGACAGAGAAGCGGTAAACACGGTAAAAGCAAGAGAATGAACACGTGCTTCTCTCTCCGGAGCACAAGTTGTGCTGATCTTTTGTTGTCGCTCCTCTGGTGGTTGAGGGTTTGTTTGTGTATGTGTAGGGAAGGGGTGGGGGTGGTGTATGTGATATTAGTGGGGGAGGGGGAGAGGGGTCTGAGGTAGTGTTGACTCCTCTCACAAATGTTTGGAAAAACATTGAAACATATACCATTACATAAAGATGTGTGAAACACCCATTTTTTGTGATATTGTTATCGACATTGGACATGTTCTAGGTAAGACTTCAGGCTATGGCCCCAGCAGTGTTTTCAGCTAATAACTGAGTAGATAGATCTGCAGGTGTTACAGCCACAGCCAGGGCCTTTCTCCACGGCCTTATATGGGTCTCTTCCTGTTCCAACCTCACCATCACTCTGCCTACCTGGGCCGGCCTACACACCTGAGAACCCTCACGTCATCACAGAGCCAGGATAAGAGGCCTGCACACCTGAGAACCCTCACATCATCACAGAGCCAGGATAAGAGGCCTGCACCCCTGCCACTCCTGGTCCGAGTGTCGTTTCACCTGCCTTGGTAGTAGGACCTTCTCTGGACCTATAGTAGCTGTTACACTATTCTGTGGTACTCCTTGTGTTACCTGTATGCTAAGTATTCCGTGTCATACTTACCCTTGTTCCCCTGTGTGTAGGATCACACACCTCCGGCCTGAACCTCCACCCTTGGACATCACCAGCCTGCACTATCCCGGGACCTCATGGACACACACATCCCTCACCTGTATTCTCTCACTGCCTGCCTTGTCGTCTCTGTGTTTTCCCATTAAATACTCTAAACCAGGGGTCAGCAACCTTTTTGACATGGAGTGCCTGTTTGAAATATAGTTGTAACTAGTGTGCCTCAACAATATTCCATGCATCGTAAATTTTTTTTCTCATAATCAGGTATTTTTTATGATATTTTTTACATTATTACATTATTACATCATTATTGTTATTGTTATTATTAACAATATTATTATGATGGTTGTATCAACCCTAAATCTGAGTTGGGGGGGGGGGGGGAATGCAATGCAGACAAACAACTGCAGACAAACAGCTGCATACAGTGCGACCATTTCACTCACCTTTGCCCATTCATTTTTGGACACATCACACACCATCGGTGTGTGTACTGTACGTGTGCTGTCATAGCTCCACCTACAGGCCTAATGGAGAACACCAGGATGTGAATGGAGGGTGAATGTGAGGTAGATCGTGTAAATAAGTTTTGATTGATCGCAAGACTACACTGTAAAAAAATAAATAATAATAAGTTACCAGAACTTAAAAATATTGAGTTCAGTTACTGTGCATTAAGGTTTTCAGTTTTCAATCCATAATAAGTTAACAGAAAAATAAGTACACAACCACATTATTTCAACATTATTTCAACCTAATAAAACTAAATAAACAAAAATGTTTATTGTCATTGTTTTAAGAACACAAGTTGACTTGGTAATACTCACATTTTGAGTAAAAAAAATGGCTTTTAACATGTGCAATGTTCAATGAAATAGAAAAATAAATAATAAAATGTGTTGATTAATCCCACTGGTCATAATGGTGACCGTAATAATGTTTTTGTTATAAGGCTCTGCAAATGTTACTGAATGATGTAGCAATGTATTTCCAGCTAAATTGAAATAATAAACAAATAAGGGTCTCAATTAAATATGTGGTAGTAAAAATAACCTGTGGGAGGATTTCAACAAGATAAATGCGACAACAGTGCAAAATATTTCACTATAATATTTCAAAGCAAAAAAAATTTAAAATAAAATTATATATATAAATATATATATTTTTTTATGCTGCCCCCTGTGCCTATGAAAATGCCCCCGCTGCCTACCCCTGCTCTAAACCGTCTCATTCTCCTGTGCCTTGTGTTCTGCTCTAGGGTTCACTATACACACCACCCTAACAGCAGGCATCGGTTTGCAAAATACTTCAACCGAACATGAAAAACGCTTTTATTTCAGTGTGTTAAAACCTCTCTATGACAATAGCACACAATAGAGTGATTCTCCCTGTTCTGGAAGAAGATTCAGAGTGTCTCCTTTCAAAAGAGGCCAGACTTGTGCATCTGCTACAAATGGTTCCAGAATAGTGTCCAGATTACTTTCCATATGCAATCAACAGGGATTTTATGCTAAATTTGCAGGACTGTTAAGCGGTTAAAGGGCCGTCACGCCGACCTCTATAAGTCAAAGATCTTGGAGAAGGTTGGTGACAGCTCCCATTTCAACATCACTGAAGCATTCAGACAGATGGCCCAGTAAACTGTTGTTGATAAGTGTATTTCCCAATATCCATTTTTGATGCTCTCATGCCAAGCTAACCCCCCTCAGAGCTACAGGCCTGAGAAACCATACAGCTGGGTTTCAATTGATTGATTGATTGATTGATTGATGACTTTATTAACAGATTGCAGAATAGGTACAATACAGTACGGCTCAATACAAACAATTGTTAAGGGGATACAGACCAGAAAAATACTTTCGTCTTGATAAGAAAAATACTTTGACTATGGTCAATAGTAAATTAACTTATAACATGCAGACAGCTGTTTGATGTTCAATTGAGCGAGCAGCTGACATTTTAGGAAACCTGTTTTATTTTCTCTTTTGTATACTGCTATTGCTCCTTAACACAATATCTGCCACGCAATATCAGCATCTTGCTCTACCGCCAACGCTGTAAACGGTGGGAGTCGCTCACCTTGTTTACAGGGCTATAACTATTTAAATATTATAGCTATATCTGCAATACTATGGCCCAATCGACATCGGGTATCTATCGTTTAGAGTGGTCTGGGGTCATTCCTAGAACGCTAGTTATAGGCCACGATGCATATTATACTTAATCGATTGGCATTTCGTCCCTATACACGCTACAATGAAAAATTCAAATGCATACGAGTTTCAAGTTTCAAGTTTCTTTAATAGTTGTCATACAGAAGTACAGAATACTTTTATACAAAATGCTTCTTACTGTTACGCTCCAGAGACTGTGCTAGACAAGATAAGTATGAAATAAAATAGTATAGCATGTAAAATAGAAGTAAAAATAGAGGTCACAGTGTTCAGTATTATGTACAATGTTCGATGCAGAATAGAAGTAACTGAGTTACCATACAATATACTATATACTATGCAATGTACTAATATACAATACTATATAGTGCAAAGCAGAAATGGGATGAGGTACAATTTAGGTATAATTTACAGTAAGGTGTACGAGTTGTAGTGCAAATCCTTTACCAATAAATATAAAGTGTGTTTAGGTGATCTAAAGTGTGGAGAGTGGGTGCTGCAGTGTGTTGTTTGTTTAAAGTGAGTGTGTGCGTGTGGATGTGTGTGCTGTGTGCATTTGATGGTTGTTGCATAGTGTTTATTGTTCGTTGAGCAGCCTGATGGCCTGGGGATAGAAGCTTCTTCTGAGTCTTTCTGTGCTCGCCATGAGACTCCGGTATCGCTTGCCTGACCGCAGCAGTTCAAAGAGGCAGTTGTTTGGGTGGCTGGAGTCCTTGATGATTCTCTTAGCCTTACCCCTGCACCGCTTGTTGTAAATGTTCTGGAGGGTGGGAAGCCCCCCTCCAATTGTGCGTTTGGCTGAACGTGTCACTCTCTGTAGTCTGCTTCGGTCTTGTACAGTGCTATTCCCAAACCAGGAGGTGATGTTGCCAGTCAGGATGCTCTCTATTGTACATGAGTAGAAGTTCTTAAGGATCTTCTGACTGACTTGGAACTTCCTTAGGCGCCTGAGGAAGTAGAGGCGTTGTCGTGCCTTCTTCACAACACTGTCAATGTGTGTGGTCCATGTCAAGTCCTCGGATATGTGGGCTCCGAGGTACTTAAAACTGTTCACTCTCTCAACCGGTGCCCCGTCGATGCTGAGGGGGCTGTAGTCCCTGACCCCGACCTCCTAAAGTCCACAATCATCTCCTTTGTTTTGCTGACGTTCAGGGAGAGGCTGTTCTCCTGGCACCATCCCGCCAGGACCTTGACCTCTTCCAGGTAGGCCCTCTCATCGTTTGCAGAGATCAGGCCCACCACTACTGTGTCGTCAGCAAATTTGATGATTGTGTTGTTACTTCGCTGAGCCACACAGTCATGTGTGTACAGGGAGTAGAGGAGGGGACTCAGAACACAGCCCTGGGGGGCCCCTATGTTGAGGGTGATGGATGAGGAGGTGCAGTTGCCTGCTCTCACCACCTGGGGTCTGCCCGTCAGGAAGTCCAAGACCCACTGGCAGAGGTCATAGTTCAAGCCCAGGTCCCTGAGCTTGGCTATGAGTTTGGAGGGGACTATGGTATTGAATGCTGAGCTGTAGTCGATGAATAGCATTCTCACATAGTTCCCCTTCCTCTTGTCCAGGTGTGATGCGGCTGTGTGCAGCACATGGGCTATGGCGTCCTCCGTGGACCTGTTGGGGCGGTATGCAAATTGCAGGGGGTCCAGGTTGATGGGGAGGGAGGAGCAGATGTAGCCCTTTACTAGCTTCTCAAAGCACTTCATGGCTATGGAGGTGAGAGCTACAGGGCGGTAGTCGTTGAGGCAAGCAGGCTTGGATTTTTTAGGTACAGGGATGATAGTGGACTTCTTCAGGCAGGTGGGGATGACAGCCTGTTCTAGGGACAGGTTAAATATGTCAGTGAATACCGGGGCCAGTTGGTCGGCACAGACTTTTAGGACGCGGCCGGGGATGCCGTCCGGTCCTGCTGCCTTCCTGATATTCACTTTTTTAAATGTCCACCTCACCTCATGCTCTGTTACCCTGAACACTGAGTCTCCATCAGCAGACCCCCCCCCCCCCATTGCCGTGGCTTGTAGGCTGGTGTTGTTATTACCAGCCTCAAACCTCGCATAGAAGGTATTGAGATCATTTGCTAAGGAGATGTCACTGTTCAGTTTGAGGGAGGTGCCTTTGTAGTCTGTCATCGTTTTGAGGCCCTGCCACATAGCTCTGGAGTCAGCCTCTTCAAACTGATCGGTATATATTATGTTCCATCATGCATGCAGGAAATGGGGGGGGGGGGTCGTTTATAATTTATTGATTGTCAATAACGGCATTCGTTAGTACAACTGCATACGTTGATCAGATCAGATGGATTGCAATGATAGAAATGGACAATCAAGCTGGAATTAATGTTCGATTGCTCTTACCTCTAGCCGATGAGACTGCAGAAAGAATATTCCAATTATTTGATTGCCATCTGCTAGATCGTATTTCCGTTTCGCTGACGCCATAAACTCCAAAAGCATATTGATTCTTGCGTCTCGAAGGCGATTCAATGCACTCGACTGTTCATCTGGATCCACGTTACAAGATACCTGCCCCCGGACGACATTCACCGACGCACAGAGCCATGCTTCCTGCAGAAAGTAAGTGCAACATCGGCCAAATACCACCAGGCGGCGGTATCGGGCCGTTGCGATCTCAGACAGAGTGCCAGAGTTTCCCAGAGCCTTGCTGGATGAATTATGAATGGAAATAGCTAATAAAAGAAATAACGATCACAACAACGAGTTGACGATTGGACGGCAATAGCGAGTTAACTCGTTTTTGGCGCAGAAAGGGTTAATAAAGTATTCAAGTATTTATTTGTTTTCTCTTTTGTATACTGCTATTGCTCTTTAATAAAGTATTCAAGTATTTATTTGTTTTCTCTTTTGTATACTGCTATTGCACTTTAATAAAGTATTCAAGTATTAATTTGTTTTCTCTTTTGTATACTGCTATTGCACTTTAATAAAGTATTCAAGTGTTTATTTATTTTCTCTTTTGTATACTGCTATTTCACTTTAATAAAGTATTCAAGTGTTTATTTATTTTCTCTTTTGTATACTGCTATTGCACTTTAATAAAGTATTCAAGTATTTATTTGTTTTCTATTTTGTTTACTGCTATTGCTCTTTAATAAAGTATTCAAGTATTTATTTGTTTTCTCTTTTTTATACTGCTATTGCACTTTAATAAAGTATTCAAGTATTAATTTGTTTTTTCTCTTTTGTATACTGATATTGCTCTTTAATAAAGTATTCAAGTATTTATTTGTTTTCTCTTTTGTATACTGCTATTGCACTCTAATAAAGTATTCAAGTATTAATTTGTTTTCTCTTTTGTATACTGCTATTGCTCTTTAATAAAGTATTCAAGTATTTATTTGCTTTTTCTTTTGTATACTGCTATTGCTCTTTAATAAAGTATTCAAGTATTTATTTGTTTTCTCTTTTGTATACTGCTATTGCACTTTAATAAAGTATTCAAGTGTTTATTTATTTTCTCTTTTGTATACTGCTATTGCTCTTTAATAAAGTATTCAAGTATTTATTTGCTTTCTCTTTTGTATACTGCTATTGCACTTTAATAAAGTATTCAAGTATTTATTTGTTTTCTCTTTTGTATACTGCTATTGCTCTTTAATAAAGTATTCAAGTATTTATTTGTTTTCTCTTTTGTATACTGCTATTGCACGTTAATAAAGTATTCAAGTGTTTATTTATTTTCTCTTTTGTATACTGCTATTGCTCTTTAATAAAGTATTCAAGTATTTATTTGTTTTCTCTTTTGTATACTGCTATTTCACTTTAATAAAGTATTCAAGTATTTATTTGTTTTCTCTTTTGTATACTGCTATTGCTCTTTAATAAAGTATTCAAGTATTTATTTGTTTTCTCTTTTATATACTGATATTGCTCTTTAATAAAGTATTCAAGTATTTATTTGCTTTCTCTTTTGTATACTGCTATTGCTCTTTAATAAAGTATTCAAGTATTTATTTGCTTTCTCTTTTGTATACTGCTATTGCTCTTTAATAAAGTATTCAAGTATTTATTTGCATTCTCTTTTGTATACTGCTATTGCTCTTTAATAAAGTATTCAAGTATTTATTTGTTTTCTCTTTTGTATACTGCTATTGCTCTTTAATAAAGTATTCAAGTATTTATTTGTTTTTTCTTTTGTATACTGCTATTGCACTTTAATAAAGTATTCAAGTGTTTATTTATTTTCTCTTTTGTATACTGCTATTGCTCTTTAATAAAGTATTCAAGTATTTATTTGTTTTCTCTTTTGTATACTGCTATTGCTCTTTAATAAAGTATTCAAGTATTTATTTGTTTTCTCTTTTGTATACTGCTATTGCACTTTAATAAAGTATTCAAGTTTTTATTTATTTTCTCTTTTGTATACTGCTATTGCTCTTTAATAAAGTATTCAAGTATTTATTTGTTTTCTCTTTTGTATACTGCTATTGCTCTTTAATAAAGTATTCAAGTATTTATTTGTTTTCTCTTTTGTATACTGCTATTGCACTTTAATAAAGTATTCAAGTGTTTATTTATTTTCTCTGTTGTATACTGCTATTACACTTTAATAAACTATTCAAGTATTTATTTATTTTCGTATTAATCAATGGAATAATCGGTAGAATAAACCAGCGGTGTAACTTTGTGATTTTTGTGATCTGAACTGTGTAAAGCCAGTGGCGTCGCGTGGGTAAAATAACAGGGGAAGCCAAAAAAAATTATAAAACAAAATTATTCAATATTTTTATTAATATTTTTTATTTTTTATTTTTTTTAAGTCAAGCAGTCACCATGTACACTACAGTATGGCTCGGCGGCCAGTCAAACTTTCTTAACAGATTGCAGAATGGGTACAATACAGTACGGCTCAATACACACAATTGTATAAGGGGATGCAGACCAGAGAAAGACGTTTGTCTTGTTTACATCAGGGTCCCCCATTTTCAATTCATAGTGACATTTATGACATACAATACATCATGACATCAAATATACAGTACTGTTACCCATAGATCCTGACAGAGTATATACATATGATGGGGAGGGGACTGTACATTAGGAGGGGGTGCGTGGGTGGGAGAGAAATATACATATGGCCGGGAGAGAATAACTGTCTATTAGACAAACGTGACAAGACAAACGTATTTCTCTGGTCTGCATCCCCTTAACAATTGTGTGTATTGAGCCGTACTGTATTGTACCCATTCTGCAATCTGTTAAATAAAGTTTTCATTCATTCATTCATTCATTCATTCATTCATTCATTCATTCATTCATTCACGTGTCTGTTGCGCGGCGCGCCCAGCCATCAGAGCGCTCCTACTGTAAAATGCGGAAGCAGCCATTTCAGCCTCAGTTTTACTCGTTTATAAAAATGATTTAAAATTTTTATTAGCAACGCCGAGCTTTCAAACCCCGCCGCATCTGTGTGTGAAACCCTAATGGAACGCTGGGTACCTTTGACATTTATATCCGATATATTTTGGACCCACCGCTAGCTTTTAAGCAGTGCTTGATGGTGCACATTAACCTGGCTACTACGGAGGAATAAGTGACTGCGTATTCCAGCCCCTGGCTTGCATTGCAGTCATGAAAGGGTATACAAGCTTGCCTGATAACGTTAGTTAGTCAGTCAGGCTGCTCAGTGCTTACCTGGTCAATAATGTGGTCCTCCTCTTGCCAGATAGATTTGTTAAATCATAATATCCACAGTGGTGTGCTCTGCTGGTCCTCAGTAAATGTCCCGCCGGCGAAAATAAGTTGCTATTAAAGTGCTTAATGTTAGATACACTAATAGAGGATTCGAACGTGCCCGCTCTGTTAATAACATTTTCAATCAATTCCGCGAGGGGATGATGTTCAGACATGTTTGTAGTAGACTGAGTGACGCCAGACAGTTTTATACTACTAATGGGATGTCACGTTAGGTAGTCAGGTGGAAACGTGAACTTCTGAGTGCCCCGCCTCCAGGGGGGAAAATATGCTGAGTGTTTTCCTCCCAGCTCCGTTTTAAACTTTTAGGGTGTGGCAGTCAGCTCGAATCTGATTGGCTAGGATCGGATTTGGACTCTATAATGCTGGAAGCCTGGAGAAAGAGACCTACCCACTGCCTCTCTCCTATACTAGCTGCAGTGAGCACAGTGAGTCTGACAGTGTGTTAGAGGGAGTGAGAAGGAGAAGAGGGAGACATTAAAAAAAATATATATATATATAACACAGATGCACAGATGAAAAAGAATGTAAACTATATTAAAAGAAAATTATATATATATATATTTTTTTTAATATTTCATATTTGATATGAATTTATAGGGAGGCATGGCTTCCGTTGGCTTCCATAAGGATTCACCACTGTGTAAAGCGATGTTCACACTGCAGGCAAAAGTGGCCCAAATCTGAACAAGTGTGAACAGCACGAATCACATGGAATCTGATCTGTTCAATTCTGATGTGATGTGGGCCACTTTCATACAGTGTGTGATCCTAAATCAGATACATGTCTGACTTCTTTGCAATGCGACCTCAGTCTGAACAACCGGAGTCACTCTGTGAATACAGACATGGAAGACAGCTGTGATGGAGGTGGTCAGTGGAGGGAGGGACAGGGAGGTGTTTACCTCAGTCATACTTCTGTACAAGCGAAACCCGAGGGGACATGTTTGAAAGCGTATTGAAAGAGGAAATGTTTCTCTCTCACCTCCTCGGCACGGTGGTGTAGTGGTTAACACTGTCGCCTCACAGCAAGAAGGTCCAGGGTTCGATTCCCGCTTGGGGACCAGGTTTCCATGATGCCAGTTACCCAGGTGGGGTATCTCCCAGGCATTTCTGTGTGGAGTTTGCATGTTCTCCCCGTGCTCGCAAGGGTTTCCCCCCCGATAAGATAAACCCAATGGAAAAACATGCACAACAACAAGATCGCTAACGCTGTGGCGTCCTTGACGAAGACGGACAGGAGCACTTGGATTGGTCCCCTGGCGCGGCTCACGTTGACGCCTGTCTGCTCCCGGCTGCCCTTGGGGGGGAAGGACGACGGGATGGGTTAATCGCAGATACGAATTGCATGCATGCATCGCATGTGTGCCAATTGATGACCTCGGAGCAGGTCCTAAATTATTATTATTATTATCCTCCTCGCCCCATCATAAATGGTCAATGGTAAATGGCTGCATTTATATATCGCTTTTCTCCAAAGCGCTTTACAATTTGTTACCCATTCACTCACACATTCACACACCGATGGTGGAGACAACCATGCAAGGTGCCAACCTGCTCATCAGGCGCAATTAGGGACCCGTGTCTTGCTCAAGGACACTTCGACACACTGCCGGGGGAGGAGCAGGAATCGAACCGGGAACTTCTGGATTACCAGACGACTGCTCTACCTCCTAAGCCACTTTCGCCCCCATCATCATCTGCTCATTAATTAGCTGACCTCCACATGAACGTATGAGTATGAACTATGAATGTATGTACATTAAACCATAAACTGTGACTTACTGTAACAGGTCACAGACTTCACAGTGTCCACTTAACTTCCACGTCCCTCTTAATTATTGTTCATGTGCGCATGCGGGCCAGTTCAGGAGCATGAACCACTGGAATCTGATATTGGCCACATTAGAAAAAAGATATAATGTATCATGTGAACATGCCAAACAAAAGAATTGCATCTGAGCAATAAATCTGAATTGAGCACTAAAAGGCTTGCGGTGTGTGAACATAGCCTAAGTCTGAGGAAGTTGACTCCCTCACGTCTCTGGGGGTAGAGTAAACACATGGTCCACGTCGGTCAGCTAGTCAGCGCGCCTGGGTTGTCTCTCAGATAAGCCCTACTTGGTAAATTAGAGACGTCTTATCAAACTGCTTCCTGTGACTCATCAGTGGTGAACAGTAGGAGTCAGTACGTTAGGAGCCTCCACTGCTGCCCTCGAACATGAAGAGCAGTGGGTTTCACCTGCGTCACGAGTGATTACAGTGGTGACGAGTTATTACACACGCCGGGGCGTTTTCAGAGCACGTACAACCACAAAGGTCACTTCCTTGGAAGGCAGTTCCACTCTGATGATCTTCTGTGTTTTATAGTCAAAATGTGCTCACAGCTAGCTCTCTTCAGGTTTGCCCTGAGAGGGAGGTTTGAGGGGTCACAGTGGGTATCAAACAGGAAGAAAGACTGTCAGGTTTTAAGCTGTGTGGGTATCAAACAGGAAGAAAGACTGTCAGGTTTTAAGCTGTGTGGGTATCAAACAGGAGGAAAGACTGTCAGGTTTTAAGCTGTGTGGGTATCAAACAGGAAGAAAGACTGTCAGGTTTTAAGCTGTGTGGGTATCAAACAGGAGGAAAGACTGTCAGGTTCTAAACTGTGTGGGTATCAAACAGGAAGAAAGACTGTCAGGTTTTAAGCTGTGTGGGTATCAAACAGGAAGAAAGACTGTCAGGTTTTAAGCTGTGTGGGTATCAAACAGGAAGAAAGACTGTCAGGTTTTAAGCTGTGTGGGTATCAAACAGGAAGAAAGACTGTCAGGTTTTAAGCTGTGTGGGTATCAAACATGGAAGGCTGTCAGGTTTTAAACTGTTTAAACAGTCATTCAGAACGGCGCTATTGCATTATTTTACTCTGTCTATTCTATTTTACTAACTATTTTATTGCACTGCACTATTGCACTATTTTGCTGCTCTCTTATTATTGTCTATTTTAAAGATTGTCTACATTACGTTATTATTGTCTAAAGGTGCATATTGACGTGAGGACTTGGCGCAACCTAACTTGAGTGTTGTCTTTTGAGAGAAGAGACCCAGGGCTTTCGATGGGCTTTCAAATAAATTAAAAAAACGACACTTCCCAGCTCACGCCAGCCAGTCAACCATCTGACTTCTAGCGTGACGTTTTTTGTTGTTGTTAATTTCGTGGAGCAATCTTCCATTACTTAGGTATGTATTTTAGGCGAATTTTCTGAAAATATGGCTAGGGCTAAAGAGTTTAATATAAATATAATTTAGATTTCTCAATCTAAAAAGGGCACTTAGACAGGCAGCGTTTCTAACGTTATTCCAACAATAGTCATCTAGTGTTATTATTCTGTCAGCTTCTTGGTCAATGAGGGTCATTATATTATCTTATTATTAGTGGTGGGACTCGATAAAAATGTTGTATTGAATTAATTTGAGACTTTATAGTTAATTAATCTAAATTAATCCCATTTTAAACGCATATCAATATTTGATGCGAAAAGCAATCAATTCAAATGGATTTTGGTATACGAGTGAATCAATGAATATACTGTACAGTACATACATTTAAGCAGCAAAATCTTAGTTACTACACAGACCAACAGTCAGATCAATGCAATTTTTTAAAAAAGTGCAGCAATTTTAGGAATAATATATATACACTGTATAACACAAAGGACCTTTTCTATTTTGAAAGGTAACATTCTGACGTTTCTTACACAATAAAGAAAAATCACTTTGAGGGCTAATGAAATAGAGTAACAGAGGTTTGAACACACTGCCAGGCTGCCTACAAGGGCTCCAGGCTGTCTACAAGGGCTCCAGGCTGCCTACAAGGGCTCCAGGCTGCCTACAAGTGGTCCAGGCTGTCTACAAGGGCTCCAGGCTGCCTACAAGTGGTCCAGGCTGTCTACAAGGGCTCCAGGCTGCCTACAAGGGCTCCAGGCTGCATACAAGGACTCCAGGCTGTCTACAACTGGTCCAGGCTGCCTACAAGGGCTCCAGGCTGGCTACAAGTGGTCCAGGCTGTCTACAAGTGGTCCAGGCTGTCTACAAGGGCTCCAGGCTGCCTACAAGGGCTCCAGGCTGCCTACAAGGGCTCCAGGCTGTATACAAGGGCTCCAGGCTGTCTACAAGGGCTCCAGGCTGTCTACAAGGGCTCCAGGCTGCCTACAAGGGCTCCAGGCTGTCTACAAGTGGTCCAGGCTGTATACAAGGGCTCCAGGCTGTCTACAAGGGCTCCAGGCTGTCTACAAGGGCTCCAGGCTGTCTACAAGAGGTCCAGGCTGCCTACAAGGGCTCCAGGCTGTCTACAAGGGGTCCAGGCTGCCTACAAGGGCTCCAGGCTGCCTACAAGGGCTCCAGGCTGCCTACAAGGGCTCCAGGCTGCCTACGACCGCCTACCTCCGGTCAATGGTCTCTAACTACACACCCTCAAGACCCCTACGCTCTGCATCTTCTGGCCGCCTCAGACCTACTCCTATCCGAGCTCCGGGAGGGTCATCAAAGAGAAGTCGCCTATTCTCAGTCCTTGCCCCACAATGGTGGAATGAACTACCCACCCCAGTTAGGACAGCCGAAACACGTCCAATCTTTCGCCGTCGACTAAAGACGCACTTCTTCAACCATTATCTGAATTAAAAAAAGAAAAAAAGAAAAAAAAAATCTAACCCTAACTAACCATACTGTCAAGCACTTGTCCTAATAAACTAACCTACACTGTAGCACTCAACACTTTGATGAACATTGTTGCTCAGCTGATAGAGTTGTGCCCTTCCTGATGGCTTGTCGTACAGAACTTGTAAGTCGCTTTGGATAAAAGCGTCAGCTAAATGACTAAATGTAAATGTAAATGTACAAGGGCTCCAGGCTGTCTACAAGGGCTCCAGGCTGCCTACAAGGGCTCCAGGCTGTCTACAAGTGGTCCAGGCTGCCTACAAGGGCTCCAGGCTGTCTACAAGGGCTCCAGGCTGTCTACAAGGGCTCCAGGCTGTCTACAAGGGCTCCAGGCTGCCTACAAGGGCTCCAGGCTGTCTACAAGGGCTCCAGGCTGCCTACAAGGGCTCCAGGCTGCCTACAAGGGCTCCAGGCTGCCTACAAGGGCTCCAGGCTGCCTACAAGGGCTCCAGGCTGCATACAAGGGCTCCAGGCTGCCTACAAGGGCTCCAGGCTGTCTACAAGTGGTCCAGGCTGCCTACAAGGGCTCCAGGCTGTCTACAAGGGCTCCAGGCTGGCTACAAGGGCTCCAGGCTGTATACAAGGGCTCCAGGCTGTCTACAAGGGCTCCAGGCTGCCTACAAGGGCTCCAGGCTGTCTACAAGAGGTCCAGGCTGCCTACAAGGGCTCCAGGCTGCCTACAAGGGGTCCAGGCTGTCTACAAGAGGTCCAGGCTGTCTACAAGGGGTCCAGGCTGCCTACAAGGGCTCCAGGCTGCCTACAAGGGCTCCAGGCTGCCTACAAGGGCTCCAGGCTGCCTACGACCGCCTACCTCCGGTCAATGGTCTCTAACTACACACCCTCAAGACCCCTACGCTCTGCATCTTCTGGCCGCCTCAGACCTACTCCTATCCGAGCTCCGGGAGGGTCATCAAAGAGAAGTCGCCTATTCTCAGTCCTTGCCCCACAATGGTGGAATGAACTACCCACCCCAGTTAGGACAGCCGAAACACGTCCAATCTTTCGCCGTCGACTAAAGACGCACTTCTTCAACCATTATCTGAATTAAAAAAAGAAAAAAAGAAAAAAAAAATCTAACCCTAACTAACCATACTGTCAAGCACTTGTCCTAATAAACTAACCTACACTGTAGCACTCAACACTTTGATGAACATTGTTGCTCAGCTGATAGAGTTGTGCCCTTCCTGATGGCTTGTCGTACAGAACTTGTAAGTCGCTTTGGATAAAAGCGTCAGCTAAATGACTAAATGTAAATGTAAATGTACAAGGGCTCCAGGCTGTCTACAAGGGCTCCAGGCTGCCTACAAGGGCTCCAGGCTGTCTACAAGTGGTCCAGGCTGCCTACAAGGGCTCCAGGCTGTCTACAAGGGCTCCAGGCTGTCTACAAGGGCTCCAGGCTGTCTACAAGGGCTCCAGGCTGCCTACAAGGGCTCCAGGCTGTCTACAAGGGCTCCAGGCTGCCTACAAGGGCTCCAGGCTGCCTACAAGGGCTCCAGGCTGCCTACAAGGGCTCCAGGCTGCCTACAAGGGCTCCAGGCTGCATACAAGGGCTCCAGGCTGCCTACAAGGGCTCCAGGCTGTCTACAAGTGGTCCAGGCTGCCTACAAGGGCTCCAGGCTGTCTACAAGGGCTCCAGGCTGGCTACAAGGGCTCCAGGCTGTATACAAGGGCTCCAGGCTGTCTACAAGGGCTCCAGGCTGCCTACAAGGGCTCCAGGCTGTCTACAAGAGGTCCAGGCTGCCTACAAGGGCTCCAGGCTGCCTACAAGGGGTCCAGGCTGTCTACAAGAGGTCCAGGCTGCCTACAAGGGCTCCAGGCTGCCTACAAGGGCTCCAGGCTGTCTACAAGGGCTCCAGGCTGCCTACAAGGGCTCCAGGCTGCCTACAAGGGCTCCAGGCTGCCTATGACCGCCTACCTCCGGTCAATGGTCTCTAACTACACACCCTCAAGACCCCTCCGCTCTGCATCTTCTGGCCGCCTCAGACCTACTCCTATCCAAGCTCCGGGAGGGTCATCAAAGAGAAGTCGCCTATTCTCAGTCCTTGCCCCACAATGGTGGAATGAACTACCCACCCCAGTTAGGACAGCCGAAACACGTCCAATCTTTCGCCGTCGACTAAAGACGCACTTCTTCAACCATTATCTGAATTAAAAAAAGAAAAAAAGAAAAAAAAATCTAACCCTAACTAACCATACTGTCATGCACTTGTCCTAATAAACTAACCTACACTGTAGCACTCAACACTTTGATGAACATTGTTGCTCAGCTGATAGAGTTGTGCCCTTCCTGATGGCTTGTCGTACAGAACTTGTAAGTCGCTTTGGATAAAAGCGTCAGCTAAATGACTAAATGTAAATGTAAATGTACAAGGGCTCCAGGCTGCCTACAAGGGCTCCAGGCTGTCTACAAGTGGTCCAGGCTGCCTACAAGGGCTCCAGGCTGTCTACAAGGGCTCCAGGCTGTCTACAAGTGGTCCAGGCTGCCTACAAGGGCTCCAGGCTGTCTACAAGGGCTCCAGGCTGCCTACAAGGGCTCCAGGCTGCCTACAAGGGCTCCAGGCTGTCTACAGGGGCTCCATGCTGCCTACAAGGGCTCCAGGCTGCCTACAAGGGCTCCAGGCTGCCTACAAGGGCTCCAGGCTGCCTACAAGGGCTCCAGGCTGTCTACAGGGGCTCCATGCTGCCTACAAGGGCTCCAGGCTGCCTACAAGTGGTCCAGGCTGTCTACAAGTGGTCCAGGCTGTCTACAAGGGCTCCAGGCTGTCTACAAAGGCTCCAGGCTGTCTACAAGGGCTCCAGGCTGTCTACAGGGGCTCCATGCTGCCTACAAGGGCTCCAGGCTGTCTACAAGGGCTCCAGGCTGCCTACAAGTGGTCCAGACTGCCTACAAGGGCTCCAGGCTGTCTACAAGAGGTCCAGGCTGCCTACAAGAGGTCCGGGCCTCATCAGATGAGTAAAATCTGCTTGCTGATAATGGGGATTCAGCATGTGGAGTGAGAAAGAAAATTATTTTATGACGTTTGAGTTGATAAACAGAAAGAATGTTTATCACATCTTGTTTAAATAAGATTTTCCTCTAGCATCAGAAACCTTCCTAGGATTTCTTTGCTTGTTTTTGTTGTTGTTTAGCCAACAACAGAAACAAGGGAAACAATCCAAATAAGCTTCTGTTGCAAAAAGAACATCTTATTTAAACAAGATGGTCACTGCACCAAAAATCTGCAAAGCCATGCAAGAAAAACAACAAATGTTAAAGTAAATAAACGTTTTCTTTTTTGTTTGCATCAAAAGGCTTCTTTGGATGTTTTCGTCTCTGAACCCTCAGCATATCAGTCCTGCTGTACAGAACCACATACAACTGAGATAGGGTTGAAGAACTGTGGAATACAGAGACAGTACGACACTGTCTTCATTTCTCATGTCTCTCTCATTTTGACGTTACATTTTCTTTTGACATGTGACGTCAAGGAAGTGAAGTGCATGAATTCAGTCAAGATACATCCAAATGATCTTGTTATAACCAGTGACTGAAGTGAAAAAGATCAAGTGCCAGTACTCTCATTTCACAATAGACAATACTTTACTTCTTAATCAGCCTCTCTCTTTCTCTCTCTCTCTCTCTTGTCTCTCTCTCTCTCTCTCTGACATGAGATGGCTTCATCGTTTACAGCTGTTGAGCGGAGACAACACTCTCTAGCACACACACACACGCACACACACACGCGCACGCACACACACACACACATGCATGCACACACACGCACGCACACACACACATGCACACACGCATGCGCATGCACACACGCACACACGCACGCACGCACACACGCACACACACACACACACACACACACACACACACACACACACACACACACACACACACACACACACACACACACACACACACACACACACACACACACACACACACACACACACACACACACACACACACAGAGTTTGACTCACTCAGTATCGGCAGACACACGGCCAGGGAAGATTGTTTCTGTCGGTTTTGCAGAACCCATTCGCCGTAGCAATTGGCAGGAGAATAATCCATGTTAGTCAAATGCTAAAACAAACAAACACTTTTCTCTCTTCAAACGTCCTCGCATACTCTGTGAAGATGAGACAAACTGCAGAGAGGCTGAAACACCTGATCGCTCCCGGTTCTGTTTAGCCACTGCAGGAGGCTAACGTTACTAACTCCACAGGGGGAGTGACGTGGTCAGGGACTGTGTTCTTCCTTTGTTCTTCAGGTGAGACGTCCCATCAGATCTGGAGAAATCTAGACATTGGGGCAATTAGAGGTGTGGTTTCCCCCTGAGCCATGAAGGTCTCTCTCTCGCGCGCGTACATGAAGCTTTCATAAGAAATTCAGCATCCCATAATTTATACAGGGCAGTCCACAGAGTCCAGAGGGACATGTTCTGTTGTTTAGTTTTTGACGTTTAGCTTTAATCTGAGGGTATTGTACATCCTTGAGGCCTTGCACGAAATGTTGATGTAGTTCTCTGTCCTCCAAGATGGCCGCCAAATGCGGAAGCCAGAGGTCCAGACGACCCCAGGGTGCTCATGGCATGTGCTGAGCAACTGGCAGCAGTGTTCCAGCACCTCTTCAACCTTCCCTGAGGCTAAAGAAGGAGCCCCAACTCTGGAAGACCCCCTGCATTGTCCCTCAAGAACCCTCAATGACTACAGGCCAGTCAAAAAAAAAAGTATAATAATTCTAACCCTAGCTAAGCTTACTGTCATGCACTTGTCCTAATATACTAACCTACACTGTAGCACTCAACACTTTGATGAACATTGTTACTCAGCTGATAGAGTTGTGCCCTTCCTGATGACTTGTCGTACAGAACCTGTACGTCGCTTTGGATAAAAGCGTCAGCTAAATGACTAAATGTAAATGTCAGACATCACACGTCATGAAGAGGGGTGTTGTGCCCAAGTGAATGAGATGTACATTTGTTTGCTAAGCTGTTCAGTTACACATGTACATTTACTACACATACAGTATCTGAGCCCCCTGCTGTACTCACTCTACACACACAATTGTGTGGCCAAGTTCAGCTCCAACAAGTTTGCAGACGACACAGTGGTGGTGGGGCTGATCTCGGACAACGACGAGAAGGCCTACCGGGAGGAGGTTGAGGTACTGGAACGCTGGTGCCAGGACAACAGCCTGCTCCTGAACATTGGTCCAAGGAGCTGATCGTGGATTATAGGAGAAGACAGCAGGAGACACACACACCACTGATGATAAACGGGGCTACCGTGGACAGGGTGAGCAGCTTTAAGTACCTGGGGGTCCACATCTCAGAGGATCTGACATCGTCAACACACATAGACATCGTAAAAAAGGCGAAGCAGCGCCTCTACCACCTGAGACAGTTAAGGAAGTTCAGAGTATCTGGGAAGATACTCGAGTCCTTCTACTCCGGAGCTGTAGAGAGCATCTTGACTGGAAACATCACTGCCTGGTATGGAAACAGCACGGCACAGGACAAGAAGGCCCTACAGAGAGTGGTGCGCTCAGCCGAGCGTACCACAGGTATTGCACTACCTCCCCTGCAGGTTCTATACAACAAGAGGTGCAAATCCAGAGCCTGCAGAATAATGAAAGACCCTCACCACCCCAATAACAGCCTGTTCCAGCTGCTGAGGTCAGGCAGACGCCTGCGAACCCCAGCTACTAGGACAGAGAGGCTTCGGCTCAGTTTCTTCCCCCAGGCCATACGAGCCTTGAACAATGAACACTGAGTGCCACAGAACACTGAACTCTCCACACACAAGCACACATGAGCACACACACGACACGCACGCTGTGCACGCTCGCACACTAGCAGCCACTGTAACATGAGCAGGCACACACTCATGCTGCACACACCCACACTTATGGCCACAAAGGAAAGGTCACTTTAAAAATAGTATAGCAACAGTAACAGTGTATTGCACTACCAAAGGACCTAACTGTAAATACTCATAGCTCTGTAAATAACTATGTACAGATACCGAGATGTCCCACTATGTTACCTGTTTATTGCACAATGTTGTTTTTATTGTTGTTTTATTGGATTCTATTATATGTTGTACTACTGTATTGCACATCGTTGCGGGCAAGACCACCCGCATTTCATTGTATACTTGTATGCCGTGACAAATAAAACTCTTGACTTGACTTGACTATGTATCTCACCCAGCTCTTCTCCATCCATTAAAACCTTTATCCTAGAGCCCCCAGCTCCTCTCCATCCATTGAAACCTTTATCCTAGAGCCCCCAGCTCCTCTCCATCCATTAAAACCTTTATCCTAGAGCCTAGAGTGTGTGTGCGCTTATCTCAGTTATACCAGAGAATACCCAGAGAATTAAAGTTAGGTATATAGGAAAAGCAAAGTCAACATAGCATATTATTTTTATTATTATTATATAATTCTATATATTCTCATGTACAGTATTAGCCATAGACTAATAGCCTGTAGCTGCTTAATCCACATTGTTACAGACAAGGGTTGTTAAAGGTTTTCCAGGCTGAGAATCAGATTTAAGAAATGCTGCTTGGCGCCAGAGAATCAAGACACATTACTCACTGGAGCTTGTTATATATTCCTCTGGAACACATGGAAAGTAGCAGAACCAGCTTGTTATATTCCTCTGGACCACATGGAAGGTAGCAGTACCACGGCCGCTGCTGAGCCGGGCCCTGGACACGACTTGTTGTTTCTGCATTCCTGACAATTCCAACCCACTCGAGCTTCAAATTGAACAGATCAGAGATATGGCGGGAGAGCTAAGGGCCCTTTCTCACTCAGCCTTTGGGATCGAATCACTGCTCCCGAGAACGGGGGGGAGTGTTCTCACTCACCCCTTTTGCGATGCAAAACGGCACTGATTCGTTTCACCCCCCGCTGAACGGGATCAGTTGGAATAGGTGGTCTCGGATTCGGCCCCGGGAGAACAGGGGGCGTGGTTTTGCGTGACACACACAACGCCGTTACTGTCATGCTTGCTTGAATTTTGGGCAGATAACACCACACACAGCAACAACTGGAGAATACCCACAAAAACGATATTTATGGGCAATTTGAGAGTTCAGACCTCAACCAAAAACAAGTGGATGAGAACATGAAGCCACGTTACAAACGCACAGCACTTCCCTGGCTCGCATTAGGACTGGCAATTTTTGTTTGCCATGCTATTTTCTATACATTAGTTTCTTGTTTGAATGCATTTATTTCTATTAGACCAGTGGTGCCCAACCAGTCGGCCGTGGTCGACCAGTAGATCAATGACATGTAATATAATTGCCACGAACGATGGGATAATGTTAGCTGCTGGACAGGCTAAGCTAACTAGCGTTAGCTTAGCTTTAACGTTAACCCTGCAAAACGCTCAAAAGCGGACTCTACAACAGAGTTCCATTCGTGAGAAAAGAGGCAGAACACACAGTGAATGTATCCGTTTTGTTTATTGCACGTTCTTTGCTGAAAAGAAAGTGCTACAGGCTATACTAGACTAGGCTAAGCTAACTAGCGTTAACCGTTAGCTTAGCGTTAGCCCTGGGAAACGCTCAAAAGCGAACTCTACAACACCATCCATTCGTGATAAAATGGGGTGGGTTATATTGACAAGGCTTGACAACAGAGGTTCAAATATAACTTCATATTTATTGCTTATTTATTCATTTTATATCAGCATTCAGTCTCCAGCGCCATGTTAACACTTCCTGTGTTTACATTTTCGAACGTGACATCATCACCTACGGCAAGCGTAAACGCTCAAAAGGCAAACCGTAAACAGAACCCGGAACGAAACAAGACTGCAGTGTGTACGCAAACTAGAGGGGGAAGAGGGGGGGGGGGGGAGTTCGCATCGGATCTCGGTACGGGCCAGAATGGAACGAAATAGAAACTAATAGGGTGAGTGAGAAAGGGCCCTCAGAGTCGTTCGCGGCCAGTCAGCGCTGGGATCTCCTGGCGGTGGCTGTCAGATCTGGGAGGAGGACCACTCACTGCATTTTGTGATTCAATTGGCCACGCCGGGCACTGTTGCTATTGGTATCCGTTACGGTGATAACCGCTGTGTGATCGGCCGTATCATGGCGGGGCCTGTCCAGGTGTGTAGAGTCATGACCGGGCCTGTCCAGGTGTGTAGAGTCATGACCGGGCCTGTCCTGGTCTGTAGAGTCATGACCGGGCCTGTCCTGGTCTGTAGAGTCATGACCGGGCCTGTCCAGGTCTGTAGAGTCATGACCAGGCCTGTCCAGGTGTGTAGAGTCATGACCGGACCTGTCCAGGTCTGTAGAGTCATGACCGGGCCTGTCCAGGTCTGTAGAGTCATGACCGGGCCTGTCCAGGTGTGTAGAGTCATGACCGGGCCTGTCCAGGTGTGTAGAGTCATGACCGGGCCTGTCCAGCTGTGTAGAGTCATGACCGGGCCTGTGCAGGTCTGCAGAGTCATGACCGGGCCTGTCCAGGTCTGTAGAGTCATGACCGGGCCTGTCCAGGTGTGTAGAGTCATGACCGGGCCTGTCCAGGTCTGTAGAGTCATGACCGGGCCTGTCCAGGTCTGCAGAGTCATGACCGGACCTGTCCAGGTGTGTAGAGTCATGACCGGACCTGTCCAGGTGTGTAGAGTCATGACCGGGCCTGTCCTGGTCTGTAGAGTCATGACCGGGCCTGTCCTGGTGTGTAGAGTCATGACCGGGCCTGTCCTGGTGTGTAGAGTCATGACCGGGCCTGTCCAGCTGTGTAGAGTCATGACCGGGCCTGTGCAGGTCTGCAGAGTCATGACCGGGCCTGTCCAGGTCTGTAGAGTCATGACCGGGCCTGTCCAGGTGTGTAGAGTCATGACCGGGCCTGTCCAGGTCTGTAGAGTCATGACCGGGCCTGTCCAGGTCTGCAGAGTCATGACCGGACCTGTCCAGGTGTGTAGAGTCATGACCGGACCTGTCCAGGTGTGTAGAGTCATGACCGGGCCTGTGCAGGTCTGCAGAGTCATGACCGGGCCTGTCCAGGTGTGTAGAGTCATGACCGGGCCTGTCCAGGTCTGTAGAGTCATGACCGGGCCTGTCCAGGTGTGTAGAGTCATGACCGGGCCTGTCCTGGTCTGCAGAGTCATGACCGGGCCTGTCCAGGTCTGCAGAGTCATGACCGGGCCTGTCCAGGTCTGTGGAGTCATGACCGGGCCTGTCCATGTCTGCAGAGTCATGACCGGGCCTGTCCAGGTCTGTAGAGTCATGACCGGGCCTGTCCAGGTCTGCAGAGTCATGACCGGGCCTGTCCAGCTGTGTAGAGTTATGACCGGGCCTGTCCAGGTCTGTAGAGTCATGACCGGGCCTGTCCAGGTCTGTAGAGTCATGACCGGGCCTGTCCAGGTCTGCAGAGTCATGACCGGGCCTGTCCATGTCTGTAGAGTCATGACCGGGCCTGTCCAGGTCTGTAGAGTCATGACCGGGCCTGTCCAGGTCTGTAGAGTCATGACCGGGCCCGTCCAGGTGTGTAGAGTCATGACCGGGCCTGTCCAGGTCTGTAGAGTCATGACCGGGCCTGTCCTGGTCTGTAGAGTCATGACCGGGCCTGTCCAGGTCTGTAGAGTCATGACCGGGCCTGTCCAGTTCTGTAGAGTCATGACCGGGCCTGTCCAGGTTTGTAGAGTCATGACTGGGCCTGTCCAGGTCTCCAGAGTCATGACCGGGCCTGTCCAGTTCTGTAGAGTCATGACCGGGCCTGTCCAGGTCTGTAGAGTCATGACTGGGCCTGTCCAGGTCTGCAGAGTCAGGAGGTCCGGCTCAAGAGGTAATTCTGCTTTGACCAACTGGGCATAACTATTATTCTTTTGTTTTTTTAGATTTTTATTGCGTTTTTTTTTTACTACCAGACAGTCCGGTAGAGAGAGAGGGAGAGGAGGAAATGGGAGACAGAGCAGGGGAAGACATTTTAGCCGGATTTTCTGTAACTGTGTAGTCCTGTATGTGCCATGTAATCTTTTTTTTCTTTACACAGTTATGTGAAGGATTCTGCAGCTGAAGTTTTAGAATCTAGGTGGATTGAAGGATTTGGGTAGCATTTTCTTTAAGGATAAAACCACTGTATAGTCATGTAGGCCTCATTTTCCAGATGTATCATTAGGGCCTTAGGCCAAAGTGTGTATTTTGCAGTGTTAGATTTTCGGAGGCGCGACCCCGCCTGGGTCTGATAAATGCACATCTGCGACACAACATCGACAACGCAACAATGTTGCAGACACTCTGCCTTTATGCTTCTGCAACATCCACGCGTAGCCTATGCAACATTGTACAAATAAATGTAAAGTTAATGTACAAAATAAACGTCTTTCCGGTGTTTTAGCCGTCGCTCTTTTATTTTGAAACCCCCCGACCAGATGTATTATTGTTGCTGCCGGTTCAGTGTTTTTGAGCTGACGCTAAATACAAATGTTGAGATTGTTGGTGAACAACTAGGTTCGTTTTAACGTTAGCTAGCAGCAGGGATGGACACCGTTGTGCAAATGCAGGCAGCTACAGGCACTCGAGGAAGAGCTGCTGATTTTAATCGGCAGGAGAGAGAGAGCTTGTCAAAGCCGTATATCCCTGTGGCGTGGTCGTAGGCACGAAAATGCAGCTCAAAACTACCTGTTGACTGTTGTATTAAATTAATTGATTGCTGTTTAACTTGTCCCTGTGTCCAGTCCTTTCGATTAGCACCACCCATTAATTGTAAACAATGATGCATGTAATTATATTAACGTTACTGTGTGTTGTAGCTATGTTAATAAATTCTGAATGCCATTATGTTAGTTGGGTATGATATCATTGAATAGCATCAACGCTAGCTGGCTGGCTACAACGAATTCTCACAAGCTGGCATTGTAAAATATCAACACCAGCCATGGGAATACTGTTTACTAAATTGTGGAGGCTTTTAATTGTCAAGGTAAGAGGATTTGAAGGTGTATGCTATGGAAGTCTTCCCCTGCAGCTCCACTTTGTTGAAATGTACATATAACTAGGGCTATAGGATAACCACCGGTTAATTCGCGATTTTTTATTGGTTTGTCATGACAAACAAATGACATAATCCAACATATGTGTAAAAAACTAACATATTCCAGTTGACTGTATATTTTTTTAATGATTCGTTACGAAGAAACCAATACTTCCATTTGTATAAATTACGTTAACTATAGAGGATAGTATTCTAGCCTGCGGAACCAATATTATTATATGACAGCCCTGCCCCCATTCACTAACCAACCAATCAATGCTACGCAACATCAACGCAACGGTTGTGTTGCAGTCGCTCTGGTTCGATTTTTGTGATAGGTACGCACTGGCACAGACTGGCGTGAATGTGAACGGGCACTAGTAATAATAATAATTACACATCTGAAATTAAGAAAGAAAGAAAATAATAGTCTTTTACAAACATGCACTTTGCTAACTAAAGAATTTACCTTGCCTATATTACTACCTATTTCCTACTATGCACTCAAGACTGTAGCACTCAAGTTCAACACTGTTTGACGAACAATATCACCCACCCTTAGCTGCCAGAGTTGTACCCTTCCTGCTAACTTGTTGTACAGAACTTGTAAGTCGCTTTGGATAAAAGTGTTCAGCTAAATGACTTAATGTAAATGTAAATATAATAAAGTGTTTAAACAGATATGGAAACAAAGCTTACTACGTAAGCATCGGGCAAAAATGGGGCTAGTTTTGTATAACAGATTTTTGCATAATTTTTTATTTATTATACTTTTATATTATATATATATATATTATACGTATCTCTACAGCAGGTATCTCAACATCAGACATCTCCACAGCAGGTATCTCTACAGCAGGTATCTCTACAGCATGTATCTCTACAGCAGACATCTCTACAGCAGACATCTCTACAGCAGGTATCTCTACAGCAGGTATCTCTACAGCAGACATCTCTACAGCAGACATCTCTACAGCAGGTATCTCTACAGCAGGTATCTCTACAGCAGGTATCTCTACAGCAGACATCTCTACAGCAGGTATCTCTACAGCAGGTATCTCTACAGCAGACATCTCTACAGCAGACATCTCTACAGCAGGTATCTCTACAGCAGGTATCTCTACAGCAGGTATCTCTACAGCAGGTATCTCTACAGCAGGTATCTATACAGCAGGTATCTCTACAGCAGGTATCTCTACAGCAGGTATCTATACAGCAGGTATCTCTACAGCAGGTATCTCTACAGCAGACATCTCTACAGCAGGTATCTCTACAGCAGGTATCTCTACAGCAGGTATCTCTACAGAAGATATCTATACAGCATGTATCTCTACAGCAGGTATCTCTACAGCATGTATCTCTACAGCAGACATCTCTACAGCAGGTATCTCTACAGCAGGTATCTCTACAGCAGACATCTCTACAGCAGGTATCTCTACAGCAGACATCTCTACAGCAGGTATCTCTACAGCAGGTATCTCTACAGCATGTATCTCTACAGCAGACATCTCTACAGCAGGTATCATACATGCTGTAGAGATACCTGCTGTAGAGATACCTGCTGTAGAGATACCTGCTGTAGAGATACCTGCTGTAGAGATGTCTGCTGTAGAGATACCTGATGTAGAAATGTCTGATGTTGAGATACCTGCTGTAGAGATACCTGCTGTAGAGATACCTGCTGTAGAGATACCTGATGTAGAAATGTCTGCTGCAACACTACTATCACCGACATCTAAGAAGGGAGATCCCCCTTGAACGGCCCTTCTAAGGTTTCTCTCCTCCACATTGCCTGTGGAGCTTTTTTCCCTATTGTTAGGTTTTAGTGAGTTTTTCCTTACCTTCGCGTGGGGTATGTCTGGGAGTGCTTGCATTCTTTCATTTATTTGCATTCATCTAAAAAATGTTTGGACCCTATGGTGTTCTTGTTCTGTTCTTGACTTATTGTTATGTTGTCTTCTTGACTTGTTTAAAGAAGACCTGTACGGCCCATGGGGACATTAACGTGTGTTGTCGGGCCCTATAAATAAATTTGATTTGATTTGATTTGTATCTCTACAGCAGACATCTCTACAGCAGACATCTCTACAGCAGGTATCTCTACAGCATGTATCTCTAGCGCAGGCATCTCCAAAACTAGGAGAATCACACCAAGACTATCTGGATGGATAGATAGTACTCTGGGAAAATATGTTTTGTATTTTGTGTGTGCTGACTGACTCTGTCAACATTATTATTCAATCCAACCAGCTCCACAGACAGATGACCCGTCAGCTCCTGGCAGGAG
>NC_140183.1:14098699-14108963 GCF_963971535.1 Notolepis coatsorum | reverse complement strand
AGTCTAACAGACAGAGTCTAACAGATAGAGTCTAACAGGACAGGGTCTAACAGATAGAGTCTAACAGATAGTCTAACAGATAGGGTCTAACAGATAGTCTAACAGATAGGGTCTAACAGATAGGGTCTAACAGACAGGGTCTAACAGATAGAGTCTAACAGATAGGGTCTAACAGATAGGGTCTAACAGATATGGTCTAACAGAAGGGTCTAACAGATAGGGTCTAACAGACAGGGTCTAACAGATAGGGTCTAAACAGATAGGGTCTAACAGATAGGGTCTAACAGACAGGGTCTAACAGATAGAGTCTAACAGACAGAGTCTAACAGATAGGGTCTAACAGATAGAGTCTAACAGACAGGGTCTAACAGATAGGGTCTAACAGACAGGGTCTAACAGACAGGGTCTAACAGACAGAGTCTAACAGACAGAGTCTAACAGATAGGGTCTAACAGACAGGGTCTAACAGACAGAGTCTAACAGACAGAGTCTAACAGATAGGGTCTAACAGACAGGGTCTAACAGACAGGGTCTAACAGACAGAGTCTAACAGATAGAGTCTAACAGACAGGGTCTAACAGACAAGGTCTAACAGATAGGGTCTAACAGACAGGGTCTAACAGATACTGTAGGGTCTAACAGACAGGGTCTAACAGATAGGGTCTAACAGACAGGGTCTAACAGACAGGGTCTAACAGATAGGGTCTAACAGACAGGGTCTAACAGATAGGGTCTAACAGACAGAGTCTAACAGATAGGGTCTAACAGATAGGGTCTAACAGACAGGGTCTAGCAGACAGAGTCTAACAGACAGAGTCTAACAGATAGGGTCTAACAGATAGGGTCTAACAGACAGGGTCTAACAGACAGAGTCTAACAGATAGAGTCTAACAGACAGGGTCTAACAGACAAGGTCTAACAGATAGGGTCTAACAGACAGGGTCTAACAGATACTGTAGGGTCTAACAGACAGGGTCTAACAGACAGGGTCTAACAGATAGGGTCTAACAGACAGGGTCTAACAGACAGGGTCTAACAGATAGGGTCTAACAGATAGGGTCTAACAGATAGGGTCTAACAGACAGGGTCTAGCAGACAGAGTCTAACAGATAGGGTCTAACAGATAGGGTCTAACAGACAGGGTCTAGCAGACAGAGTCTAACAGACAGAGTCTAACAGATAGGGTCTAACAGATAGGGTCTAACAGACAGGGTCTAACAGACAGAGTCTAACAGATAGAGTCTAACAGACAGGGTCTAACAGACAAGGTCTAACAGATAGGGTCTAACAGACAGGGTCTAACAGATACTGTAGGGTCTAACAGACAGGGTCTAACAGACAGGGTCTAACAGATAGGTCTAACAGACAGGGTCTAACAGACAGGGTCTAACAGATAGGGTCTAACAGACAGGGTCTAACAGATTGGGTCTAACAGACAGAGTCTAACAGATAGGGTCTAACAGATAGGGTCTAACAGACAGGGTCTAGCAGACAGAGTCTAACAGATAGGGTCTAACAGATAGGGTCTAACAGACAGGGTCTAACCGGCCTGGTCTCCTGGCCCTTTGACTTTCCTGGAGTGTGTTCTGTGTTTTCTTTAAATTAAAACAGGACAGCATATCCATGAAATAAGGCGCCCTCCCCCAACAGAGTCAGGTTGTGGGTCAGCGGGTTAACTGTGACATTCCGGTCAGCAGTACGGCGTTCCGGATGCCCCCCCCCCCACCCCCCAACCCACCCCCACCCCCACCCCCACCCCCACCCCACCCGCACCAGACTGTTTAACTTTCACCACGGCTCCTGTGAAGCATTGGGTGTCAGTGTCCGGTCAACCGGTCAGTCTGACACATCAACAGTCCACTAGACCTGATTCACCTAGAAGTGACATGTTGTCTGTTTGACTTGCTGGTTGGTTGGTTTGGTGCCCCCCCCCCCCCCCCCCCCCCCCCCCCCCCCCCTCTCACCTGACCCTTCCCATCCTCCACCACCCTCTCAGTTTCTCTGTTCATCTTCAGCGATACTTTCTGTTTCTCTATACATCTGTCTGGTGAAGCGCCCTGTCTGTCTGTCTGTCTGTCTGTCTGTCTGTCTGTCTGTCTGTCTGTCTGTCTGTCTGTCTGTCTGTCTGTCTGTCTGTCTGTCTGTCTGTCTGTCTGTCTGTCTGTCTGTCTGTCTGTCTGTCTGTCTGTCTGTCTGCCTGTCCATCTGTTGGTCTTATACCTGTCTGTCCACCAGCTTGCTTGTCTGTCCCTCTCTCTGCCAGGGGTCAAGGGTCAGTGTGATGCTCCGGTCGGCCTGTCACGCAGCAGACATCAAGAGGATGAGTCATGGGAGGCTCATTAGAAACATTGAGTCTGACACGAGGAGACAGGACTGGGTGAAGACGTCTGTTCCCATCACAGTCAGACGAGAGGAAGTCATGATGCTACACCTTTGACCATTAGATCTGTCAGACCTGACCGTGCAGGTGGGATAAGAGGACGCAGTTACATCAAATGTTAAAAGTCATCTTCACTGAAAATGCTGTAGAAAAATCTATTGCTGTTGTTCTGTAAAGTAATTCAGAACTGTTATTGTTCTATAAAGTACCTTTAATGCACCTCCGGGAAGCGGCGGAGTATATGAGAGAGACCTATGACCCTGACAGCACTAAACATCTAAAATACTGCTGTGCTGAAGCCCTCAATATGAAAAACTATCTGATTTAATGTTCTATATCTTATCTTGACTTTGTCTATTTCATGCCAATTCTGTGCTCATTTTATGCCTATGTCTTTTTTACCGCTGAGAAGCACTTTGACCTGCAATTCCTGCATGAAAGGTGCTATACAAATCAAGTTTATTCTTGTTTTTCCAGCTATGATGAACCTATTTCACACCAAAAGCCCGACAGCATTAGTCTGTGGTCGATGTGCCAGAGAGTCTCTCTTGAAAACAAGCTCCTCTGTCTCCAGAACACTCTTAAAGGAACACAACAACAATTTGGGAAATTAACTTACCGTCTTCTCCAGAGAGAGACAAGAAGATAGATACCAGTTTCTTCTCTGTGCGTTCAGTAGAAAGCTACCTGGCTGCACGTTAGCCTAGCTTAGCACAATGAATGGAAGCGGACATGGCCGGTTAGCCTTCGGGGGAGAGGTGTTAGTTGGACAATGCCTAGGCTAACCAGGCCATGTCCGCTTCCATTCATTGTGCTAAGCTAGGCTAATGTGCAGCCAGATAGCTTAGAAAACTGGTATCTAAGGCGGTTAGGTGGTCGAGCGGAGATTGCGTTCGTCACCAGCCCCGGAGCTGTGAGCTTGGTTCGCCTGTTCGAATCCAGCTCACAGCTCCGGGGTTGTCACCAGCTTGGCTGGCCGTCTGCACTGATACAATTGGCTGTATCAGAGGGTGGGAGAAGCTGGCGGGGTGGGTCCGGGTCGTTGTAAACAGCGACTCCTACAGTTCGGTCGGGGCGCCTGCTAAGCGCGGATTGGACGTGAGGGGGATAGTGTGGTCCTCCCACACGCTACGCCCTCTCGATGAGAATCCGCGCTGCCAGGTGAAAAGAAGCGGTGATTGGCTGGACGTGTGTCGGAGGAAGCACGTGGTAGCTGTGGGGGGTAAAGCACAGCGACCAGGAAGGGACTGGGAATTGGCATACGACTAACATTGGGATGGGAGAAAATCGGAGGAAAAATGGAGGGGGAAAAAGACCAAAAAAATAAAAAAAATAAAACTGGTATCTATCTTATTGTCTCTCTCCGGAGAAGACGGTAAGCTGATTTCCTTTAAGATCCAGTACAGGTTTAACAGCAGAATGTGGCTCGCGGCAGAAACCACAGCACAGCACCGATCCATGTGGACCACATGACCGAACGACCCCCGAACGACCCCCGAACGACCGCGGGGTGCACGGTTCCACGCGGTTCTGCATGCGTAACAATGCTGACAGATCATTACGTTCCACCTGCGCGGCGTGCGGGGCGCCTTCATAACTCAACTCCTTCTTCTCTCTGCGCACTCATCGCTTCACGGCATGACGTGGTCGTTCCCTCGTCGTTCCCTCGGCGCTCCCTCAATGGGGGGGCTCGGCCGTGCGGCAAAGAAAATACGGGCCCGGTCGGCTTCGATACTGAAAGTCATTTACTAAACACGCCTCCCAGGCACACGGTAACTCGGGGGCGTAGATCAACATGTGAGAATCCCACACGGACCCTCTACCTCCAGAAGGTCCAACCTGCAGGGATCAGGGGAGGACTGTTGATTATGCCCATCCATTCTCTCGCCTTCTCATTATTCACAGTGCATTATAAACGGTTCGGTTTCCGCGGCCGTTACACTGTTTTCTTTAACCTCTTAACAAACGGGCAGAAAAGTGGCAACTTTTTTTTTTTACTTGAACTTGAGGACTACATACTTTCTTTGCAAACCAAAATACTATACTTTATACTTATAGCACGTGCATGAGCCTGGTCTCTTTCGAAAGATAACATTCTGAAGTGTCTGATGCAATAACGAAAGATCACTTTTAGTGCTAATGAAATAGAGTAACATCTGTTCTGAACTTGAGTTGTAGAAAAACTTGTTAATCACGTTTTTTTCTGTAGTAGTTGCAATATCCAAAGGCAGTATTTCCAAATCGGGCAAATCGTCCTCAAGAGGCCCCCCCCCGTATATACGGGCCGTTCAATGTTAAGAGGTGCAGCGTGGAGTTCATGTGCTGTATGGCTGCTTAGGGGCCCCACACTGTAGAGAGTATTGACAGATTTAAAGATAAAACACTGCAGATCCAGATAGACTGTAAAAAGAGAAAGGTCACCAGAACGTCCCCCTTATTCCCCCGATATCACGTCTCCCGGCGCCGCGGAGCACAGCGTCCATGAAACTCCTGCCGTGAGCTGCGCGAGGAGGAGGCCAAGTGGAAACGAGGACCAGCGGACGTTACAGCGGAGCCCGTGATAAACTGCAGCACGATGGTTCTATTACACGTTTACTGTTGCGCTGTGATGCCGCGGCGATAAACAATCGAGCATAACGTGGCCTTCATCCAGGAGCGCCAGGGGCGCCCTGCCGAGGGAGAACTACTGTTTTGAGCCGTTTTTTATTTGAATCATCTCATCTCATCTCTTATATATACAGTATGGTAAACGGTGCATTTATACATAAATCGAATCAAATCAAATGTATTTGTAAGGCCCGACAACACACGTTAATGTCCCCGTGGGCCGGACACGTCTTCTTTAAACGAGTCAAGAAGAAACATCACAATAAATCAAGAACCAAACAAAAACACCATGAAGTCCAAAAAATAAATAAATAAAATGTGTTCCTCACATTCACTCACACGTTCACACGCCGACGACGGAGGCGGCCATGCAAGGGGCCGACCTGCTCATCGGGAGCAGTTAGGGGTTAAGTGTCTTGCTCAAGGACACTTCGACACGCTGCCCGGGATGAGCAGGAATCGAACCGGAGACCTTCCGACTACCAGACGACCGCTCTACAGCAGGTGTTTCTATTCTCTTATCATGTGTTCTATTCTCTTATCATGTGTCCTATTCTCTTATCATGTGTTCTATTCTCTTATCATGTGTTCTATTCTCTTATCATGTGTTCTATTCTCTTATCATGTGTTCTATTCTCTTATCATTCTCTTATCATGTGTTCTATTCTCTTATCATGTGTTCTGTGCCACACTAGCTCACGCTCAGCGTCTCATGCATAATCTCGCTTCAGCGTATGCACACTGAATAAATTTCAAATGTACCTTTAAATGCCAGCATTCATCTGGCCACACCCCCATCCGCCTACCTACATAAGCAGGGGTGGTGCCACACACTCATCTCCTTCGCAAATTTCATCACAAGCAACGTGTTGCTATATGCCCACTTGACGTGGAGAAAGTATTGCTCTAAGGAAAGGAAGAATAAGGAGAATACGTTGACATCATATCTTTATTTTCTCTCTCACTATTTTAAAACGAGAAAATACGGCGATATTGTCTTCGTACTGGAGTGTCTGGAAGATGGTGATCATTCCACAAACTCCACCGGTTTCGTATTGGGGGTTCACGCCGCTACATACCTCCCAGCTACAGTCTTCTTTGATGCGGCTGGACGGAGTGAAACCCTCCGGCGGTGCAGGGACTGTAGTGACGCGCCGCTGTTGTGAGAAGCGGTGCGTTCCAGGTTGGGTGAGTAGTGTTTTTGCTGGCAGGCTCCACTTGTCTGTTAGTGCTATGGGGACTAATTGACAATGTTATGAAAACCGGGCCCAGGCTAGGGTCCTTTGTTCAGTCTCCTAGACGACAGGAGACCTTGGTCTGAAGCCATTTTAGTTAACTAGTGGGCCGCGACCATTAACACTGGTGATCCCTGTGTTTTCTGGACGAGTGGTTTTCCCTCTGTCCCGTGTTAAGCCCCTTCTTTCATATCCAAATGAGAGTATTCCTTCACGAGGGGATATGTGCATGGATGTGCGATAGCGGCAGATCCATGTTCAAGTCAGCTACACAGGCCAGTTTGGTATTGTGCTGATTCCGTCGGGTGTTGGTAAAATCACCGTTGTAAAGCAGTGTGGACATCTTGTTTCTCTTTTCTCTAAAAAAGTGAGGAGAGGTTCAGAACGGCGGCCTGTCTGGGTGAGTGTTATGTCATTGTATACATGTTCAGGTGATAGCTGCTTAGCTTACGGTTAGCCAGTCAGCTGTTAGTGCTGCGTTAGCCTGCTGGGATCGCTGCATGGCCTGCTCAGGTTGGGCCTACTGTTAGCCAGTCAGCTGTTAGCTGCGGTGCTAGCATGTCGTGATCACTAGGTAACGTTAGCTTGCTGCTATAGGCCATGGCCTGGCGCGGGGTAGCTTTAGCTTCTCGCGCGCCGCCGTGAGCTCGCTTCTGGTCGCGTGCGCCATTAGCTCGGCGTCTCGCGAGCAGGGGCAGTAGCGCCCGAACGGTTGGAGCGGCCGTTAGCTTGATGCTATTCTGTTGAACGTGCTTTGATTTTAACATGTTTTGCACTCTTGACTACGACGTCATCCTTGACAGGGGATGTTTCGTCGACCCTGCCCTGAGCCAGGACGGCGAGGTTGCGTCAACAAAGAGGACTGTAGTGCGGGTTGGAGCGGCGACGCTGCCCAGTTCGAACAACACAGGAGCGGCTGTGTTCCTACGGTGTCTGTGACTGCACTTCGCTGATCTACGTTCCGGGTAGGACCAGGTTTGACCAGACCTTATAACACGTCTTCTGGTTTTACTTTTCTAAATGTTTTGTGAATGACGATGTTTTCCCAAAACGTGTGTTGCTGCAATGCATTTAGGATACGGCGCAAGTTATGTGTGAACTGTCTTTGTCACTGGCAGTTAGCTTCTCCGTGCAAATCGGCTTGTTACAGATGTGAAAATGATCTGTTTGTTGTGTGAGAAACATCATGTGTGTTTATATGTACCGTGTACTCACAACTAAGGTAACTAACCTATGAAGCTATGCTTAGTGACAAGTGAGTAAAAGAATGTTCTTTTCTCAGCCTGTGATGACAATGAACAGTGTGTTCACATATTAACAGGTTTTCCTGTTTTAACTGGCCGTATTGAGGGTAAAATAAGAGGATTGTGTTTCCCCCCGGTTCCCTGGGGACTTTTTCATCCTCCTATCAGACATGTTGTGCACTATTTGTGTCTTTTTGTGTGGTAGGGATGCGATGTAACCCTTAGCTTGATTGCTGAGGTTGTGCTAAAACTGCTGGAGAAACTTTATTTTCCTAAAAGAAAAGATGGTTTGGTCGCTGTCGTGTGTGCTTAGCAAGGCCTGTGGCCGTTACTAATCGAGAATTATGTATTCTCTCATTGTGAAAAACGGCGTTCTTCTGTTGAGTGTTTTTGCCATTTTTTGTAGGTGATGATGGGTTGTGTGTGTCATGTGACCTACAACTCGGTTGGACTGGCCACAGAAGCACATGTGTATGTTGGACCGGGGCTCTTAGAGCCCTCTCTATTCTGTGTTTTTTCCTTAGTAAAAATCAGATAGCAGGTTAGCTCATGCGCTGTATGGAGCTGTCAGACGCTTCATAGAGCTGACTATGACTGTGTCATATTCTCTTTTTGTCATTACATCGTATCATGGGTGTGGGGTCGTAAAGGGGTGAACTGGTAACCTTTTCCTCTCCCCCTTGTTTCTGTCGGTCAGGGGTACACCCCCTGTCCTTCAAGGTTCCCGTCACGTGGCGGTTCGGCACGTTACGGGGGGGGGGGGAGGGAGTTTCCTGGTCCCACGGCCTGGTATATTGGGCGTGTGCACCGCAGGAATTCCCCCGCCATAGAGTACGTCACCGTGCGCGTCTCTGTTGGTAGGACTTCCGTGTGCTGTTCAGGTCCATGTGATGGATCTGTTTCAGGGGGGTGGTCAGGGCTCCTCCTCACCAAGCGCCTATTCGGGCCTTCTGTGAGTTCGGACTCCTTCTTCCATGTGAGGGAGCCTCCATCAGAGTACAGAGCCTTCCTCCTCAGATTGTCAAAGTGAGTGGATCCTCTAGAAGGGTTCTATTCTATTGTATATGTATTCGATTCAATTCGATTATTGAGTGTGTATGGGTTCAGTGCCTCTTCCCCGGAGAGCCCTAAAACCAATTTTTTTACATGGCTCAAGGTGCAATATATTCTTTTCAATCTGTACAGCTCGCGTGGGAAGTCTCTCTGGGGATCCCCGTCTCCTTCCTATGGGAGGGTGGTGGGATGTAAAAATGTGAAAATGTTTTACCCCCGGCTGTGTAGACTGGGATACATACTGTTGATGCTTCCTTCTTTTCTATTCAAGGAATGTTGGAGTTAGGGAGTGTCACACCCCTCTTGTCGTTCCCCTGGGCGCCTTGGGGATTCAATGACAGGTCTAACTAGCCTGTTCATTGATGGGGGTGTGTCCCGACGCACGTATAGTGCTAGCTCGCTGTAAACAGGCGACTGACTGGCACGCCTTGGTTGCTTGTGGTTGAAACAGCGTTTTTATAAAGCAACTGAGATGGGGGTTTTTCCTCTTCCGACGACCAAATCCCACGACCTGGGTTGGTTTTTCGACAGATTCTCGTTCATGTCTGGGGGATGATGACGGAATGGATCTGAACATATGTAGAGGGGTCTCACGCCCTTGGGGTGGGCCACCAGGCGCGGTTCGCCCGAACGTCTGGGTGGCGCCTTCTTTTCATGTTAAGATCGACACGCATATCTGCCCTTCTCCTGGAGTAGGCATGTCGGCGTGGTTAGGGCACGGGACTGGTTCTGGTCGCGCTGGTCCGGATCAGTTGAACCCGTTCTCCGCCGGGGATGCAGATCTGCTGTTCTGGTACCCTGAGGGACTTGGGCTTTTTTCAGGGGGGAAAATGCCAGGTCGGTCCGGGTGTCACAGGGTTAAGCGCTATGGAGACCCTGGTTGAGTACGTTTTTACTCAGCACTGTCGTAATGGCTTACAGCCATGCCATTCTGTACACGCTCAATCTCGTCGGATCTCGGCCGCTACACAGGTTGGTCCTGGTTAGTACTTGGTTGGGAGACCGCCTGGGAATACCAAGTACGGTGTGCTTAGGGGCTGGTTCTCCATTCTTTTTCGCTCCTCTCTCACGCATGGCGAAGAGGGGCCTGTGGGGGTGGTTTTTGACCTCCTCTGGTGACCCTGTGCTTCCCGTACCGCCAGGCCCGGTCCGAAGTAATGTTTCGTCGACCCGTAGGCCTGGGTTAACCCTTTTTTGAAAACTGAAACACTTGTACTGCGGTATAGCCGGTGTATACCCGCAGGTGTGTTTTGGAGTTTTTTCTTGAGGGGTTATAGGAACAACCACCGCATTGGGTAACACCGAGGTGGTTGATTCCCTGGTGTGTTGGAGCAGTGTCAACTCCCGGGTTCACCGTTTGAGGGTGCCCCTGCACGTTCATGACGTCTGCCAATCGTGTCAGCCTTCTCTGCCTCGACCCCTCTGGGTGGGGGTTTTTAAATGGAGGCTTGGTCATGCAACACCGCCAGCTTACGCTCCTTCCGCCGGGGCGGCTGTGTTCAGCTGTCCCCTCTGGCGCCTGTCTCGTCCGCAGTCTCCAGGCTAGGGTTAACAGCCTGTTGCCTGGTTTTTCCCCGGTGCGCTGCCTGCTTCCGTTGGTTAACCTTTTTGTGTGCTTACGGCCATGCTGACTGCCTGTTCTGCAGGGTCAGTGTGCCAGGCGGTGTACTATTGGGGGGACAGGGCCCGCTCGGCTTACGGCCATACCAACCTGAACGCGCCCGATCTCGTCCGATCTCGGAAGC
>NC_140183.1:14076199-14088699 GCF_963971535.1 Notolepis coatsorum | reverse complement strand
ATTAAAAAACAAGTTCAACTCGACGTTTCAACAGAGACTCTCTATGAATATCTCTAATCATATAATGATTAGAGATATTCTAATAATATTTATATATATTGTGGCAGACCGGCTGGCATGGTAATAGAAGGCCGCTATGTATCAGCCAAGGTACTGGGGCATATGCCCATATTAGGAGATCCGAGGAGACTCCCGAAAGAGCAGAGCGCATCAGCGCCGATGCAGCGCACCTGTGCCAGATGCGCCCCAGACAGGTGAGCGCAATCACCACACAATCAAGCAGCATAGAAAATGGAGACAGAGAGACAGAGTCATTGGAGTAGCTGACGTGAAACCTGTACGGAAAGACTTACACTTGCTTCTACCTTGTGCGGTGTGTATTTTGTTAATTCCAATCTGGTGACAGCTCAAAACACCCCAGAGTCTGTCAGTCACAATATAAAAAAGTTGCCTGCCAAAATGGCCAGCATAATAGGTAGACTTACCAGCCACAACCAACATCTACCAGTACCATGATTTGACTGGTGGTTGGTGCCAATTCCATGCCTTGAAGGTTAATGAATCTCACACAGTTACAGTACAATTACAGTACATGCTGAGCATGTAACAAGGATGGAGAGCGATGGGTTAATTTTGTGTTGTCATGTAGACAACAAATGCAGTCAGTGGCCAATAAAAATTGCATCATGTAAACATTTTGTTAAAGTTAGTTTGAGTTGTGAAAGAGTTTGACAGAGAAGTGTGGCCAGAAATCAAAATGACATTCGTCTATCATGTTATAAATAACAGGTTGCCGACTTTTAGCACAAGGCGTATGTTCTTTAAACAAGGGAACAATGAACAGAGCTGCTCTTAAGCAATAGCTCATTCTCCTACCCAGAGAGTTGGACGATGTTCCACTTGCGTTGGGTTCCACTGTGAAACGTCTCTACACAAAGAGGAAGTAAACTAACCGGTCTACTATAGCCGCTCATATTATTGTCCCTCAAAGGAACACGCCAACTTCTTGGGAAATTAGCTTATTTGCCATCTACCCTGGAGTTAGACAAGCAGATGCATACCCTTTTCTTCTCTTCCTCATGCATTAGGCTTAGGGAACAGCCGCACCGTTAGCCTAGCTTAGCATCATTCACTGAAAGTAGGTGTGCCAGTGTAGCCTAGTTCACAACAGTCACGAAATACACTCCAAATACAACTCCAAAACGTTCCTGTTGTTGTGACCTGTTTATTTACCAGGTGGAGAAATAAAAAAAGAATAATTAGACATTTTCGTTTTTTCTAAGCAGATATACTCTGACATTTTTTGCCGAACCACTGTTGCCTGGGTGCAGTGCTTTCATCACCTCAAAAGCCCAGTTTAAAAAAAACAATATACAATACAATACAGTAAAAAATACCAGAAATTCAAAAAGCAAAGATTCACAGTTAACGCACTGGAGAGACTAGACTTACTTACTTACAATATCAGAAAATATCAGAAAATACTAATAGACTACAGGAAAAAATTTACATAATGTATGTTATGTTAATGATTGTGGTTGCGGATACAAACACAGCAATACTATAATGATGATTCATTTGAATGCTTATTAACGTTTATGGGATAGACATTTTTTAGGGTTATGGTTATGGTTATGGTTGGGGTTAAGGTTAGGGTTAGGGTTAAGGTTATGGTTAGTTTAAGGTAACAGTGTGGTTAAGGTTAAGGTTAAGGTTAAGGTTAAGGTTAAGGTTAAGGTTAGGGTTATGGTTTGGGTGAGGCCAACAGGAAAGTGTGTCTCGTAGTCTTGAGGTGAAGGCATTTTCATGTTTTACAGTGCAATTACTGCATCATGAAGTTCACTGTTCTCCCGCACTTACTCTGTACTGACTCCAACCCACGACGCCAAGATAACGTGAGCCAGTTCTCATCAGCGTTGGCGTCATCGTCACACGTTAACTAACCTGAAACGTGTCAGCGCCGTGGAACTATTACCAAGTGTCCGAGCCGGTGGAACAAATTCAATCTGCAACCTAAACAGACATACTGCTGCCATTAAAATCAGTATCAGCCGATATGGCTCATAGACGACCGGCGGTAATGAACCTTATCAGCGCCTAATTCACTAACTATTTATCTGATTTCTTTATGGTTATGCTCCTCTTGCTCTCGTTCTTTCTTCCTCCTCTGATGACGTCAGCGAGGGCAAGGAAACACAACATGAATCATTGTACGTGTCAGACATTACTTCACAGACTTCAAAGCCATTGTATCATCATCCTGCATGATTAGGTGAAGTGAGCCATTAAGAAATACAGCTGTGTGCTTTCTGCTCCAGCCTGCCTGTGATGAGCTGCTGCAGTGCTGAGTGAACAGTGATGGAGGAACAGTGATGGAGGAACAGTGATGGAGGAGGAACAGTGATGGATGAACAGTGATGGTGGAACAGTGATGGAGGAACAGTGATGGAGGAACAGTGATGGATGAACAGTGATGGTGGAACAGTGATGGATGAACAGTGATGGATGAACAGTGATGGAGGAACAGTGATGGATGAACAGTGATGGAGGAACAGTGATGGAGGAGGAACAGTGATGGATGAACAGTGATGGAGGAGGAACAGTGATGGATGAACAGTGATGGAGGAACAGTGATGGAGGAACAGTGATGATGGAGGAACAGTGATGATGGAGGAACAGTGATGGATGAACAGTGATGATGGAGGAACAGTGATGATGGAGGAACAGTGATGGATGAACAGTGATGGATGAACAGTGATGGAGGAACAGTGATGGAGGAACAGTGATGGATGAACAGTGATGGATGAACAGTGATGGAGGAACAGTGATGGAGGAACAGTGATGGATGAACAGTGATGGAGGAACAGTGATGGATGAACAGTGATGGAGGAACAGTGATGGAGGAACAGTGATGGATGAACAGTGATGGATGAACAGTGATGGAGGAACAGTGATGGAGGAACAGTGATGGAGGAACAGTGATGGAGGAACAGTGATGGAGGAGCAGTGATGGAGGAGCAGTGATGGAGGAGCAGTGATGGAGGAGCAGTGATGGAGGAACAGTGATGGTAATTTAGATTTATTTTCTTGGTTTCTTGATTTCTCAAAATCATACAATGAAGTAGAAGCTGTACGTTCTGGGTAATTACATGTTCTGGGTAATTACACTGTAAGTTCTGGGTAATTACACTGTAAGTTCTGGGTAATTACACTGTAAGTTCTGGGTAATTACACTGTAAGTTCTGGGTAATTACACTGTAAGTTCTGGGTAATTACACTGTAAGTTCTGGGTAATTACACTGTAAGTTCTGGGTAATTACACTGTAAGTTCTGGGTAATTACACTGTAAAACATGGGCTGTATTATAAAGTGTTACCGTCCTTATTTGTACATACGTAAATATATGACTTATGACTATAACATAATGTACAACATGTACCTTTTTCCTGTGGTCGATAAGTACTTTATTTACACTTTTTAATTAAGATCGGGCTGAAACAGTAGACATGTAACATGAGACAAACAACACAGAGCAAACCATACATGAGAACATGAGAGACACCTGGACTGATTACATACTAGAGACACCTGGGCTGATTACATACTAGAGACACATGGACTGATTACATACTAGAGACACCTGGACTGATTACATACTAGAGACAGCTGGGCTGATTAAATACTAGAGACACCTGGACTGATTACATACTAGAGACACCTGGGCTGATTACATACTAGAGACACCTGGACTGATTACATACTAGAGACACCTAGACTGATTACATACTAGAGACAGCTGGGCTGATTACATACTAGAGACAGCTGGACTGATTACATACTAGAGACACCTGGACTGATTACATACTAGAGACAGCTGGACTGATTACATACTAGAGACACCTAGACTGATTACATACTAGAGACAGCTGGGCTGATTACATACTAGAGACAGCTGGACTGATTACATACTAGAGACACCTGGGCTGATTACATACTAGAGACACCTGGACTGATTGCATACTAGAGACACCTGGACTGATTACATACTAGAGACACCTGGACTGATTACATACTAGAGACAGCTGGGCTGATTAAATACTAGAGACACCTGGACTGATTACATACTAGAGACACCTGGGCTGATTACATACTAGAGACACCTGGGCTGATTACATACTAGAGACACCTGGACTGATTACATACTAGAGACAGCTGGACTGATTACATACTAGAGACACCTGGACTGATTACATACTAGAGACACCTGGACTGATTACATACTAGAGACAGCTGGGTTGATTACATACTAGAGACACCTGGACTGATTACATACTAGAGACACCTGGACTGATTACATACTAGAGACAGCTGGGCTGATTACATACTAGAGACACCTGGACTGATTACATACTAGAGACACCTGGACTGATTACATACTAGAGACAGCTGGGTTGATTACATACTAGAGACACCTGGACTGATTACATACTAGAGACAGCTGGGCTGATTACATACTAGAGACAGCTGGGCTGATTACATACTAGAAACAGCTGGGCTGATTACATACTACGGTGTGTGGTTAACGGCACGGTTAGCGGCACGGTGGTGTAGTGGTTAACACTGTCGCCTCACAGCAAGAAGGTCCAGGGTTCAATTCCCGCTTGGGGACCAGGTTTCCATGATGCCAGTTACCCAGGTGGGGTATCTCCCAGGCCTTTCTGTGTGGAGTTTGCATGTTCTCCCTGTGCTCGCAAGGGTTTCCCCCCAGATAAGATAAACCCAATGGAAAAACATGCACAACAACAGATCGCTAACGCTGTGGAGTCCTTGACGAAGACGGGCATGAGCACTTGGATTGGCCCCCGGGGCGCGGCTCACGTCGACACCCTATCTGCTCCCGGCTGCCCATGGGGGGAAGGACGACGGGATGGGTCAAGTGCAGAGACTCAATCGCATTAGGCGACACAAGAAAATTGCATGTGTGTGTTCCTGTGTGTGTGTGCCGCCCATCGCATGTGTGTGTCGTTTGCATGCCAAATAAAGACTTCCTAAGTCCTGCATTATTATACTAGAGACACCTGGGCCCTCATTCATCAACGTGGACTTTGACCTTGACCTACTTCCACACGTAAGCACGGAATTTAGAACTAGCGCACGCACAGGGAAGTCGGCATTCATCACACGTGCGTAAGCAGGCTCTACGCACACCTGTCATGATGAATCCCACCTTGGCCCTGCGCCGCAGCTCGTGCACGCTTTCACGTATTTGCATACCAAAACCGCCCCGACCAACCAAATATGGTCAGGCCCTCCCCTTCAAATACCATGAGGGAATCCCTGTGCGTGGAATGTTGGAGGATGGCAAAGCGAACGAAAAAGAGAAACTACACAGACACCGAGGTGGAGGTCCTCGTAACGGAGGTGGATAAATAAAAGGCGGATTTGTAAACGGTGATGTCAGATATCAACGGCTCCCTAAGACCATTGCTGCAATTCTGCCTGGACAGCTCAAAATACTAATAAAGACCGTTCGTTGACCACTGTTTGGCGTTGGTTGTGTTGTGTGTCATTATAACCGTGCTGTACAATATGAATGCCTTTATTAGTTGTGTTCGATTGGCTATATGATTTTTAGAGGCATCTATTTTGTTGTCGGCTAATAAAGACCGCGCTGGAATATGACTGCCTTTTCCCGTGTTGTTTGATTAATACCCACGGATTAAAGTTCTCCTCAATTCTATTCCAAATCGCGATGGATCTCCCGTCAATTTTCTACCTGCTGCATGATTTCTAGAGGCATACTACTACAATCTATTTTGATGTCAGTATTGGGTAGCCTATATAAACAATATAATACGAGAGCATATACAAGAACAATGAATCTCACTGCATGTATGATGTATCCTGCCTTTCAATACATGAACTTGAATTCCATCATATAGTCTGTCCACTATCTGCATGGTGTCATTGCAATGCGTTTTCTATTCTTTCTTGTACAGTAAAAAGGGGGAAGAACACTATATTCATATGACTTATTCTGCTTACAGCTTCGAAATTCCACTTGTTTCGTTTAACGTAAAGCCTTTTAAATATAATCAAAACGTTCCCGTGTTTCGGCGGTCTGTGCGCAAAATAATAACGAGTTGAGCTTTATGATTTATGATGAATTGAAAATGGGGGACCCTGATGTAAACAGGACGAAAGTTGGTCTGCATCCCCAATTAACAATTGTATGTACTGAGCTGTACTGTACTGTACCCATTCTGCAATCTGTTAATAAACTTTTCAATCAATCAATCAATCAAGCTACGCGGAGCGCAGTCAGTCAGTAGCCTACACCCCGTATATTCCGATAACGCTATATAAACCATGAATGAATGAATGAATGAGAACTTTATTAACAGATTGCAGAATGGGTACAGTACAGTACAGCTCAATACATACAATTGTTAAGGGGATGCAGACCAGAGAAAGACTTTCGTCTTGTTTACATCAGGGTCCCCCATTTTCAATTCATCGTAACATATATGACATGCTGCATTCATTCTGAGAGAAAGATCTATTATTCCAAATGCTATTTATAGGGTTTTGACCATAATTACACTACTGTTGCTATTTTACAATGAACTATAATGAACTACGGTTCATAGAACATCCAGTGTTATTATGCACAGAAGCTCATTTCCTTGTTGTAATAATATATTCTACCACTGGGCGCGAGGTACGCCAGGTCCGAAATGTGCGTAGATGTAAGCACGGAGTCAAGTTCAAGTTGAAGTTGATGAATCCCACTCTTTGCTTAGAAATGATCGTACGCACGGGTTACGCACAGATCTGTGCGTAGAACACGTTGATGCATGAGGGCCCTGGGCTGATTACATACTAGACACACCTGGACATGGGAGAGAGAGAGAGAGAGAGAGAGAGAGAGAGAGAGAGAGAGAGAGAGAGAGAGAGAGAGAGAGATAAAGAGAGAGAGAGAGAGAGAGAGAGAGAGAGAGAGAGAGAGCAGGAGACAACACAGAGAGAAAGAGAGAGACAAGGAGCACACATAATGAAGGGGAGGCAGAGCAGGCAGACTAATTTGATCTGCTGATTTCTGGACATGGTACAGATTCTGTCTCTCTTGGGCAGAGCTGTTTAGCAGGCTGTGACGTACGCTGTGTGACAGTGTTGCAATAGTTATTACCTCCCATGGAAACAGTTACCTATTCCCATGGTGAATGTGATCTAATAGTGGGACAGTCTGACTCGGCCCATGCTTTGTGGTGGTAAGGGAGACGTTTAAGTCCATGAGCCTTTTAAACCGCCTGCCCAGGGACTGAATATATACATTTGACTAATTATGTATAAATACTGATTATGTAATTAGGCACGAGTAAAGCAAGACAATATTTATCTTGGTGTCGTTTCTGAAACGTACAGTCAGAGCAACATTCCTACTCTGGAAGATTCACCCAGGAGAGCAACGGTAGCAGTGTAAACTACCATGGAGTGGTCTGACCCTTTAGCTCAGCTGGTTAGTTAGACCCGCCTGTGGATCCTAGCGTCCCAGGTTCAAATCCAGTGGGATCTTACTGCCCTGTGAATCTGTATCCAGGTTCACATACTGTAGCGATGGGGGTGGAGCTCAGTGCTTTAACCCTGGGAAAGAATGTGCGAGGATGCACTTCTCTGGGGTAGGACGACTGTAAATTACTAAGGATGCACTTCTCGGGGGGAGGACGACTGTAAACTACTAAGGATGCACTTCTCGGGGGGAGGACGACTGTAAACTACTAAGGGGTTGGTCGCAATCAACCAGCACCTGCTAACAGGTTTGACTCATTATCTCAGCTGGTTAGTGCGTCTGCCTGTGGATCCTATGGTCATTAAAAGAGATCCAGCCTCCCGACTTTCTAACCCCAAAACACTACCATTGATTAGGACCCAGTTGCACACACACACACACACACACACACACACACGCACGCACGCACGCACGCGCACGCACACACACACACACACACACACACACACACAGACACACACACACACACACACACACACACACACACACACACACACACACACACACACACACACACACACACACACACACACACACACACACTGTTTGGATTATTTTCTTTGGAAAAATTAGTTTATACACTCTCACAGGGCACTTAGGACAAGCTGTATACCCCACTCTATTTTCCTTATCCTCCAATCACAACTGTTGCTTAGTGGTGATTGGAGGATCAAGGAAAGAGGGCGGGGCTTGATCTAGGTCAAATTAGGTGACCAATATGGATTTATTTATCCCCTGTGCTGTAGACTAGGTTGGACACACAGAGGAGACCTTGTCAGGATGTGCGGGTGGGCAGTGTGGAGTTTGGAGTATGTCATTTGAGTTATCAAGTGGGCACCTCCCCTCACAGCTGTTGCATTGAGTCAGGGCCGTATGACACGTCCAGATGGCTCCACAGTGGTTCCCGTGTGCCGGGACCACCCCCTCCCCATGGTTCCCACTCCCGGCAGGCCGAGCGGCAGCTTTCTATAACCTCACTGCCAACAACAGTACCTCCACATCTACAATAGACAGTAGACTGAAGGTCACACGTGAGAACAATGTGTCATTGACTAAGGGTCTTGCGTTCAAGAGAAAAGTTTGCCTTAAAAAAAAATGCTTTTTAAATGTTTTATTTATTAATTTATTTATTTACAGTATGTATTTATTACTTTGCTCCCATATCCCCAGTTTAGTCATTTTACCAATTCCCTTCCTGGTCGTTCCCTTCCTGTTGGTATGGGGACCACCACACTGCTTGTTTTCACCCGACAGCGAGGAGTTCCACTGGGAGAGGGTAACGTGCACATTATCTCCCCCAGATCCACACCCTGCTGTACAGGCACCCCACCAGTAGGAGTCGCTATGGCAACGACCAGGACTCACCCCACCTGCTTCACTACGAACACTAACAATTGTGTTTGTAGGGATGATGCCTGACCAAACAAATGCTTGTTTTTGTATCATTGTTGCACATGAAGACAAGAGGAGCAATCTGAAATAATGATGAGTTTAGCCTTGACATCAGCAGCAGGTTGGTGTCCTTCTCTTCTCTTCTCTTCTCTTCTTCTCTTCTCTTCTCTTCTCTCTTCTCTTCTCTTCTCTTCTCTTCTCTTCTCTTCTCTTCTCTTCTCTTCTCTTCTCTCTTCTCTTCTCTTCTCTTTCTTCTCTTCTCTTCTCCTTTCTTCTCTTCTCTTCTCTTCTCTTCTCTTCTCTTCTCTTCTCTTCTCTTCTCTTCTCTTCTCTTCTCTTCTCTTCACTTCTCCTCTTCGCTTCTCCTCTCTTCTCTTCTCTTTCTTCTCTTCTCCTCTCTTCTCTTCTATTTTCTTCCTCTTCTCTTTTCTCCTCGTCTCCTCTCTTCTATTATCTCTTCTTTTCTCCTTTCTTCTCTTCTCTCTCTTCTCTTCTCTTCTCTTCTCTTCTCTTCTCTTCTCTTCTCTTCTCTTCTCTTCTCTTCTCTTCTCTTCTCTTCTCTTCTCTTCTCTCTCTTCTCTTCTCTTCTCTTCTCTTCTCCTCCTCTCCTCTCCTCTCCTCTCCTCTCCTCTCCTCTCCTCTCCTCTCCTCTCCTCTCTTCTCTTCTCAATATACGGCAGATGTCTGGGGGAACAATGCTGGTTCATGTTCAGACAATTCCATAATTGGTACCAAGCAATCCTTGAGAAACACTGAAAACATGAAGTGTTGTGAGATACTTCTCTTCTCTTCTCTTCTCTTCACCTCTTTTTCTCCTATTTGACAGTGGGTCAAGGTCATAAACATGACCATAAATTGTCTCAGAAACTTCAAAAACAGAACCTCCCACTTCCTGTTCTAGTAAGAGACTGATGAATGTTTGTCCTGTCCTGCGTGTCCTGCGTCTCCACTCCAACAACAGAAGCGTCTGAAGAGACGAGAGCCGGCGCAGGGCACATCTGTACACGTCCAACTCCAGAAACACAACAGCCACATACAAAGAGATAGGAAAGACACGTCTCTTCCTTCTACTCCTAACATTTACATTGACCTCTATACAGTTTACAATAAGGCAATTCATCGCTATCAGGTACGGCTGCTCCACCAACCCCTACACGCGTCCTGCTCTTCAAAACTGAGTCATTTATAAACGGTATTGACCCTTTTTACTTCCTGGTTTTGAGTTCACAACCCTGAACAGACGGTTCATCATGTTGTTATGGTTATCCTTCGTTAGACGTTAGAGGTGTTGCCCAAGTACTGAGTTCAAATGTGAGGTAGAGAACTTCACTTCAGTATTTTCATTTTGGGGGCACTTTACTTTTAAGAAGAAGTAAATATCTTTGTTTTATTTATTTATCTGTACACTAAACTACACAGAGGCGGGTCATCAGGGCCAGCAAAGCCTTCTCTTCATTCACATCAGTCTATTAACATAATTCCATCGCTCTCTCTCTCTCATCTCTCTCAGTTGCGCTCATATACATGTGAGCTTTTATCCAATCAGATTTTCCACCTGTGCTGTCGCCGGGTAGAATAAATCTACCCTGAGGCCATCAGGATCTTGAGTAAATCCCCTCTGATGTTGAAACAAAATTTGTTGGGGAGATGTTGTTGATTGTAAAAATGTTTAACCAATCAGATTTTGAGTGACATGTTTGGCGTATTCTGTGGCACGCTAGAGCCTTTTAGCTGGCCTAACCTCCTACGTGAGCAGTTCTGTTCTTGAGTGGCACAAGATTTGATTTTTGAGAGAATTTCATTTAGATATGTATTTAGTCCTGTTTTTTTTCCATTTATTTATACACAGTGGCTGAAGGGGAAGAAGACATTTTTTTCTTGGCGGATTTACTGGCAAAGTCTTTTAGGAGAAGAACCTTTCTAGAAAATCTTGAGCTAGTGAGGACGCGTTATTTCTTTTTTTTTATCCACTTTTTCTCCCATTTTCAATTTTTCTCCCATCCCAATTTTTTCATATCGTCCAATTCAACCCTCCCCTGTCTTCGAACGTTGTTTCTTGCCTCCCACAAGCCGGCTGCAATGTGGACTAAGTCATACATAGCACGAGTCCCCTCCGATACTCGAGGTAACAGCCGTCGCATCTTTTCACCTGCACGGCTCGATCTTTCAGCGTCGGGGGTCTGGGCTTTGGAGGGGCCCCCGCCCCCGTCGCTTCTTGATTCTACTGCGCAGGCGCACCAACCGACCTGTAGGAGTCGCTGTCCACAACGCCCGATCCCCACCCTTCAGTTTCCCTCCCCGTAATACGGCCAATGTGTATTACTGTGGACGACCAGCTAAACTGAAAGCAATGTGGAGAGCGGGGCTCGAACAGGAGGCATCCTGTTCGAGCCCAGTCTCCAGCATTCGTTGCGAGCGCCTTGCCCACTGCGCCACGTAGTCGCCCGAGGACGCGTTATTTCTAAATCTAGACGCATTTCTGGCAGACGCTCTCTGATTGGCACTGACTGACGCTCTCTGATTGGCCACTGACACGTTTGCCCAATCGTGTGACGAGCTGTGTCTTTGCCCATTTCCATGTCAAACAGCCTGCGTTCTATCGCCATGCTCTAAGACAAACTCTAACCTTAACCAACTTCGAAAGAGTGCCTAAGCTTAACCGTCGAAAGAACTTGCCGTCACGCTCTAAGACAAACTCTAACCTTAACCAATTTCGAAAGAGTGCCTAAGCTTAACCAGTGTAGAAACAGGCGTTGGCCAATCAGAGAGCGTCTTGCCAGAAATGCGGCTAGGTTTAGAAATAACGCAGTGAGGACAGCTAGCAGCCCTGTACCAACCGTCAAAGGAACTTTCTAGAAAAGCTGGAACTAGTGAAGACAGCTAGCAGCCCTGTACCAACCGTCAAAGGAACTTTCAAGAAAAGCTGGAACTAGTGAAGACAGCTAGCAGCCCTGTACCAACCGTCAAAGGAACTTTCTAGAAAAGCTGGAACTAGTGAAGACAGCTAGCAGCCCTGTACCAACCGTCAAAGGAACTTTCAAGAAAAGCTGGAGCTAGTGAAGACATTGAAGTTAGATTTTATTTTACTGATTAAAAACATTAGCCGATCCGTGACTCAAAGCCGTGATATGAACCGTGAGATTTGTGATCCACTGCAGCCTCTACTGGGGACCCAAACAAATACACTTCTAGCCCTCCCTCTACTGACAGATGTGCGTACGGTTTGTTTCAGAATGTCCCTGAACTCCCTCCCTGACAGATGTGCGTACGGTTTGGTTCCTGAAGGTCCCTGAACTCCCTCCCTGACAGATGTGCGTACGGTTTGGTTCCTGAAGGTCCCTGAACTCCCTCCCTGACAGATGTGCGTACGGTTTGGTTCAGAATGTCCCTGAACTCCCTCCCTGACAGATGTGCGTACGGTTTGGTTCCTGAATGTCCCTGAACTCCCTCCCTGACAGATGTGCGTACGGTTTGGTTCCTGAAGGTCCCTGAACTCCCTCTTGACAGATGTGCGTACGGTTTGGTTCAGAATGTCCCT
>NC_140183.1:14057986-14075999 GCF_963971535.1 Notolepis coatsorum | reverse complement strand
GCCACTGCGGTGGGTTTAAAACCATCCACTCCTGAGCAGGGGAGGTAATAGACCTGTCTCAAACCCTGCCCTCTTTTCTTGATCCTCCAATCACAACTGTCGCTTACCTCGGACAAACTTGGTTTGTCCGAGGTAAGCGACAGTTGTGATTGGAGGATCAAGAAAAGGGGCAGGGTTTGAGACAGGTCCATTGGTGGTCAGGCTTCCAGGCTTCTGTAACCAATCTGTCTGCCGCTGACGCACCGCACCGTCACCAGACGGCCGTTACGGTGCTCGTGGGGAGAACATTCCAAACATATAATACTCACATTAGCGAGGCTTCTGTAATAAATTCTGACATTAATTGGGAGCATATGTCGGCAATGCTTTAATGTTCTTATCTTGTGTTTTATATGATATAAAATGTATGGCCTCGTTAACATTTTGAATATGCTGAGCATAACTACAGGGCCTGAGCAGTAAGTCGTTACTCTCTAGTGATGCTTTAATGTTTTTTTTTATTAAATGTTTAAAAAAAATGTTTTTATTGTATTTCCTATAATATACACATCATTATGTCAACATATAGTAAGATATATAAGATACAGTCAACGATGTATCGGGACCAGCGCCATGCACAGCCACTTTGGGACCAGGGCTGTATACAGCCACTTTGGGACAAGGGCCGTATACAGACGCTTTGGGACCAGGGCTGTATACAGCCACTTTGGGACCAGGGCCGTATACAGACGCTTTGGGACCAGGGCCGCGCACAGACACTTTGGAACCAGGGCCGTATACAGACACTTTATCTGCCTAAAATACATACCTAAGTAAATGGAAGATTGCTCCACTTCTACAAGGCCATTTGCATGTTCTTGGTATCTAGGGACATCTATGGATCTCAGGGAACGTATTCCCAGTGTCAGAAATATTGTGTCTCTTACTTGGCTTGAGTAAATTGTATAAAAAAGTTACTTTTTTATAATGGACATTTCTCCGCAATTTCTCATCAGATTGCAATGTCGTTTTTTGCTAGACGTTCACCGAAAGGTAGAGAAACAAACTGCATTCTAATTTATGCCAATAACGTTCAGGTTTGTGGTAGATAATCCCGAAAAATAAGAAAAATTTTAAAGTTAATCCACATCCTCATATGATTGACAGGAGCTGGCTTGAGCTGGGTAGTGTCGTTTTTCGAAATTCCAACACCCATCGAAAACCCTGGGTCTCATCTCCCCATAGACTACAAACAAAATTGCGGCACATATTCCGATATTTGCTAGTTTCTAAATAGATTTCCAAAACTCATATTTCACTAATAACACTTTAACCTATTGGTAAACAAACGTATTGCTGAAAATATACACTTTGACTGCTGTTTAGACAGGGTTAGGGTCTTTACTCTTGGCTACATTTGAAAAGAAAATGCAACATTAATTCATACAGTCTGTTGAGATGGATCCACCACCGGACCTCTCGGACTTAAGATAAAATAAGATAAATGTGTTAAATTGATTATATGTAGGGATGCTCGATATTGGCTTTTTTACCGATACCGATATACCGATATTGTCCAACTCTTAATTTCCGATACCGATATCAACCGATACCAACTGATACCGATATATGCAGGGTTTCACCCCCCCCCCCCCCCCCCCCCAAAAATGGAATAATTTCAGGTAATTAACATTACATATCTCTTGTTGTGGAATTAACACAACATTATGCATACCTTTGACAATAAATAAAATCAAAATTTGTTCTTACTTGCTTGCCTGGGTAAATAAAGGTTATAGAAATGTAAAAAAAAAAAAAAAAAAAAAAAAAAACTATCTTTTTGAAAATTTTCCGATATCACATTTTACTGCCGATAATATCTGTAGGCCGATAATATCGGACATCCCTAATTATATGTATTTATTTTGGGGGGGGTACATATTTCATATAATTCCTATAAAAAAGGAATACAAAATAAAAATACAATTAACCTCTTCCGCCCGTGCGTCATAAATCAAGCTCTGCAGACTGTCTGACATAATTATCGTTTTTTTTGTCAAACGTATTCAAGAATAAACATCATAACCATGTTACAACAGCAGTTATAATGTACATTTTCATCATTACGTTTGTTTACCAATAGGTTAAAGTGTTATTAGTGAGATTTTAGTTTTTGAAATGTGTTTGTTGTGGTCGTGGAGATCCGCCATTTTGAAGAAGCGGCCAGCGCTGAATGATGGAAAATGTAGTCATTTTGAGAAGAGGACAACCACAGCTTTCAATGAGCATTGGAATTTTTCAAAATGACACTTCCCAAAGGCCGGCTCTAGCTTTTGGCAAGCAAATGACTTCCTGATTAATATTTCTTATTTTTCTTATTACTCGGGATTATATACCACAAAACTGAACGTTATTGGCATATATTGGAGCACAGTTAGTTTTTCTCCCCTATTTTGAGCATTTAGCAACCATCCGATTTGAAATTAGTTTAAAAATGGCGGAGCTCTGGCAATAATAAGAAACCTACTGTACATACAGTAGATTTCATTATCTGTTCTTATGCACGCCTGGTGATACTAAATCCAAATTGAACTCGACCTTTTGAAAGATAAGATTTGGCCCAATCCATTAATGTGCGAATTGGCTATAATTAGGGATGCTCGATATTGGCTTTTTTACCGATACCTATATACAGATATTGTCCAACTCTTAATTTCCGATACCGATATCAACCGATATATGCAGGGTTTCCCCCCCAAAAAATTTAATAATTTCAGGTAATTAACATTACATATCTCTTGTTGTGGAATTAACACAACATTATGCATACTTTTGACCATAAATAAAATCTGAATTTGTTCTTACTTGCTTGCCTGGGTAAATAAAGGTTATAAAAAAAAAAAAAAAAAAAAAAAAAAAAATTGAAAACCGATACCGATATTTTCCGATATCACATTTTAACGCCGATATCGGCCGATAATATCGGTAGGCTGATAATATCGGACATCCCTAGCTATAATAAAGTAATTTATAGGCCTGCTATTCTATATTCTATAATAATATTTCAAATTGCATTGGTCCGGATGGGAGAATTCAGTACTGTATCTACAAAACCTTCTGTTTAATCATCTTCCCTTTATTCATTTCCTTAGATTTGTACACGTGATCTCAAGAATGTACTGAATGAGCTCATTGGCGGTTTTTCATGTCTGGTCATTTTTAGCACGGTGTTATTCACTGTCAAAGATGCAAAGAAAAATCATAATTCATATTCTCCTTTGTTTCATCACAATTTAAGCAAGCCTAGTAATAAAGACACAATATTTCTGACACTGGGAATACATACAACACCAACTAAAAAAGGGCACTTTTTCACTGGGCAAAAGGGCAGAGGCTTGGGCGCTATCTGACCACGTGCCTGACTGGGACAGTGAACGTAGCTGTTTTTCTTGGTATCACAGGGAAAGACCACACAGAGACATGCTGTCCTCGTACCTCATCGCTGTCAGGGTGGGGGGGGGGCACTCCAGCACGGACACCATTAGGAACATCTATAGGTGTCCAGTGGACATGTTGTGTGGACGGCCTACTGTTGGCTGGCCTCAGTCGAGCCACCAGGCCACCAAATGATGTACTCAGCCATAGCTACAGTCTTTATGAAGTATATAGACTCAGCTGTAGCTACACTCTTTATAAAGTATATACTTAGCTGTAGGCTACACTCTTTATAAAGTATATACTCAGCTGTAGCTACACTCTTTATAAAGTATACTCAGCTGTAGTCTACACTCTTTATAAAGTATATTCTCAGCTGTAGCTACAGTCTTTATAAAGTATATACTCAGCTGTAGCTACAGTGTTTATAAAGTATATACTCAGCTGTAGCTACAGTGTTTATAAAGTATATACTCAGCTGTAGCTACAGTCTTTATAAAGTATACTCAGATGTAGTCTACAGTGTTTATAAAGTATATACTCAGCTGTAGCTACAGTCTTTATAAAGTATACTCAGATGTAGTCTACAGTGTTTATAAAGTATATACTCAGCTGTAGTCTACACTCTTTATAAAGTGCAGCTGTAGGCTACAGTCTTTATAAATTATGGTATTTTTAAAGGTCAACGAGTGTGTAAAAGAAGCAGCCTTTTTAGATGTCCTACCATTTACATGCTTTCCGTATTTGTGCAGCAACATAATTGTTTGGAATATTATGTTGCAGAGCAGCATCGGGGCTAATTCAAGTCACCTTACCGTCGTAAAACCCTTTCGTCCCTTTGTAGACTCGGACCAGGATATCTTTTATGTGTTCTGGCTTCCTGTCTCACGACGGAAAGGAACTCCATGCACTAGCAACTTGAAAAGAGGAGCCTACCTTGACCATAAAACCATGATGGAGTGAAGGAGGCATAAGCTTTGGCCATAAGGCCTGCTGCTCTTGTTACAGTGGATCTGTGGGACTCGAGACCTGCTGTTGCACTTAAGCCTGAAAGACGTGCGTTGTTCATTTAACCCTCTCAATGTGTGTTCAGTTTTAACCCTTTCACTACCGCACTGACAAAAGGGTTAACCCTTTCACTGTGACAATACAGAAGGTTAACCCTTTCACTGCAACACAACAAAGGGTTAACCCGCTCACTGCCACACTACAGAAGGTTAACCCTGTCACTGCCACACTATAGACGGTTAACCGTATGTAGTGTGGTAGTGAACGGGTTAACCTTCTGTAGTGTGGTAGTGAAAGGGTTAACATTCTGTAGTGTGGTAGTGAAAGGGTTAACCTTCTGTAGTGTGGTAGTGAAAGGTTAACCTTCTGTAGTGTGGTAGTGAAAGGTTAACCTTCTGTAGTGTGGTAGTGAAAGGTTAACATTCTGTAGTGTGGTAGTGAAAGGTTAACCTTCGGTAGTGTGGTAGTGACAGGTTAACCTTCTGTAGTGTGGTAGTGACAGGTTAACCGTCTGTAGTGTGGTAGTGAAAGGTTAACCTTCTGTAGTGTGGCAGTGAAAGGGTTAACCTTCTGTAGTGTGGTAGTGAAAGGGTTACAGCTAGAGTGAAGATATCATGTGAAACTAGACCTTGTCATGCTAGTTTGTCAGGAAGGGGCTAAAGAAAGCTAAGCTCAAATTTGGCCATTTCCACAGGGTCCCATTTGATTTGATTTATTAGACGATTGTAACAACACACGTCAAGGATAAAATACAATAAAGTCAGAGACATGTTTCCATTGTGGTCCTTGGTCTGGCACAAACAAATGTCGTTCGCATCCTATTGGATTCTTACTATTGTATTATTGTATTATGCACAATCGTTGCGGGCAAGACCCCCCGCATTTCACTGTATACTTGTATGCCGTGACAAATAAAACTCTTGACTTGACTTGACTTGAACATGACATACAGTATTTTAATAACAGACATAGGTACAACGTGGAAATCATCTTAAGAACTAAATAATTTGGATTGCATAAATAGAGTAAATATAGCTACCTGAGATCAAATACAATATGCCAAACTGCAACATTTTCTAAGAGTCCAATTTTTTCCTTTTTCTTAAAAAGATAGTGACTGCTGATGCTCTTAGTGGTTAATGGATGTTTGTTCCAGTTCAAAGCTCCACTGTACTTAAATGAGCATTTACACATGTTGGTTGAAAACCAGGGCAGGAACAAGTCCTCAAGCCGTTGACCTCTGACCTCTCACCTCAAGATATCTCTATAGCTATGAGTTTCCCCTCCGCTGTCCTGTATTAACCAGGACATCCTGTATATTGGACTTGACCCCACTGTATATTGTGACCACTAGGATAATAAGAACCTTGTGAAACCTTATAACGTAAGGTTATTTTATAACCCTAGTTATATGAGTATAGCGAGCGCTCTGCTCTATTGGAACTATCCCTTTATCCAGTCTAATATTGAATAATTTTCTCCACATGCACACATGTGACCATCCGCCTGGCCACACCCACATCCGCTCCTCTACATAAGCGGGGTTGTGGCCACACCATCAGCTCCTTCCCAAGTCTTTCACCACCGAAAAAGTGCCTGTATACACCACTTTAAAGTTTTGTGCCGAAATAGTTATTGGAGAAGAGGAGCTGCGTTGACATTATGTGGGTGTGGCCAGGCGGATGGGTGTGTGCATGTGGAGAAAATTATTCAATATTAGACTGGATAAAGGGATAGTTCCAATAGAGCAGAGCGTAAGCTATACGATATATAACCACAAACTAGAGACCTACGTCCTTCAGAGTATGTACAGTATGGCTTTCCTAGATGTATTGACCATAAGGGGGGTTCTGTTACCTTGCAGGATAGCTGGATTCGCAAGATCACACGATAATGTGAGCATCCATCTTGTCAGCCATCTTGTCAGGCTTCAAGTTATGTGTTTGTGGCTGAACCACAGTGGTTCAGACCAATCAGCGTCGAGCCACAGTGGTTCAGACCAATCAGCGTTGAGCCACAGTGGTTCAGACCAATCAGCATCCAGCCACAGTGGTTCAGACCAATCAGTATCCAACCACAGTGGTTCAGACCAATCAGTGTCCTAGGAGGAACTATTTGCAGCAAGGGGCGTGGTTTAGGCTTGCTACCTTCTTTGAATCAAATAATTATTCTTTTGGTATTCTTATTCCTTACAAAGACGGCAAGAATCGTCTACACATGCTAACTACTTCCCTAACAACATAGCTGGCTTCCTCTTCAGTGCTCTCCTACTACGTCATATGGTTTTGTTGATCTGATTGGTTGAAGTTAGCCCATGATACTCGGTGATAGACAGATGGTTCATCCAATCAGCAAGTACATTTTGTGCCCGCCCTTTTCAAAAAAGTTTCCAATGATGACTTATCTTCGGTGTAACAAACTATCTGGTGCATCAGGTGAGGGTTTCCAGAGCAGAAGTGCTCACCATCCAATCCGGTGAGGGTTTCCAGAGCAGAAGTGCTCACCGTCCAATCAGGTGAGGGTTTCCAGAGCAGAAGTGCTCACCATCCAATCAGGTGAGGGTTTCCAGAGCAGAAGTGCTCACCATCCAATCAGGTGAGGGTTTCCAGAGCAGAAGTGCTCACCATCCAATCAGGTGAGGGTTTCCAGAGCAGAAGTGCTCACCATCCAATCCGGTGAGGGTTTCCAGAGCAGAAGTGCTCACCATCCAATCCGGTGAGGGTTTCCAGAGCAGAAGTGCTCACCGTCCAATCAGGTGAGGGTTTCCAGAGCAGAAGTGCTCACCATCCAATCAGGTGAGGGTTTCCAGAGCAGAAGTGCTCACCATCCAATCAGGTGAGGGTTTCCAGAGCAGAAGTGCTCACCATCCAATCAGGTGAGGGTTTCCAGAGCAGAAGTGCTCACCATCCAATCCGGTGAGGGTTTCCAGAGCAGAAGTGCTCACCATCCAATCAGGTGAGGGTTTCCAGAGCAGAAGTGCTCACCATCCAATCAGGTGAGGGTTTCCAGAGCAGAAGTGCTCACCATCCAATCCGGTGAGGGTTTCCAGAGCAGAAGTGCTCACCATCCAATCCGGTGAGGGTTTCCAGAACAGAAGGTTTCCAGAACAGAAGTGCTCACCATCCAATCAGGCGAGGGTTTCCAGAGCAGAATTGCTCACAATCCAATCGCAGAAAAATGAAATTCTTATGAAATATCCCAAATGTCAAAGGTTTTTGATACCAAATAACATCATGGATTTTTCTACAGTTGTCCTTGAGGTGTCATAATGTGGTATTTTGGATGGATTTCTGACCATGTTTATCAATTCTCGAGTGGTCAAAAATGCTGCAACAATTTGCGAGACATAGTTGAGTAGGGCGTGGCCATCATACGCTTCCAACCTAATGTTCAAAGCCCTTATACACAATGTTTATGGGTCACAGAGGGTTAAAGACATATGTCTATTTCTTCAGCTATAAGGAAGACCATCGTGTGGAAACCATACTGTGAGGTGTTGGAACAAATATCCACTATGGGAGAATCTAAGTATGTATGTCGACTTCACTTCTTTCCATCCCATAATAAAATCACGACATTTAGGTCTTGTGCCCTATATGATTATACCGAAACCCCAATAAATCGCTTGGCATTTCTTGAAAGGCGATAGCGCTTTGCCTCTTCCACTGCTGCGCACAGCCGCTCTCAGGTTCTTCATCAAGCTCTTTAACAGGCAGCTCTGGCGATGACCGCTGCGCTCTGCCATCCTGAAGCCTGAATCCTGAGGCATGACTCATGGCTTCGCACTCCTGCTGTTGGTACGGAGAGAGCTGAGCGACCTTCCCTGAGCGGCTGTTATTCACAGAGGGCCGTTTTACAGTACGTCCCACTGTGACCCAGTTCTGTCAGATGGCCTTAATGGTCCTTCTCTGTGATACTGTACACACAGAAACACTGCCTGCTCATAAAGTATGGTGATAAATGTCGCCTCTACAGTAGTAGCCATTGCAGAAGCAAAAATAAATAAGTAGAAAAGCTTCCTGAAAAATTAGTATTTATTTGAATAATTATGAGATTATTCCATCCTATACAAATGTTAATATTTAATAATTAACTTAATAATAGAATTGAACTATTATTAATGATTTTGTATGGCATGGTAAGTGTTACTTTTTTGAGATAATCTCTAATGAAACTCCTTTTTGGGAGATTTGGGAGAATGACTTTGATATGATTGATTGTGGATTATTGATTGTGGATCACACAAACCAATGTTTTATAATCACATTACTGTAACGTTCCTACCCTGATTCTTGTTACCTGTTATCACAACCACCATGTGTCTGTATTAGGGCTGTCAGAATCAATATCGGGATTCCAACTACATTCAAATGTGACAGAAAATGTATAAATCTGACTATTGATATAAGCTGAACTGAACACGCATCACTGGCTGTTGTGATTTAGGTCAAATGTGCCTGCAATGCGAGCCAATACATGCAAACCCATGATAGCAAATAAAACACAGAATGAACTTGTCAATTAACATTTGAAGCATGTCATGCCTGCTTTGATAATAATATGTACATTTGATCGTTAATATTAGAATTTTATTCCAGCCTGTTTGTAGTCGCCTGGTATTCTTAGGGACAGGGCCGACCCGTGCCTTTATGGGGCCCTAATAAAAATGTATTTGGGGCTCCCCTGAGAGTGTGTTTTGCTGTCTGGCACTTTTATTATTTTATTTATTTCGCACCATTTCAGCAAAACAGTAAAAAATCTAAACATTGACCATGACAGAAAGTGTATATAAAGGTGCTGAGTAGAGGCAAGAGACCCAGATGGGCCTATACGGGGCCTCAACTCCACCATCACCCCCCCCCCCCCTAGTCTGAAACCTTGGTGTCCTCCTTGACCCCACCCTCTCATTTGACCCCCACGTCCGCTCCATTGTAAAAACATCATACTTTCACCTCTGCAACATTGCTAAAATCCGTCACTGCCTCTCCCCCCCTGCTGCTGAATCCCTCATACACGCCTTCATCTCCTCCCGCCTGGACTATTGCAACTCCCTCCTCACTGGCATCACCTCCCGCTCCCTCCATAAACTGCAAATGGTCCAAAACTCAGCCGCCCGCCTCCTCACTAACACCCGGTCCCGTGAACACATCACTCCTGTCCTCCATCTCCACTGGCTCCCGATCAAACACCGCATAAACTTTAAAACACTACTCCTCACGGTCAAAGCCCTCCACAGCCTGGCCCCCCCCTACCTGACTGATCTCCTTCTTCCCTACCGCCCCACCCGTTCCCTCCGGTCCTCCTCCACTGCCTCCCTCACTGTACCGACATCCAAACTCAAAAACTTTGGTGATCGGGCCTTCTCTCGCACTGCACCCCGACTCTGGAACTCCCTCCCTCAGTCCATCAGAGACTCCCCTACACTCTCCACCTTCAAAGCTCGCCTCAAAACCCACCTGTTCTCCCTTGCCTTCAACCCCCCCACCCATAACCCCCCCCCCCCTCCAACCTGATTGATGTCTGTCTCCTGCCGCTCTGTCTTTTTGTGCTATCTCATGCTGTCTTCCCTGTTCCCCCGATGGTCTCATGTTCCTTTTGTTTTTGTTTCTTTGTTGTTTCTTTGTTTTTGTTTCTTTGTTTTTGTTTCTTTGTTTTTACTTTGCTCCCGACTACTGTCAGCGACTTTGGGTCATTGAGAAGCGCTTTATAAATTAAATGAATTATTATTATTATTATTATTAAATCATCGGATAAAAAAAAACAAAAAACAAAAGTAAACTGAAATAAGTTCATAAAACAATTTTCATAATATTAAGATAATAATAAGATAATAATAATAATAATCAAAGTAATAATAATAATCAAAGTAATAATAATAATAATAATAATAATAATAATAATAATAATAATAATAATAATAATAATAATAATAATAATAATAATAATAATAATAATAATAATAATAATAATAATAATAATAATAATAATAATAATAATAATAATAATAATAATAATAATAATAATAATAATAATAATAATAATAATAATAATAATAATAACAATAATCATAATCATAATCATAATCATAATAATAATAATAATAATAATAATAATAATAATAATATTAATAATAATAATAATAATAATAATAATAATAATAATAATAATAATAATAATAATAATAATAATAATAATAATAATAATAATAATAATAATAATAATAATAATAATAATAATAATAATAATAATAATAATAATAATAATAATAATAATAATAATAATAATAATAATAATAATAATAATAATAATAATAATAATAATAATAATAATAATAATAATAATGAAAACAACAACATTAACACTTTGACCGGCAACATCACCTCCTGGTTTGGGAATAGCACTGCAAAAGACCAAAGCAGACTACAAAGAGTGACACGTTCAGCCGAACGCACAATTGGAGGGGGGCTCCCCACCCTCCAGAACATTTACTACAAGCGTTGCAAGGGCAAGGCTAAGAGAATCATTAAAGACTCCAGTCACCCGAACAACTGCCTCTTCGAACTGCTGCGGTCAGGCAAGCGATACAGGAGTCTCAAGGCGAGCACAGAAAGACTCAGAAGTAGCTTCTATCCCCAGGCCATCAGGCTGCTAAACGAACAATGAATGAACACTACACAACAACAACCACCAAACGCACATAGCACACACATCCACACGCACACACTCACTTTAAACAAACACACTGTAGCACCCACTCCACACACTTTATAGCACACACCCACTTTAAACAAACACACTGTAGCACCCACTCCCCACACTTTATATTTATGGATGAAGGATTGCACTACAACTCGTACACCTTACTGTAAATTGTACCTAAAATTGTACCTCATCCCATTTCTGCTTTGCACTAGATAGTACTGTACATTAGTACACTGCATAGTATTGTGTATTGTATATTATATGGTAACTCAGAACATTGTACATATGTCTATACCGAACACTGTGACCTCATTTTCTTCTTCTAAATTCATGCTATATTATGTTATTATGTTATTTGATACTATCTTGTCTAGCACAGTCTCTGGAGCGTAACAGTAAGAAGCATTTTGTATGAAAGTATTCTGTACTTCTGTATGACAACTATTAAAGAACTTGAACTTGAACTTGAACTTTGATTGCCGTTCACGTAGATCTACGTTTCTGTCGCCCGATCGGTGAGTGCCGGAAACGTAGATCTACGTTTCTGTCACGGTATTTATTTTATTATCTATTGCCATTCATAATTCAGCGGGGCAGCTTGTGCATACTGTTCTGAGTGTGTCTGAGCTGGCAGACGGTCTTATACCGCCCTCTAACGCCTTCCGGCATTATTGCACCCTGTTAGAAACGGGTTAGTTTATTTTCTCTACCGAGCTGTGGCATGCGGGCGGGTCCTAAACACTCCGGCAAAACACACGCTTGTAGGGATAGTTTGGACTACTGACCCCGCCCGCCCGTTGAAGTGCAATGCCCAACAACGTCGGGGACAGGATCGCTGTGGATAACTGGAATGGCAATGAGATTATTGGATTCTTTTTTTTGCATTACTTCCGAGACCAGGTAAGGACACCATATATGAAAGCTTGCATTGATCTGATATTTATTTCTATCGCAATTGAAGCTATATGTGTTTTATGTGTATGACTGTGTGCCGTGGGGTTGCAGGGGGGGGGGGGTTTAAAACGGTATAAAACGGAAATGTACGGATGAAAAAATAATCTGTTTTTTGCGCGTTGACCAGAAGCAGCTCAATGAGACTCGACGGCGTTATTAGACCCATAGCTATAATATAAAATATAGGTTTAGCTCTACAAAGTACAACTACATTTACATGGGGTTAATGGACGGCAAGGCGGTCACTTCCCGGAAGGGGCATGGCACTTAATGTGTTAATAATTAGTCTAAACAAATTAACATGAAACTGTAAAACAAAGTGACATTAATGGTTTTATGAGATTTAAGCTATTCATTTAACAATGTATATTTAAGCTTGGATTTGAGTGATGAAATAGATGACCAAATCTTTATTATGGAGTGTTTTGAATTACAAATTGTAGGACCTCTAAATCTTATACTGAACTGACTTAATGTTGTGCGGAAGAAATTACCATGAATATTATTTGATTGTCTTGTTGGATATGAATGAATACTGGAGTTTGATATGAAAAAATTATGGAAAACAATAGGAAATAAATCTAAATTAAAAGTGCAGTTAAACATAAAAATACTTATCTGGTATACATTAATATCAACGATTGGCACTTCACCTTTTTATCAGCGTCTCTCTCCCCCGTACTCTCCTTTGTGACTTTACACACATTCCTTTGCATCATTTCACATAAAAATACTATTATCCACAATGCAAATTAATTTAGAGAACATAGATGATAGGCGGCTGAGTGGCGCAGTGGGCAAGGCGCTCGCCACTAACGCAGGAGATGCTGGTATCGAGCCCAGCTCTCGGCGTTGCTACCGGCTTGGCCGGCCGTCATACTAACACAATTGGCAGTGTTAGAGGGTGGGAAAGCCAGTGGGTGGGGATTGGACGTTGTGGACAGCGACTCCTACAGGTCGTTGGGTGACGCTGGTGCGGCAGAATCAGGAAGTATCGGGGGCAGCGTGAGCCTCCCACGCGTTACTCCTCGCCACTGAGAGTTCGAGCTGTTGCGGTGAAAAGATGCGACAGGCTTCCTCCTCGTGTACCGGAGGGGACACGTGATGTAAGGCTTCTATCCTCACTACAGCCGACCAGTGGGAGGCATAGTCTAGCAACGTTCAAGACAGGGGAGGGACGAATTGGAAATACGAAATTGGGATGGGAGAAAAATAGAAAATGGGGAGAAAAAGTGGATAAAAAAAAAGAGAACATAGATGATAAAGGCACATAATTATGAAGGGAACCTGCCAACATGGTAATAGCTGTATTTTAAAAGGCAATGCATAGGAAACAGCTTCTCACACCTACTTACTTTGTGTGCCTTGTTTTGGTAAATAAAAAGGTAAATGGTGCATTTTATATATATGTCTTTTATCCAAAGCGCTTTGCCATTTTTGTTCTTCACATCCACCCATTCACTCACACATTCAAACACCGATGGTGGAGGCAACCATGCAAGGTGCCAACCTGCTCATCGGGAGCAATTATGGGTTAAGTGTCTTGCTGAAGGACACATCGGCACGCTGCCCGGGAGGAGCGGGAATGGAACCGGGAACCTTCCAACTACCAGACGACCACTCTACCTCCTGAGCCACTGTCGTCTTTGTGTCGTCTTTGTTAAGCTTTGTAAAGTTGCATAATTGTATAGATTTTTGTCTAATAAAAAAAATGGCGGCCACAGAGTCTCTAAACAAGCACTTAGTTTGCTTTGCTTATGTGTGGGACGGTGTGTGTTTTTAAGGTGTTTGTTTCACGCTGTGTGTTCCACGCTGTTTGTTTCATGTTGTTTGTTTCACAGTGTGTGTTTGATGGCGTGTGTTTGACAGTGTGTGTTTGACGGTGTGTGTTTGATGCCGTGTGTTTGACGTGTGTGTTTCACGCTGTTTGTTTCACAGTGTGTGTTTGACGGTGTGTGTTTGACGGTGTGTGTTTGACATTGCGTGGGACATCCCCGCTTAGGGGCAACTGACAGCCCTGGTCTGTGTTCATCATGCTATAGACATGTAAAACATAGCAGGATCCAGTGAGAGGGGAGATGTGAATGGTCCCCTTGTCTCGTCTGGTCTATCCTATGTTACACAACTATTAATATTATTGGAGCCATATGTTTGGCTGCCGCTGCTGCAGTTTACCATGATGTATGTCGGCCCGGAGTCAATAAACAGCAACATAGCTGCGAACCTGCGGAGTGAGAGAGAGAGTGCTCCCATAGCAGGTCTGAACGGAGTGAGAGAGAGAGAGCGCTCCCATAGCAGGTCTGAACGGAGTGAGAGAGAGAGCGCTCCCATAGCAGGTCTGAACGGAGTGAGAGAGAGAGTGCTCCCATAGCAGGTCTGTACGGAGTGAGAGAGGGCTCCCATAGCAGGTCTGTATGGAGTGAGAGAGCGCTCCCATAACAGGTCTGAACGGAGTGAGATGCAAAAAATAACACAAATGAACAGCTTAGCTGTAGGTACTATAGTTTCGCGTTCAAGGCACTTCCAAAAGAAAAGAAAAATGTGGTCCTGCTGAGAAGTCAACCAACTCATCTTCACTATTGTACCGTCGCAACCAGGGGCGGATTTAGGATTGTAGGAGATCCGGGGCTTAGCCCAGATAGGTGCCCACGTTAGTGGGCAAGAATAATTTTTTACTTCGACAGCACAACCTTTAACTTATACCACCACCTTAAAGCGGACAAAAGGCACTAGAGCAGTGGTTCTCAACTGGTCTAGCCTCGGGACCCAACATTTTCCTTAGTCATTAAGTCGCAACCCAAATTTTTTAACCACTATGATTAATTTCATTTTTTTTTTTTTTTGCAGTAATACACAATCTTTCATGCACTGTTAAAAACATGAAATAAACAAAAAAAAAGTGCAACGAAAGTGCAACTAGGGCTAAAAGTAAAAACCCAATGAAATAAAATAATAAATTATATATGCTTCTTAGCCGATTTCTTAGTTTAACATAACAGACCTAAGTTTGGGGGAACTAATGGGATAACTGGGGTTGCAACAAAAGTGCAACTAGGGCTAAAAACCCAATGAAATATAATAATAAATAATTATGCTTCTTAGCAGATTTCTTAGCAGATTTCTTAGCTTAACATAACACCTAAGTTTGGGGGAACTAATGGTATAACTGGGGTTGCAACAGAAGTGCAACTAGGGCTAAAAACCCAATGAAATGAAATAATAAATAATATTTATGCTTCTTAGCAGACTTCTTAGCTTAATATAACAGACCTACTGTAAGTTTGGGGGAACTAATGGGATAACTGGGGTTGCAACAAAAGTGCAACTAGGGCTAAAAACACAATGAAATAAATAATAATAATAATAATAATAATAATAATAATAATAATAATAATAATAATAATAATAATAATAATAATAATAATAATAATAATAATAATAATAATAATAATAATAATAATAATAATAATAATAATAATAATAATAATAATAATAATAATAATAATAATAATAATAATAATAATAATAATAATAATAATAATAATAATAATAATAATAATAATAATAATAATAATAAAAAATAATATATCCTTCTTAGCAGACTTCTTAGCTTAACATCCCAGGGAACTAATGGGATAACTGGGGATGTTGTTTGCTCCTGACAAGAGTCTCAAAGTCTGGGGTGATGGTAGACAAAGCAACTCTGAGGTCATGCTTAATGTCAAATCTGTTCCTCTGCTTTGTCTCCAGCTGGACCAGAGCTGAGAAGCCACTTTCACAAAGATAGGTACTATATAAAAAACAAAAAGAAAAAAAAAAGAAAAAAAAATTATTTATTTATTTTACACACATCCGCGACCCACTCAAAATGGCCCTGCGACCCACTTTTGGGTCGCGACCCACCAGTTGAGAAACACTGCACTAGAGAACACTTAAATTCACACCCGTTAATTAATGAAGCAAACTATAATAATTTATAATAATAATAATAATAATAATAATAATAATAATAATAATAATAATAATAATAATAATAATAATAATAATAATAATAATAATAATAATAATAATAATAATAATAATAATAATAATAATAATAATAATAATAATAATAATAATAATAATAATAATAATAATAATAATAATAATAATAATACACTGTGTTTGTATAGCACCTTTCATACAAGGATTGCAGCTCAAAGTGCTTCACAGCAGTACAAAAAGACAGGCATAAAATGAGCACAACATTGGCAGATCAAGAGCAATGCATAAAGTGCAGACATAAAGCATAAAATAGATAGCAGTAAAATAGACAAAGTCAAGGTAAGACATAGAACATTAAATCACATCATTTTTCATATTAGGATCTAAGATCTAGGGTTAACTCGCCGAACGTTGAGCGCCAGGACCCCCGAAAACCAGAGTATAGTCGGGTTCTCATCGTTGTTTCTTTTATTCGATATTTCCATTCATAAAGACATGCCGGCAGCCTGTGTTATCACTGGGGATGGGTCTGAGATCTCAAAAGTCCAATACCGCCGCCTAACACCTTGCGGCCGCTATTGCACTCCATTTGAAACAATGTGGCTTGGTGTCTGTCATTTTGGAACTACACTCATATTCACGACGGTATAAAACGGAAATGTATGGATGGAAAAATTATCTGTTTCTTGCATCTTGACCAGAAGAAACTCAATGACAATCGACTATATTATTAGATCCATAGCTATAATATATAATACAGCTTTAGGCCTGCAAACACAGCCACGTATCCCCATGTTAAAAGGCGCTGGCCTTTCAACAGTAACAGTAAACAGCGCCATCTGGCGCTGAAAGTGTTAATATGCGTCTTTGTTTACGATTTGATTATCACTGATACAAAGTAAAATAGTGCAGTGCAATAAAATAGTTAGTAAAATAGAATAAAATAATGCAATAGTGCATTGCAATAAAATTGTTATCATCGTATTTTTTCGGGAGGCTGGTAAGGAGTGCATTACAGTAGTCGAGTCGGCTTGAGATAAAGGCATGGATCTGGTTTTCAGCGTCCTTTTGATTTATAAATGGCCGTACTTTAGCTATCTTTCTAAGGTGGAAGAATTATGTTTTTGTCAACTTGTTGATTGTGATTTAAAGCTTAGGTCTGAGTCTACCATAACACCAAGACTTAACTCACTCAAATACAGTTAGCAGCTGGATAGACTACAGGTGGAAATGAGCTTCTGCTAAATCTGGTGCAAACATATTTTCATGTAACATTGATTAATTGTCAAAAAAAAAATTATTTAAAAAAAAAACGTTATAATTTTTTTTTAATAGATTCTGGGCTTTTCAGAAAACATTCGGGGCTTGAGCCCAAGTAGCCACCCCCTAGCCCAGCCCCTGGTCGCAACTAGACACACTGGCCTGACTGGAAAAACAAAAATCCCAGCGCTCCTGGTGGCCAGTCCGGGCCTGCCTCCATGACATTTGAGACTGATTAGGATGTAAGACACCAATATGTTTGCTGCTTACAGCGAGCAAAATTACGACTCCTCACCTTCAAAACCCTCCATAGCTGGCGCCCCCCTATCTGACTGACCTCCTTCTCCCTTACCGCCCCAACCGATCCCACCGGTCCCCGTCATCTAAATTAAAAGGTTTTGGAGACCGAGCATTCTCACGAGCTGCACCCTGACCCTGGAACACCCTCCCTCAGACCATCAGAGACTCTCCCTCACTCTCCTCCTTTAAATCCAGACTCAAAACCTACCTGTTCTCCCAAGCATACAACCTTCCCTACCCATAACCACCCTCCTCCGACCTACCACCTCCTTCTTTTCCCCTTCCCTACTTGCTCTCCATCTCCCCCCCCCCCCCCCCCCCCCCCCTTGGTTTCCTGGGTTTTGGGTTATTGAAAAGCGTTATATAAATAAAATGTATTATTATTATTATC
>NC_140183.1:14035486-14052986 GCF_963971535.1 Notolepis coatsorum | reverse complement strand
TTGATGAATCATTGTTACTCAGCTGACAGAGTTGTACCCTTCCTGCTGACTTGTCGTACAGAACTTGTAAGCCGCTTTGGATAAAAGCGTTCAGCTAATGTAAATGTAAATGTGTTACATAAGGATCTCTTCCACTGTGTCTCAATGTTTTGAATGGACAGAATATCGTTCCTTCACAATAGAGAGGTCTTTGTTCAACTGCACTGGCTTCCGTTAGCGTCCTGGGAAAAAAGAAAGGCAAATTGACTAATTAGTCAGTTTTCCCACTGCCGTTTTGATTTGAACAATAACAGATCTGAGGTCTGCTTCTGGACGGCCGGCAGGAAGCTGATGAATTGAAAAATCGCTTCAATTTGTCTTTTCTTTTTAACAATGTCCGCCAGTCAATGAAAGGAGCAGACTTCAGCCAAATCCTGAACCAATTGCAACTGAGACACAGGAGTGTTGGGGCGACTATGCACTGTAAAAAGGAAAATACAATGTTAAAGGGGCACTTCACCAAAAAAAAAGCATACTGATTGATTTTGCACATAATCTCACACACGTCTCACACAAACTCTAAACCGTTTTGCTAACATGCATTTAGTTAGACAGTTATTGAGAGTAAATTAGTTTGAATATGGCCATTGGTGACATTGAATCCTTGTGTTGTGTTAATTGCCAGTGCAAAAAGGTTACTTGAAAATATAAATTGAGATAACACATTTTATTTGTTTGGCTGCTCACATAATCTTTTTAATGTGGTCAATGTGAGATTCCTGTGTGAACCGGTCAAGCCCCTGAACTGACCTGCAAGCCCCTGAACTGACCTACAAGCCCCTGAACTGACCTACAAGCTCCTGAACTGACCTACAAGCCCCTGAACTGACCTACAAGCTGCTGAACTGACCTACAAGCTCCTGAACTGACCTACAAGCCCCTGAACTGACCTACAAGCTCCTGAACTGACCTACAAGCTGCTGAACTGACCTACAAGCTGCTGAACTGACCTACAAGCCCCTGAACTGACCTACAAGCTGCTGAACTGACCTACAAGCTGCTGAACTGACCTACAAGCCCCTGAACTGACCTACACGCTGCTGAACTGACCTACAAGCCCCTGAACTGACCTACAAGCTCCTGAACTGACCTACAAGCTCCTGAACTGACCTACACGCTGCTGAACTGACCTACAAGCTCCTGAACTGACCTACAAGCTCCTGAACTGACCTACAAGCTCCTGAACTGACCTACAAGCTCCTGAACTGACCTACAAGCCCCTGAACTGACCTACACGCTGCTGAACTGACCTACAAGCTCCTGAACTGACCTACAAGCTCCTGAACTGACCTACAAGCTCCTGAACTGACGTACAAGCTCCTGAACTGACCTACAAGCCCCTGAACTGACCTACAAGCCCCTGAACTGACCTACATGCAGCAAATGAACAATAAAGAAGTTGGACGTAAAAGATTGTGACAAATGTCAATAGAGTGACTCATTGCGTCAGACCTGTATCCGATTAGGGACCATTATGAAAGTGGCCCAAATTCCATGTGATTCATGCAGTTCACACTGTTATTAAAAGAAACAAATCTGAGTCACATATGAAGAAAGAAAACACAGACCTGAGTCACTTTCGCCTGCAGTCAGAAGTGAAACGACTCCTCACTCCAATAAAGCTGATAAAATCATTTCTCCTCTTCCACATGCCATGTTCTGCCCGAAACCCAAACCCCTCCATTGTTTTCTATCTGACTACATCAATGCATCTCCGGGATCGTGACGAGTTTGATCTGCACATGGGAAATAAGCTCTGTATACTTTCTTAACTCGTGTAAATCCACAACGTCTGTTTTTACTCCAGTGAATAGTGATTGGTGGACACCACACGTTCTGGCTTTCGATGCGACGCTAAGTAAAACCAGGGCCGCCGTGTCGTCGACGTTTTTCACAATCCATCTGGTGAATATGCAACATTAATAGGCGTCTCTCTTCACGAGGCTACGCTCCTCGTGCTGTTTCCTCCGCTCTCCTCTTCTCTCTGCCGCTAACTTCACCAAACCACCGTGACATTTAAGTCGCCAAGCGCACATCTTCCAGATTTACTAGATTGATCCGTGCGTGTGGCTGTCTGCCTGGGAAGCTGGCCTACGTCCCTCAGCCTACAGATCACCATCCCTAAATGGTAAATGGCTGCATTTACATAGCAGCTTTTGAGCCAAAGTGCTTAGCATTTTGTTCCTCACATTTTCACCCATTCACTCGCACATTTGATTGATTGAAAACTTTATTAACAGATTGCAGAATGGGTACAATACAGTACGGCTCAATACTAACAACTGCTAAGAGGATGCAGACCAGAAAAATACTTTCGTCTTGTTTACATAAGGGTCCTCCATTCACACACAGACGGCGGAGGCGACCATGCGAGGTGCCGACCATGCGAGGTGCCGACCTGCTCATCGGGAGCAGTTAGGGGTGTTAGGTAAGTGTCTTGCTCAAGGACACTTCGAACGACCCGCTGCCCGGGAGGAGCGGGAATCGGACCGGGAACCTCCGGATTACCAGACGACTGCTTTACCTCCCGAAGCCACTGTCGACCGCTATTGACGCTAGAATCGATTCTCAAATTCAACACTTCAGGTGTGGATACCTTTTGGGAATCGTTCTGTCCATTTACCAACATAAACAAACCTTTGTACGACCACAGAACAGGCAGAATACAAGTAAAAACACATGTATCTATTGTCTATAGTGTTATTCCTCGTATCAACTAGAGAATAATACACTTGTCCCCGAGGCTATTTCTTATTTTTGGCGGTGGGGTCAGGCTATATGTTTGTTTACAATAACTGATCTTTAATGTCGATAAAGATGCACTTGCAGAAGGGAAATCCCCCCAGCTGTAGGTCCAGATCACACATGGAAGCCATCTTCACTCTCACTGACGAGCCGCTGTTAGTGTCCCTGAGAGAGAGTCTGAAACATGTACCGCAGACAGAGAGAAACATGTACTGTAGACGGAGAGAGAAACATGTACTGTAGACAGAGAGACACATGTACTGCAGACAGAGAGAAACATGTACTGTAGACAGAGAGAAACATGTACTGTAGACAGAGAGAAACATGTACTGTAGACAGAGAGAAACATGTACTGTAGACAGAGAGACACATGTACTGTAGACAGAGAGAGAAACATGTACTGTAGACAGAGAGAAACATGTACTGTAGACGGAGAGAAACATGTACTGTAGACAGAGAGAGAAACATGTACTGTAGACGGAGAGAAACATGTACTGTAGACAGAGAGGATGAAACATGTACTGTAGACAGAGAGAAACATGTACTGTAGACAGAGAGAAACATGTACTGTAGACAGAGAGACACATGTACTGTAGACAGAGAGACACATGTACTGTAGACAGAGAGACACATGTACTGTAGACAGAGAGACACACGTACTGTAGACAGAGAGACACATGTACTGTAGACAGAGAGAAACATGTACTGTAGACAGAGAGAAACATGTACTGTAGACAGAGAGAGAAACATGTACTGTAGACAGAGAGAAACATGTACTGTAGACGGAGAGAGAAACATGTACTGTAGACAGAGAGACACATGTACTGTAGACAGAGAGACACATGTACTGTAGACAGAGAGACACATGTACTGTAGACAGAGAGAGAAACATGTACTGTAGACGGAGAGAAACATGTACTGTAGACAGAGAGAAACATGTACTGTAGACGGAGAGAAACATGTACTGTAGACAGAGAGAGAAACATGTACTGTAGACAGAGAGAAACATGTACTGTAGACGGAGAGAAACATGTACTGTAGACAGAGAGAGAAACATGTACTGTAGACAGAGAGAAACATGTACTGTAGACAGAGAGAAACATGTACTGTAGACAGAGAGAGAAACATGTACTGTAGACAGAGAGAAACATGTACTGTAGACAGAGAGAAACATGTACTGTAGACAGAGAGAAACATGTACTGTAGACAGAGATAAACATGTACTGTAGACAGAGATAAACATGTACTGTAGACAGAGAGAAACATGTACTGCAGACAGAGAGACACATGTACTGTAGACAGAGAGAGAAACATGTACTGTAGACAGAGAGAAACATGTACTGCAGACAGAGAGACACATGTACTGTAGACAGAGAGAAACATGTACTGTAGACAGAGAGGATGAAACATGTACTGTAGACAGAGAGACACATGTACTGTAGACAGAGAGAAACATGTACTGTAGACAGAGAGAAACATGTACTGTAGACAGAGAGAAACATGTACTGTAGACAGAGAGAAACATGTACTGTAGACAGAGAGGATGAAACATGTACTGTAGACAGAGAGACACATGTACTGTAGACAGAGAGAGAAACATGTACTGTAGACAGAGAGAAACATGTACTGTAGACGGAGAGAGAAACATGTACTGTAGACAGAGAGAAACATGTACTGTAGACAGAGAGAAACATGTACTGTAGACAGAGAGAAACATGTACTGTAGACAGAGAGACACATGTACTGTAGACAGAGAGAGAAACATGTACTGTAGACAGAGAGAAACATGTACTGTAGACAGAGAGACATGTACTGTAGACAGAGAGAAACATGTACTGTAGACAGAGAGAAACATGTACTGCAGACAGAGAGAGACATGTACTGTAGACAGAGAGAAACATGTACTGTAGACAGAGAGAAACATGTACTGTAGACAGAGAGAGAAACATGTACTGTAGACAGAGAGAAACATGTACTGTAGACAGAGAGAGAAACATGTACTGTAGACAGAGAGAAACATGTACTGTAGACAGAGAGAGAAACATGTACTGTAGACAGAGAGAAACATGTACTGTAGACAGAGAGACACATGTACTGTAGACAGAGAGAAACATGTACTGTAGACAGAGAGAAACATGTACTGTAGACAGAGAGAAACATGTACTGTAGACAGAGAGAAACATGTACTGTAGACAGAGAGAAACATGTACTGTAGACAGAGAGACACATGTACTGTAGACAGAGAGAAACATGTACTGTAGACAGAGAGAAACATGTACTGTAGACAGAGAGAAACATGTACTGTAGACAGAGAGAAACATGTACTGTAGACAGAGAGAAACATGTACTGTAGACAGAGAGAAACATGTACTGTAGACAGAGAGACACATGTACTGTAGACAGAGAGGAACATGTACTGTAGACAGAGAGACACATGTACTGTAGACAGAGAGAGACATGTACTGTAGACAGAGAGAAACATGTACTGTAGACAGAGATAGAAACATGTACTGTAGACAGAGAGAAACATGTACTGTAGACAGAGAGAAACATGTACTGTAGACAGAGAGACACATGTACTGTAGACAGAGAGAAACATGTACTGTAGACAGAGATAGAAACATGTACTGTAGACAGAGAGAGACATGTACTGTAGACAGAGAGAAACATGTACTGTAGACAGAGATAGAAACATGTACTGTAGACAGAGAGAAACATGTACTGTAGACAGAGAGAAACATGTACTGTAGACAGAGAGAGAAACATGTACTGTAGACAGAGAGACACATGTACTGTAGACAGAGAGGAACATGTACTGTAGACAGAGAGAAACATGTACTGCAGACAGAGAGACACATGTACTGTAGACAGAGAGACACATGTACTGTAGACTGAGAGAAACATGTACTGTAGACAGAGAGACACATGTACTGTAGACAGAGAGAGACATGTACTGTAGACAGAGAGAGACATGTACTGTAGACAGAGAGAAACATGTACTGTAGACAGAGATAGAAACATGTACTGTAGACAGAGATAGAAACATGTACTGTAGACAGAGAGAAACATGTACTGTAGACAGAGAGACACATGTACTGTAGACAGAGAGAGAAACATGTACTGTAGACAGAGAGACACATGTACTGTAGACAGAGAGAAACATGTACTGTAGACTGAGAGAAACATGTACTGTAGACAGAGAGAAACATATACTGTAGACGGAGAGAGATACACATGTACTGTCAGACAGAGAGAAACATGTACAGTAGACAGAGAGAAACATGTACTGTAGACAGAGAGAAACATATACTGTAGACAGAGAGAGATAACATGTACTGCAGACAGAGAGAAACATGTACTGTAGACAGAGAGAAACATGTACTGTAGACAGAGAGAGAAACATGTACTGTAGACAGAGAGAAACATGTACTGTAGACAGAGAGAAACATGTACTGTAGACAGAGAGAGAAACATGTACTGTAGACAGAGAGAAACATGTACTGTAGACAGAGAGACACATGTACTGTAGACAGAGAGAAACATATACTGTAGACAGAGAGAGATACACATGTACTGCAGACAGAGAGAAACATGTACTGTAGACAGAGAGAAACATGTACTGTAGACAGAGAGAGAAACATGTACTGTAGACAGAGAGAAACATGTACTGTAGACAGAGAGAAACATGTACTGTAGACAGAGAGAAACATGTACTGTAGACAGAGAGAAACATGTACTGTAGACAGAGAGAAACATGTACTGTAGACAGAGAGAGAAACATGTACTGTAGACAGAGAGACACATGTACTGTAGACAGAGAGAGAAACATGTACTGTAGACAGAGAGGAACATGTACTGTAGACAGAGAGACACATGTACTGTAGACAGAGAGGAACATGTACTGTAGACTGAGAGAGACATGTACTGTAGACAGAGAGAAACATGTACTGTAGACAGAGAGAAACATGTACTGTAGACAGAGAGAAACATGTACTGTAGACAGAGAGACACATGTACTGTAGACAGAGAGAGACATGTACTGTAGACAGAGAGACACATGTACTGTAGACAGAGAGAAACATGTACTGTAGACAGAGAGAAACATGTACTGTAGACAGAGAGAGAAACATGTACTGTAGACAGAGAGACACATGTACTGTAGACAGAGAGAAACATGTACTGTAGACAGAGAGAAACATGTACTGTAGACAGAGAGAAACATGTACTGTAGACAGAGAGAAACATGTACTGTAGACAGAGAGAGAAACATGTACTGTAGACAGAGAGACACATGTACTGTAGACAGAGAGAAACATGTACTGTAGACAGAGAGAAACATGTACTGTAGACAGAGAGAGACATGTACTGTAGACAGAGAGAAACATGTACTGTAGACAGAGGAAACATGTACTGTAGACAGAGAGAAACATGTACTGTAGACAGAGAGAAACATGTACTGTAGACAGAGAAACATGTACTGTAGACAGAGAGAGACATGTACTGTAGACAGAGAGAAACATGTACTGTAGACAGAGAGACACATGTACTGTAGACAGAGAGAAACATGTACTGTAGACAGAGAGACACATGTACTGTAGACAGAGAGACACATGTACTGTAGACAGAGAGAGACATGTACTGTAGACAGAGAGAAACATGTACTGTAGACAGAGAGACACATGTACTGTAGACAGAGAGAAACATGTACTGTAGACAGAGAGAGACATGTACTGTAGACAGAGAGAAACATGTACTGTAGACAGAGAAACATGTACTGTAGACAGAGAGAAACATGTACTGTAGACAGAGAGAAACATGTACTGTAGACAGAGAAACATGTACTGTAGACAGAGAGACACATGTACTGTAGACAGAGAGAAACATGTACTGTAGACAGAGAGAAACATGTACTGTAGACAGAGAAACATGTACTGTAGACAGAGAGAAACATGTACTGTAGACAGAGAGAAACATGTACTGTAGACAGAGAGAAACATGTACTGTAGACAGAGAGACACATGTACTGTAGACAGAGAGAAACATGTACTGTAGACAGAGAGAAACATGTACTGTAGACAGAGAGAAAACATGTACTGTAGACAGAGAGAAACATGTACTGTAGACAGAGAGAAACATGTACTGTAGACAGAGAGAAACATGTACTGCTGACAGAGAGAAACATGTACTGTAGACAGAGAGGAACATGTACTGTAGACAGAGAGACACATGTACTGTAGACAGAGGAAACATGTACTGTAGACAGAGAGAGACATGTACTGTAGACAGAGAGAGACACATGTACTGTAGACAGAGAGAAACATGTACTGTAGACAGAGAGAGAAACATGTACTGTAGACAGAGAGACACATGTACTGTAGACAGAGAGGATGAAACATGTACTGTAGACAGAGAGACACATGTACTGTAGACAGAGAGGAACATGTACTGTAGACAGAGAGAGACATGTACTGTAGACAGAGAGAAACATGTACTGTAGACAGAGAGAAACATGTACTGTAGACAGAGAGAAACATGTACTGTAGACAGAGAGAAACATGTACTGTAGACAGAGAGAGACATGTACTGTAGACAGAGAGAAACATGTACTGTAGACAGAGAGAAACATGTACTGTAGACAGAGAGAGACATGTACTGTAGACAGAGAGAGAAACATGTACTGTAGACAGAGAGGAACATGTACTGTAGACAGAGAAACATGTACTGTAGACAGAGAGAGAAACATGTACTGTAGACAGAGAGGAACATGTACTGTAGACAGAGAAACATGTACTGTAGACAGAGAGGAACATGTACTGTAGACAGAGAGAAACATGTACTGTAGACTGAGAGGAACATGTACTGTAGACAGAGAAACATGTACTGTAGACAGAGAGGAGACATGTACTGTAGACAGAGAGAAACATGTACTGTAGACTGAGAGAAACATGTACTGCAGACAGAGAGAAACATGTACTGTAGACAGAGAGAAACATGTACTGTAGACAGAGAGAGACATGTACTATAGACAGAGAGAAACATGTACTGTAGACAGAGAGAGAAACATGTACTGTAGACAGAGAGAAACATGTACTGTAGACAGAGAGAAACATGTACTGTAGACAGAGAGAAACATGTACTAGTAGACAGAGAGACACATGTACTGTAGACAGAGAGACACATGTACTGTAGACAGAGAGAAACATGTACTGTAGACAGAGAGAACATGTACTGTAGACAGAGAGAACATGTACTGTAGACAGAGAGAAACATGTACTGTAGACAGAGAGAGAAACATGTACTGTAGACAGAGAGAAACATGTACTGTAGACAGAGAGACACTGTACTGTAGACAGAGAGAAACATGTACTGTAGACAGAGAGAAACATGTACAGTAGACAGAGAGACACATGTACTGTAGACAGAGAGGAACATGTACTGTAGACAGAGAGAAACATGTACTGTAGACAGAGAGAAACATGTACTGTAGACAGAGAGAAACATGTACTGTAGACAGAGAGAAACATGTACAGTAGACAGAGAGACACATGTACTGTAGACAGAGAGAAACATGTACAGTAGACAGAGAGACACATGTACTGTAGACAGAGAGAGACACATGTACTGTAGACAGAGATACACATGTACTGTAGACAGAGAGACACATGTACTGTAGACAGAGAGAAACATGTACTGCAGACAGAGAGAGAGAAACATGTACTGTAGACAGAGAGAGAAACATGTACTGTAGACAGAGAGAGACATGTACTGTAGACAGAGAGAGAAACATGTACTGTAGACAGAGAGAGACATGTACTGTAGACAGAGAGAAACATGTACTGTAGACAGAGATAAACATGTACTGTAGACAGAGAGAAACATGTACTGTAGACAGAGAGACACATGTACTGTAGACAGAGAGAAACATGTACTGTAGACAGAGAGAGAAACATGTACTGTAGACTGAGAGAAACATGTACTGTAGACAGAGAGAGACATGTACTGTAGACAGAGAGAAACATGTACTGTAGACGAGGAGAGAAACATGTACTGTAGACAGAGAGAGAAACATGTACTGTAGACGAGGAGAGAAACATGTACTGTAGACAGAGAGAAACATGTACTGTAGACAGAGAGAAACATGTACTGTAGACAGAGAGAGAAACATGTACTGTAGACAGAGAGAAACATGTACTGTAGACAGAGAGAAACATGTACTGTAGACAGAGAGAAACATGTACTGCAGACAGAGAGACACATGTACTGTAGACAGAGAGAAACATGTACTGTAGACAGAGAGAAACATGTACTGTAGACAGAGAGAAACATGTACTGTAGACAGAGAGAGACATGTACTGTAGACAGAGAGAAACATGTACTGTAGACAGAGAGAAACATGTACTGTAGACAGAGAGACACATGTACTGTAGACAGAGAGACACATGTACTGTAGACAGAGAGAGACATGTACTGTAGACAGAGAGAGAAACATGTACTGTAGACAGAGAGACACATGTACTGTAGACAGAGAGAAACATGTACTGTAGACAGAGAGACACATGTACTGCAGACAGAGAGAAACATGTACTGTAGACAGAGAGAGAAACATGTACTGTAGACAGAGAGAGACATGTACTGTAGACAGAGAGAAACATGTACTGTAGACAGAGAGAAACATGTACTGTAGACAGAGAGAGAAACATGTACTGTAGACAGAGAGACACATGTACTGTAGACAGAGAGAGACATGTACTGTAGACAGAGAGAGAAACATGTACTGTAGACAGAGAGAAACATGTACTGTAGACAGAGAGAAACATGTACTGTAGACAGAGAGACACATGTACTGTAGACAGAGAGAAACATGTACTGTAGACAGAGAGACACATGTACTGTAGACAGAGAGAAACATGTACTGTAGACAGAGAGAAACATGTACTGTAGACAGAGAGACACATGTACTGTAGACAGAGAGAAACATGTACTGTAGACAGAGAGAGACATGTACTGTAGACAGAGAGAAACATGTACTGTAGACAGAGAGAAACATGTACTGTAGACAGAGAGAGAAACATGTACTGTAGACAGAGAGAGAAACATGTACTGTAGACAGAGAGACACATGTACCGCAGACAGAGAGAAACATGTACTGTAGACAGAGAGAAACATGTACTGTAGACGGAGAGATAAACATGTACTGTAGACAGAGAGAAACATGTACTGTAGACAGAGAGAAACATGTACTGTAGACAGAGAGAAACATGTACTGTAGACAGAGAGAGAAACATGTACTGTAGACAGAGAGAGAAACATGTACTGTAGACAGAGAGAGAAACATGTACTGTAGACAGAGAGAAACATGTACTGTAGACAGAGAGACATGTACTGTAGACAGAGAGAAACATGTACTGTAGACAGAGAGAAACATGTACTGTAGACAGAGAGAAACATGTACTGTAGACAGAGAGAAACATGTACTGTAGACAGAGAGAGAAACATGTACTGTAGACAGAGAGAAACATGTACTGTAGACAGAGAGAGAAACATGTACTGTAGACAGAGAGAAACATGTACTGTAGACAGAGAGAAACATGTACTGTAGACGGAGAGAGAAACATGTACTGTAGACAGAGAGACACATGTACTGTAGACAGAGAAACATGTACTGTAGACAGAGAGAAACATGTACTGTAGACAGAGAGAAACATGTACTGTAGACAGAGAGAAACATGTACTGTAGACAGAGAGAAACATGTACTGTAGACAGAGAGGAACATGTACTGTAGACAGAGAGACACATGTACTGTAGACAGAGAGGAACATGTACTGTACACGGAGAGACACATGTACTGTAGACAGAGAGACATGTACTGTAGACAGAGAGAAACATGTACTGTAGACAGAGAGAAACATGTACTGTAGACAGAGAGAAACATGTACTGCAGACAGAGAGAAACATGTACTGTAGACAGAGAGAAACATGTACTGTAGACAGAGAGAAACATGTACTGTAGACAGAGAGAAACATGTACTGTAGACAGAGAGACACATGTACTGTAGACAGAGAGAGAAACATGTACTGTAGACAGAGAGACACATGTACTGTAGACAGAGAGACACATGTACTGTAGACAGAGAGAGAAACATGTACTGTAGACAGAGAGACACATGTACTGTAGACAGAGAGAGAAACATGTACTGTAGACAGAGAGAGAAACATGTACTGTAGACAGAGAGAGACACATGTACTGTAGACAGAGAGAAACATGTACTGTAGACAGAGAGAGACATGTACTGTAGACAGAGAGAAACATGTACTGTAGACAGAGAGAAACATGTACTGTAGACAGAGAGAGAAACATGTACTGTAGACAGAGAGAGAAACATGTACTGTAGACGGAGAGAGAAACATGTACTGTAGACAGAGAGACACATGTACTGTAGACAGAGAGAAACATGTACTGTAGACAGAGAGAGACATGTACTGTAGACAGAGAGAGAAACATGTACTGTAGACAGAGAGACACATGTACTGTAGACAGAGAGACACATGTACTGTAGACAGAGAGAGAAACATGTACTGTAGACAGAGAGAAACATGTACTGTAGACAGAGAGGATGAAACATGTACTGTAGACAGAGAGAAACATGTACTGTAGACAGAGAGACATGTACTGTAGACAGAGAGAAACATGTACTGTAGACAGAGAGAAACATGTACTGTAGACAGAGAGAAACATGTACTGTAGACAGAGAGAAACATGTACTGTAGACAGAGAGAAACATGTACTGTAGACAGAGAGACACATGTACTGTAGACAGAGAGAAACATGTACTGTAGACAGAGAGACACATGTACTGTAGACAGAGAGAAACATGTACTGTAGACAGAGAGAGACATGTACTGTAGACAGAGAGAAACATGTACTGTAGACAGAGAGACTCATGTACTGTAGACAGAGAGAAACATGTACTGTAGACAGAGAGAAACATGTACTGTAGACAGAGAGAAACATGTACTGTAGACAGAGAGAAACATGTACTGTAGACAGAGAGAAACATGTACTGTAGACAGAGAGAAACATGTACTGTAGACAGAGAGAAACATGTACTGTAGACAGAGAGAAACATGTACTGTAGACAGAGAGAAACATGTACTGTAGACAGAGAGACTCATGTACTGTAGACAGAGAGAAACATGTACTGTAGACAGAGAGACACATGTACTGTAGACAGAGAGAAACATGTACTGTAGACAGAGAGAAACATGTACTGTAGACAGAGAGAAACATGTACTGTAGACAGAGAGAGAAACATGTACTGTAGACAGAGAGAGAAACATGTACTGTAGACAGAGAGAAACATGTACTGTAGACAGAGAGAAACATGTACTGTAGACAGAGAGAAACATGTACTGTAGACAGAGAGAAACATGTACTGTAGACAGAGAGAAACATGTACTGTAGACAGAGAGAAACATGTACTGTAGACAGAGAGAAACATGTACTGTAGACAGAGAGAAACATGTACTGTAGACAGAGAGAAACATGTACTGTAGACAGAGAGAGAAACATGTACTGTAGACAGAGAGACACATGTACTGTAGACAGAGAGAAACATGTACTGTAGACAGAGAGAGACATGTACTGTAGACAGAGAGAGACATGTACTGTAGACAGAGAGAACCATGTACTGTAGACAGAGAGAAACATGTACTATAGACAGAGAGAAACATGTACTGTAGACAGAGAGACACATGTACTGTAGACAGAGAGAGACATGTACTGTAGACAGAGAGAAACATGTACTGTAGACAGAGAGACACATGTACTGTAGACAGAGAGACACATGTACTGTAGACAGAGAGAGAAACATGTACTGTAGACAGAGAGAAACATGTACTGTAGACAGAGAGACACATGTACTGTAGACAGAGAGAGAAACATGTACTGTAGACAGAGAGAGAAACATGTACTGTAGACAGAGAGAAACATGTACTGTAGACAGAGAGAGACATGTACTGTAGACAGAGAGACACATGTACTGTAGACAGAGAGATAAACATGTACTGTAGACAGAGAGAAACATGTACTGCAGACAGAGAGAAACATGTCCTGTAGACAGAGAGAAACATGTACTGTAGACAGAGAGAGAAACATGTACTGTAGACAGAGAGAGACACATGTACTGTAGACAGAGAGAAACATGTACTGTAGACAGAGAGAAACATGTACTGTAGACAGAGAGAGAAACATGTACTGTAGACAGAGAAACATGTACTGTAGACAGAGAGAAACATGTACTGTAGACAGAGAGAAACATGTACTGTAGACAGAGAGAAACATGTACTGTAGACAGAGAGAAACATGTACTGTAGACAGAGAGAAACATGTACTGTAGACAGAGAGAAACATGTACTGTAGACAGAGAGAGAAACATGTACTGTAGACAGAGAGAAACATGTAATGTAGACAGAGAGAAACATGTACTGTAGACAGAGAGAGACATGTACTGTAGACAGAGAGAGAAACATGTACTGTAGACAGAGAGAGACATGTACTGTAGACAGAGAGAAACGTGTACTGTAGACAGAGAGAGACACATGTACTGTAGACAGAGAGAAACATGTACTGTAGACAGAGAGAAACATGTACTGTAGACAGAGAGAAACATGTACTGTAGACAGAGAGAAACATGTACTGTAGACAGAGAGAAACATGTACTGTAGACAGAGAGAAACATGTACTGTAGACAGAGAGAAACATGTACTGCAGACAGAGAGAGACATGTACTGTAGACAGAGAGAAACATGTACTGTAGACAGAGAGAAACATGTACTGTAGACAGAGAGAGACATGTACTGTAGACAGAGAGACACATGTACTGTAGACAGAGAGAAACATGTACTGTAGACAGAGAGAAACATGTACTGTAGACAGAGAGACACATGTACTGTAGACAGAGAGGATGAAACATGTACTGTAGACAGAGAGAACCATGTACTGTAGACAGAGAGAAACATGTACTGTAGACAGAGAGGATGAAACATGTACTGTAGACAGAGAGAAACATGTACTGTAGACAGAGAGTAACATGTATTGTAGACAGAGAGAAACATGTACTGTAGACGGAGAGAAACATGTACTGTAGACAGAGAGAAACATGTACTGTAGACAGAGAGAGACATGTACTGTAGACAGAGAGAAACATGTACTGTAGACAGAGAGAAACATGTACTGTAGACAGAGAGAGACATGTACTGTAGACAGAGAGACACATGTACTGTAGACAGAGAGGATGAAACATGTACTGTAGACAGAGAGAGACATGTACTGTAGACAGAGAGACACATGTACTGTAGACAGAGAGGATGAAACATGTACTGTAGACAGAGAGAGAACCATGTACTGTAGACAGAGAGAAACATGTACTGTAGACAGAGAGGATGAAACATGTACTGTAGACAGAGAGAAACATGTACTGTAGACAGAGAGAAACATGTACTGTAGACAGAGAGAAACATGTACTGTAGACAGAGAGAGACATGTACTGTAGACAGAGAGAAACATGTATTGTAGACAGAGAGAAACATGTACTGTAGACAGAGAGAAACATGTACTGTAGACAGAGAGAAACATGTACTGTAGACAGAGAGAAACATGTACTGTAGACAGAGAGACACATGTACTGTAGACAGAGAGAAACATGTACTGTAGACAGAGAGAGACATGTACTGTAGACAGAGAGAAACATGTACTGTAGACAGAGAGACACATGTACTGTAGACAGAGAGAAACATGTACTGTAGACAGAGAGACACATGTACTGTAGACAGAGAGAAACATGTACTGTAGACGGAGAGAGAAACATGTACTGTAGACAGAGAGAGAAACGTACTGTAGACAGAGAGAAACATGTACTGTAGACGGAGAGAGAAACATGTACTGTAGACAGAGAGAGAAACGTACTGTAGACAGAGAGAAACATGTACTGTAGACAGAGAGACACATGTACTGTAGACAGAGAGAGAAACATGTACTGTAGACAGAGAGACACATGTACTGTAGACAGAGAGAAACATGTACTGTAGACAGAGAGAAACATGTACTGTAGACAGAGAGAAACATGTACTGTAGACAGAGAGGATGAAACATGTACTGTAGACGGAGAGAAACATGTACTGTAGACAGAGAGAAACATGTACTGTAGACAGAGAGAAACATGTACTGTAGACAGAGAGAAACATGTACTGTAGACAGAGAGGATGAAACATGTACTGTAGACAGAGAGAAACATGTACTGTAGACAGAGAGACACATGTACTGTAGACAGAGAGGATGAAACATGTACTGTAGACAGAGAGAGAACCATGTACTGTAGACAGAGAGAAACATGTACTGTAGACAGAGAGGATGAAACATGTACTGTAGACAGAGAGAAACATGTACTGTAGACAGAGAGAAACATGTACTGTAGACAGAGAGAAACATGTACTGTAGACAGAGAGAGACATGTACTGTAGACAGAGAGAAACATGTATTGTAGACAGAGAGAAACATGTACTGTAGACAGAGAGAAACATGTACTGTAGACAGAGAGAAACATGTACTGTAGACAGAGAGAAACATGTACTGTAGACAGAGAGACACATGTACTGTAGACAGAGAGAAACATGTACTGTAGACAGAGAGAGACATGTACTGTAGACAGAGAGAAACATGTACTGTAGACGGAGAGAGAAACATGTACTGTAGACAGAGAGAGAAACGTACTGTAGACAGAGAGAAACATGTACTGTAGACGGAGAGAGAAACATGTACTGTAGACAGAGAGAGAAACGTACTGTAGACAGAGAGAAACATGTACTGTAGACAGAGAGACACATGTACTGTAGACAGAGAGAGAAACATGTACTGTAGACAGAGAGACACATGTACTGTAGACAGAGAGAAACATGTACTGTAGACAGAGAGAAACATGTACTGTAGACAGAGAGAAACATGTACTGTAGACAGAGAGGATGAAACATGTACTGTAGACGGAGAGAAACATGTACTGTAGACAGAGAGAAACATGTACTGTAGACAGAGAGAAACATGTACTGTAGACAGAGAGAAACATGTACTGTAGACAGAGAGGATGAAACATGTACTGTAGACAGAGAGGATGAAACATGTACTGTAGACAGAGAGAGAGAAACATGTACTGTAGACGGAGAGAAACATGTACTGTAGACTGAGAGAAACATGTACTGTAGACAGAGAGAGGAACATGTACTGTAGACAGAGAGAAACATGTACTGTAGACTGAGAGAAACATGTACTGTAGACAGAGAGAAACATGTACTGTAGACAGAGAGAAACATGTACTGTAGACAGAGAGGATGAAACATGTACTGTAGACTGAGAGAAACATGTACTGTAGACAGAGAGAAACATGTACTGTAGACTGAGAGAAACATGTACTGTAGACAGAGAGAGAAACATGTACTGTAGACAGAGAGAAACATGTACTGTAGACAGAGAGGATGAAACATGTACTGTAGACTGAGAGAAACATGTACTGTAGACAGAGAGAAACATGTACTGTAGACAGAGAGAAACATGTACTGTAGACAGAGAGGATGAAACATGTACTGTAGACAGAGAGACACATGTACTGTAGACTGAGAGAAACATGTACTGTAGACAGAGAGAAACATGTACTGTAGACAGAGAGA
>NC_140183.1:14010486-14027986 GCF_963971535.1 Notolepis coatsorum | reverse complement strand
CACTATAGCTTTACTTACTCATAGTATATATTTAGATCCTAGTGTTTATTGTAACATACTTATTGTAATGTATAATATAACTGATAGGGCTCACAGACCCTCATCTGCACCTTGATTGCACTGCCTACTTGCTCATATGCGTATATTCGAGTTAATTATATTGTTGCCTATTTTAACTTGTCTACAGTGCTATAATCTTATTGCCTGTATTTATGTCTTCTACCGTTACCCTGCCCATACCTGTACAACCCCCCCCCCCCTCCCCCATGCTGCTATGATGCCTGAATTTCCCCAAGGGAGTGAGAGTGAAGAGGTACAGATAGGTCATAAAGACCCTCCTCTACAGTGAGGAGGTACAGAGTTTCATGAAGACCCTCCTCTAGAGTGAGGAGGTACAGAGAGGTCATAAAGACCCTCCTCTAGAGTGAGGAGGTACAGAGAGGTCATAAAGACCCTCCTCTAGAGTGAGGAGGTACAGAGAGGTCATAAAGACCCTCCTCTACAGTGAGGAGGTAGAGAGAGGTCATGAAGACCCTCCTCTACAGTGAGGAGGTACAGAGAGGTCATAAAGACCCTCCTCTACAGTGAGGAGGTACAGAGAGGTCATAAAGACCCTCCTCTACAGTGAGGAGGTAGAGAGAGGTCATAAAGACCCTCCTCTACAGTGAGGAGGTACAGAGAGGTCATAAAGACCCTCCTCTACAGTGAGGAGGTACAGAGAGGTCATAAAGACCCTCCTCTACAGTGAGGAGGTACAGAGAGGTCATAAAGACCCTCCTCTACAGAGAGGTCATGAAGACCTGCTCCAGGTAGGAGTCTGTGTGTGGTGTTGGTGGCTCTGATCCAAGAGCAACATTAGACTTGACAGAATCTGCCTCCAACATACACTACGTGATGTATATAATGAGCCTCTGGGGTCGTCACCACTTTTCAAGGAATGTATTCAGGCTCAGCAGGTTTGAGTAAAAACAGCAGGCCGCCACTTTACGATGCATCATAATTGTCCCCTAAGATAAAACACTAACGCATTTATAATGCCACAAATGTGGCTTAGTGGCGTCTATTTAATTAGGCTACCGTTTTGGAATGGACCTATTTCAAGCCCCGCCCTATTTTCTTGTTCCTCCAATCACAACTGTTGCTTTTTCTTGTCAGAGGGAAGCAGCAGTTGTGATTGGATGATCAAGAAAAGAGGGCAGGGTTTGAGATAGGTCCATTGAGTGCTGTCCATGCACGGCCTCTCTAATGTCTCTCTCCCACTCTCCCATGGCACAGTGGCACAGGGGTTAGCACTGCTGCCTCACAGCAAGGTCCTGGGTTCGAACCCCAGCAGGGGGCCTTTCTGTGTGGAGTTTGCATGTTCTCCCTGTGTTCGTGTGGGTTTCCTCTGGGTACTCTGGTTTCCTCCCACACCATAAAGACATGCATGGTAGGCAGGGACTACAGATGGAAACTATAGCTCATTAGCTAAAATCTGGCACATTTACATTGATGTGGAAACTGAATATGTTCATTAATGTGTACTGTCCCTGGGTAATTTTTTTTTAAATAAACAAACTCTCCTGGTTGGAATCTTGGACTAATCCAGCCGGACACAAACAACATAGTATTTTCTGAACTACAATTCAAACTGCAGTGTTGTTCTCGCGAATTGATGCATTTAATCGACCGAATCCACAAGAGAAAATCATCATTAGATGTTTTGTTTTCATGCAAAACAATACTCAATAGGCTACAATACTGGCTTGGGATGCTTAATAGTTAATTAATGGCCTAAGTGGGAGACTGTTTGACAATCTATTTGGCAATCTATTATACTATTATAGATGTTTGTTTGTTATATATTAATTTAAGTTAAATGAATGAATAGCTATAGATTGTACCCTCTTCAGAATATTGTAATAGTAGGCGATGGAAACGAACATTTGCATGTTCTTTTGCAAATGAATGAATGAAGCATTGCAATTATATAGACACTTTTTCTTTTTAATAACATTGCCTCCTCCACCATGGCTGAAAGGCTCAGGAGACAAGCCTTGATATCAGACAAAGAACAGGGATATTTAAGGGGCCTTTATGTCAGAGACAAGAGTGGGGACCTCGGTCTAACATTTCATCCAAAGGATGGCACTCGCAACTGTCCCTGTCCCTGAAACAGGTGCTTCGGACGCTTCCATAGGACAGAGTGTCTCCCTACTGGAAAGCAACACCACCTTCCAACAGCAGCCTGTGTGGGGCTTGAACCTGCAACCCATCCATGTGACCCTGGAGACCAGGTGAAACCAGGTGAAACCATGTGAGACCAGGTGAAACCAGGTGAAACCATGTGAGACCAGGTGAAACCAGGTGAAAGAAATTTAGACCAGGTGAGACCATGTGAAACCAGGTGAGACCATGTGAAACCAGGTGAGACCAGGTGAGACCATGTGAAACCAGGTGAGACCAGGTGAGACCAGGTGAGACCAGGTGAAACCATGTGAGACCAGGTGAGATCAGGTGAGACCAGGTGAGACCATGTGAAACCAGGTGAGACCATGTGAAACCAGGTGAGACCAGGTGAGACCAGGTGAAACCAGGTGAGACCATGTGAAACCAGGTGAAACCATGTGAGACCAGGTGAGACCAGGTGAGACCATGTGAGACCAGGTGAGACCAGGTGAGACCAGGTGAGACCAGGTGAAACCAGGTGAAACAAGGTGAAACCAGGTGAGACCAGGTGAAACCATGTGAAACCAGGTGCAACAAGGTGAAACAAGGTGAAACCAGGTGAGACCAGGTGAAACCATGTGAAACCAGGTGAAACCATGTGAAACCAGGTGAAACCATGTGAAACCAGGTGAGACCACGTGAAACCAGGTGAAACCAGGTGAGACCATGTGAGACCAGGTGAGATCATGTGAAACCAGATGAGACAATGTGAGACCAGGTGAGACCATGTGAGACCAGGTGAGACCATGTGAAACCAGGTGAAACCATGTGAAACCAGGTGAAACCAGGTGAAACCATGTGAAAACAGGTGAAACCAGGTGAAACCAGGTGAGACCAGGTGAAACCAGGTGAGACCAGGTGAAACCAGGTGAGACCATGTGAAAACCATGTGAAACCAGGTGAGACCAGGTGAAACCAGGTGAGACCATGTGAAACCAGATGAAACCATGTGAGACCAGGTGAGACCATGTGAGACCATGTGAGACCAGGTGAGACCAGGTGAAACCAGGTGAGACCAGGTGAGACCAGGTGAGACCATGTGAAACCAGGTGAAACCAGGTGAAACCATGTGAAACCATGTGAGACCAGGTGAAACCAGGTGAGACCAGGTGAGACCATGTGAAACCATGTGAGACCAGGTGAAACCAGATGAAACCATGTGAGACCATGTGAGACCATGTGAAACCAGGTGAGACCAGGTGAAACCAGGTGAAACCAGGTGAGATCAGGTGAGACCACGTGAGACCAGGTGAAACCAGGTAAAACCAGGTGAGACCATGTGAAACCAGGTGAAACCAGGTGAGACCAGGTGAAACCAGGTGAGACCAGGTGAAACCATGTGAGACCAGGTGAAACCAGGTGAAACGATGGGCGATGCCCCCCCCCCCCCCCCCCCCCCAAAAGCAGACTTGTCCATCTCACCAGGTCTCAGGACGGCTCTCAGTGTGTAACTCTCAGTCGGAACATGCAGAGCACCACTCGCTCCACTGTAGTTCATCAGGGACATAATAAAACCTTGCTCTAAGTGTAAAAACATGCAGGACCACGGGTACCAATCCAAGGACAACATCGGACCCTGATATATGCCTCTCAGAGATCCACGAAGAGGGGAAATCCTGCCTTCGGCGAAGGGAGATACATAGGCTTACATACTTAGTCTCAGCTAGAGCTCTCAGCGGTCTTCTTATGGAGTGAAACCATGTGGATCTGCGGTACTGATCCAAGTACAACACTGTGTCCTGGCTGGAGAGACCAACCGTCTCTACTCCACATGTGTCATCGTTCAGCATTACACATCTGCAAGGGACTTGTCCAACATCCAGACTTACCACGTCTCAGGTGCTGAGTCATGTGTGATTCTTCACGGCGGGGAGATGAGAATGCCAGGGGAGATCCCCCGCTGAAAGAAAGGTTGTCTTTAAAGGACAGTGTTTTTCACATTAGATGAAATGTGGGGATTTCATTGGGTTTACAATATTTGCAGATAAATTGGAAGCCTATGACTTGGAACAAGTGGAAACACATAGATTTTTGTAGTATTTCTGTAGTATTTCTGTAGTACCACTGTTGGGTGTTCGTACGATACAACGACAGGTGGAAGGTGGAACTGGATAAAGAGGCATACACGGGACAAACTTCACCCCATTATAGACGAGAACAACAGGCGAAGCCAGAGAGCTCTAAACAGTGATCTTTTAATTAGCTCCTGAAATTATATTGGTAATAAGATTTTTATTGGCAATGAAGACACTACTCTTAAAAGTATGTGTATTTCTGTTTGCGGGGTGACTCTCTGGAATAGATTGAATGACAAAATCTGTAAAAAGAAGAAAAAAAAAAAACAGTAGAAATGTCATACAGTACAAAATGAAATACAACAGAGTGATTCTAGAAAGGTACAGTAAAGAAGAGGGATGTTGTAAATCTCATTAATACAACAGAGTGATTCTAGAAAGGTACAGTAAAGAGGAGGGAGGTTGTATATTAACTAACTTGATCGATTGATAGATCGTCAAGGGATTTGGGATTTCTGTTGGAAGACATTTGAAGATTTTGTTTGGAGGTGTACTTATTTATGTATCTCAGGACTAATGATGAAGTGGTTGATAAATCAAAAGACGAAAGAGTGGAACATCTTTTGGTTAAGGGTTTATTGTAATAAGGGGTAGTTAAGGGTTTATTGTAATAAGGCGTAGTTAAATCAAATCAAATCAAATTTATTTGTAAAGCCAGACAACACACGTTAATGTCCCCATGGGCCGTACACGTCTTCTTTAAACAAGTCAAGAAAAAACATCACAATAAGTCAAGAACAAAACAAGAAAACCATAAGGTCCAAAAATGTTTTAATAAATGCAACACTCCCAGACATACCCCACGCGAAGGTAAGGAAAAACTCACTAAAACCTAGCAATAGGAAAAAATGCACCACAGGCAATGTGGAGGAAAGAAACCTTAGAAGGGCCATTCAAGGGGGGATCTCCCTTCTTAGATGTCGGTGATAGTAGTGTTGCAGTACAAATAGGCGAACAGTTAAGGGTTTATTGTAATAAGGGGTAGTTAAGGGTTTATTGTACTAAGGCGTAGGACCTGATAAGCATCTTGTTTCTTCCTATTCCTTTTCGGACAAGAGTCTCCCATTGCCACGCATCCTGTGTGAAATCGAACCGCGTCACAGCTGAGAGCCGCTCCTCTCTCACATCTGTGTAATCTCTCCCTGTGGCCAGCGTGAGACCTAACACGTGTGGTCTCTTAGCGTGGCCCATCTGGAGACAACTGTCCAACATGTGATCTCTTAGCGCGCCCCATCTGGAGACAACTGTCCAACATGTTGTCTCTTAGCGCGCCCCATCTGGAGACAACTGTCCAACATGTTGTCTCTTAGCGTGGCCCATCTGGAGACAACTGTCCAACGTGCCAAAGTGTTGAGACACAAAGACACACAGCAGCCAGCAGGACGTATGAAGGTTTGAGATGGTTACATTCTGGAACAGCTAGCAGATGATATTCTCACCAAAATAAATCTTACCCCCGATGTAAGACGCTTAGAAAAATGAAAATGTCTAATTATTAATTTTTATGTTTACAGGAACGTTTTGGAGTTGTATTTGGAGTGTATTTCGTGACTGTTGGGAACTAGGCTACACTGGCACACCTACTTCCAGTGAATGACGCGAAGCTAGGCTAACGGTGCGGCTGTTCCCTAAGGCTAATGCATGCACAGAGAAGAACAGGGTATGTATCTGCTTGTCTAACTCCAGGGTAGATGGCAAATGAGCTCATTTCCCAAAAAGTTGGTGTGTTCCTTTAATGGTAAAGTAGCATTTAAAAGAAACTAAAATAACTGTATAGATACAAACAGAATCCCGCTAAAATATCACTTCTGACCCACTAGAAAAGTGTGGCATTGTTTTTTATCTGCAGCGACCCTTCTCGCCTGGATTCTCAGATTTATTGTGCTGTGTTTGGGACGTTATAAGTAAACTCCCCTTTTTTCCCACGCTCCCCCTAACCACTCCTGCGGTACCATATAGTTTTTGATCGCACTCAATTCGCACTCAATTCGCACTCAATTCGCACTCAATTCGCATTTGATTGACAGTTTAAGTTCATGTACATAACCCTTTTTGTTTGTTTTATAGTGGTAGGCAGCTATTGGGGCTGTTGTGACTCGCTTCCCAATAAATCCCGTTTGTTTTGAAAGTTCATTGGACCAGCGTCATCTTTTCTTTTTGGATTGCAATTCGGAGCGTGTCGGACTAACAACGCATTACCTGGAGCCTCAAGGCAACTGCGGTTCGTATGATTGCCTTTATAATACTGACCCATTGTATCATATTGTACAACGTGTATGTATCACAAACACGTACAGTACATATTCATCGTTTTAACAAAGAAAATGGCGGCTCGTCGTTGGCTCGTCAACTTTCTCTTTCTCGACCTCACGTCGAACCTAAAGTTTCCGACAACATTTGGGTGGAAAGTTTGACGTGACGTCACTGGATCCTGAGTCCTTCTTGACACCTCGACTGATCTGATCGAGGCTCTGTGGTGCAGCGTCTGTAAACACCACCTTGTTTTGCTGCTGCTCTAGTGACAAGCTACTTAGTATGTCTTTAAGTGCACTCAAACCATGCTGAATCAATTATGTGTATAATAAGTGTGTGTGTGCATGTGTGTGTGTGTGTGCGTGTGTGTGCGTGCATGTGTGTGTGTGTGCGTGCGTGCATGTGCGTGCGCGTGCGTGTGTGTGCGCGTGTGTGTGTGAACAATAACCTTTCAGTCTATTTGAAACTGCTGTCAAGTCTTGGCAGCTAAATTGCAGCATTATTACATTAGCTGTGAGATAAATTATCCCCTCAGAGAGAGAGAGAGGAGGTTATAGAATGATCCCCTCAGAGAGAGAGAGGAGGTTATAGAATGATCCCCTCAGAGAGAGAGAGGAGGTTATAGAATGATCCCCTCAGAGAGAGAGAGGAGGTTATAGAATGATCCCCTCAGAGAGAGAGAGGAGGTTATAGAATGATCCCCTCAGAGAGAGAGAGGAGGTTATAGAATGATCTCCTCAGAGAGAGAGAGGAGGTTATAGAATGATCCCCTCAGAGAGAGAGAGGAGGTTATAGAATGATCCCCTCAGAGAGAGAGAGGAGGTTATAGAATGATCCCCTCAGAGAGAGAGAGGAGGTTATAGAATGATCCCCTCAGAGAGAGAGAGGAGGTTATAGAATGATCCCCTCAGAGAGAGAGAGGAGGTTATAGAATGATCCCCTCAGAGAGAGAGAGGAGGTTATAGAATGATCCCCTCAGAGAGAGAGAGGAGGTTATAGAATGATCCCCTCAGAGAGAGAGAGGAGGTTATAGAATGATCCCTTCAGAGAGAGAGAGGAGGTTATAGAATGATCCCCTCAGAGAGAGAGAGAGAGAGGAGGTTATAGAATGATCCCCTCAGAGAGAGAGAGGACGTTATAGAATGATCCCCTCAGAGAGAGAGAGGAGGTTATAGAATGATCCCCTCAGAGAGAGAGAGGAGGTTATATAATGATCCCCTCAGAGAGAGAGAGAGAGAGGAGGTTATAGAATGATCCCCTCAGAGAGAGAGAGGAGGTTATAGAATGATGATCTATTTATTTTGCATTTATTTTAAAATGTTTGGACCTTATGGTGTCCTTGTTTTGTTCTTGAATTATTGTGATGTTTCTTCTTTTTTTTATATTTAAAGTTTTTATTTTTCACAAACAAGACAATACATACATGACAAGACAAGACAAAAAAATTATAATAATAATAACAATAACAACAAGGGGCGAGGGGGGGGGGGTTGCAGAGCGTTACAAAGGTTCAGTACACAGTGATCTAATAAAGTTCAGGGGACCTTGAAGGCCATCGGGCCTATCACTCTCTTGAAGAGACAGAGCAGCCTGTTCCATCGATAACAAGTCCATGAAGTCCTTGCGCCAGTTCTCCATACTGAAGCAGTTCGGTTTGCGTTCTTTCCAGTTCATTAAAATAATCTGTTTGCATGCTAGAAAAGCCAGTGCTACAATATTATTTACAATCTTTGCTTGAGCACTGAGCAGTGTCCATTTTTACACCCAATATACACATTATAGGGCAAGGATTAATGTCAATTTGGAGAGTAACTGACAGGTCCTCAGCAATGTCCAACCAAAATGTCCTAACAAGCGGGCAGTGCCACAGCAAGTGCATGAGCGTACCCTCTACTCCACACCCATGCCAGCACAATTTGGGTAGGGTGTGATTCATTTTATTCAATGTACAGGGTGTTATATAGGCCCTGTGCAGTATCTTTAATTGTATAATTTTATATCTAACACATTTTGATATTTTAGTACTATTCCTAAGTGCTGCTTCCCATTGTGTTTCAGATATGGGTATACCCATGTCTCGCTCCCATTGGACTTTAGTTTGGGTATTGGTATCAGGGGTGGTTGAACATGATAGTCCATACATTGCAGAAACAATGCCTTTCCTGCCTGTAATTCCCCTTAATGTCTCTTCCAAGACTCTGTTTGTTCCTATAGCTATGCCTTTAGACAACAATGATTTAATAACTGATTGTATTTGTAAATAAGATACAAATTCTGTGTCTTTCAGCCCAAACTGTGTTTTAAGTTCATTAAAAGGTATCATATTTCCCCTTTCGATCACTTGGCCCACCTGTGTTATATTATGTTGTTGCCATACATTATTTTTAAGGATTTTACCTCCTGCAGAGAGCAACAGGTTTTTCCATAATGGACATGATGGTAAGGAATATCCACTAAAGGTCAGGCGTTTATGTAAGATTTTCACTATTTCACATGAAAATTCTAAAAGCGGATGATGTTTCTTCTGGACTTGTTTAAAGAAGACGTGTACGGCCCATGGGGACATTAACGTGTGTTGTCGGGCCTTACAAATACATTTTATTTGATTTGATCCCCTCAGAGAGAGGAGGTTATAGAATGATCCCCTCAGAGAGAGGGGAGGTTATGTAAGGGATAATGTATAGCTACGAGGTCATTGTCGCAAAATAATTGACCGACACAGAGTTTAAAATACAGAGGCGCCGCGCCGAGGTGTTTTAAACCTCAGTGAAGGTCAATTATTTTGCGACAATGATCGAGTATAGGCTATACATTATCCCGCTTATTATATGGCTAACTTACTAACAATATACCTAATTCATTTTACATCGACAAGACGAGATCAAATGCAGACGCAGTTCTGTTCTGGCTCCGCTGTCATCGTCACACACACTCTGCTGTCAGTGCAGCCAGCAGGTGTGTCTGATTGGCTGCACTGATGCAGTGTGTCAGTGGCCTTAATTGCGAACAGCTGCGCACATCGGTCATTATTGTTCGGCAGAGGTCCGTTATCGAGTAATAACGGACCTCTGACGAGCGCTATTGACCAATCACAAGCAAGCATTTCGGCAAATGTGAAAACGTCCATGTAATAAAGAAAGGTAATTTATAGGCCCGATATGCTATATTGATAGAACCTGATAGAACCTGATAGAACCTGACCATCAGGCCAGGGACCCCTAGAAGATTTAGTGTCAGGGACCCCATTTGAGAAGATATTTTTTTTATTTCATCATCATCATCATCATCATCATCATCATCATCATCATCATCATCATCATCATCATCATCATCATCATCATCATCATCATCATCACCATCATCAGCATCATCATCATCATCATCACCATCATCATCATCATCATCATCATCATCATCACCTTTAGAAACTCGTAAATCATTGAGACTGCTGCCAGCTGAAACAGTTACAGACTGATACACTGTGGTTACTGATCATGTCTTTGAACTCGTACACTGTGGTTTCATTTCAAACCTTTATTTAACCTCTTCCGCCCGTGCGGTCCATTGGCGGACTGCAAATGACATCTGGTCATAAATCAATATCTCCAGATTGTTCTACAAAATTAGCGTTTTTATTTTCAAACGTATTCAAGTATAAACATCATAACCATGTCACAACAGCATTTATAATGTATATTATCATCAATATGTTAGTTTGGGAATAGGTTAAAGTGTTATTAGATAGATTTTCCTTTGCGAAATGTCTGTATATTTCACGAGAGGCGACCATTTTGGAAAACCTTGAATCATGGGAATTGTAGTTTTCTTGTGGACATTTTGTAGCGGACATCCAGAGCTCTGGATCAGCGTTGGAATTTTTCAAAACTACACTTCCTGAAAGGATCTATGGGGTTCAAGGTTCATAGTTCTGTATGTATTATTTTAATAACTCTTATTATTCGGGATAATATACCACAAAATGTAACGTTATTGACAAATATTGAAACACAGTTAGTTTCTCTTCATTTCTCTTCCCTATTGTTATCATGCAGCAACAATTAGATCTGAAATTTGTTTCAAAACGGTTGCACTATGGTGCGGCTGATTGACGCAGTGGGCAAGGCGCTCGCCTCTAACGCAGGATACGCTGGGTTCGAGCCCAGCTCTCTGCGTTGCTACCGGCTGGCCGGTCGTTCATACTAACACAATTGGCAAGTGTTAGAGGGTGGGAAAGCCGGTGGGTGGGGATTTGACGTTGTGGACAGCGACTCCTCCAAGTCGGTTTGGTGACGCTGGTGCGACGGAAGCAGGAAGTAGCGGGGGCAGCGTGAGCCTCCCACGCGTTACTCCTCGCCACTGAGAGCTCCAGCTGCTGCGGTGAAAAGATGCGACAGGCTGCCTCCTCGTGTACCGGAGGGGACACGTGATGCAAGGCTTCTGTCCTCACTACAACCGACCTGTGGGAGGCATAGTCTAGCAATGATCAAGACAGGGGAGGGAAGAATTGGATATACGAAATTGGGATGGGAGAAAAATAGAAAATGGGGAGAAAAAGTGGATACAAAAAACGGTTGCACTATGGTGAAAATAAAAAAGTACTGTGGATTACAGTAGATTTCATTATCTGTTCTTATGCACGCCTGGTGACACTAAATCCAAATTGAACTCGGCCATTTGAAAGATAATATATGTATATATATAAATGTGCGAATTGGCTATAATAAGGTAATTTATAAGCCTGCTATTCTATATTCTATAATAATATTTCAAATTGCATTTGTCCGGATGGGAGAATTCAGTACTGTATCTATAGAACCTTCTGTTTAATCATCTTCACTTTATTAATTTCCTTCGATTTTTTGTACACATGATCTCAAGACTCAAGGTACTGAACGAGAGCAGTGGCTGTTTTTAATGTTTGGTCATTATTAGCATGGTGTTATTCTCTGTCAAAGATGCAAAGAAAAATGATAATTCATATTCTCCTTTGTTTCATCACAATTTAAGCAAGCCTAGTAATAGACACAATATTTCTGACACTGGGAATACATTCAGTGAGGTCCATAGATGTCCCTAGATACCAAGAATATGCAAATGGACCTTGTAGAAGTGGAGCAATATTCCATTACTTAGGCATGTATTTTATGCGGATTTTCAGAAAATAGGCTCCGGGTGGAAGAGGTTAAACTTGAAAGGCAACTGAGGTGTCCCTTATTTACAGTCACGTCGAGTGTACATACAGAGTTAAGCAAAACATACAGAGTTAATAGAAAAAGGCATATAAAATCACAAATAATCTACAATCATAACAATAAGTCAAGTAATCGATAACAATAAATGAAAACATGTACAACTTGATTGACAAAGGTCAACAAAAATACCAGTTACCTTTAAATATATGTGTTAATCGCACAGTGATAATTGGGGTGGACAGTTTTAGAAAAAGAATAATCAAATGTATCCACTCCAGTTGAACTCCTGGTATGAGTGGCTTGCAACGCTTCAAGTACATCATTAGAAAGAGGGGATGAAAGGTGCAGAGAAACATGGTTTATGACTCAAATACAATCATCATCATTACCAAAGGGCCCTGAGGAATCCTTTTCAAATAAATGTCCAGCATCAGCTAAATAATATAATATGTGTATGAGGTGAAATAGTGGTTTTGGTTTTGTTTGAGTTTACTGCCTTCCAGTATGTAGCTGGGTTTGAGTAGGAGCTAGTAATTAGGTCTAAATAATAATCTCACTTGGCTTTTCTCACAGCTGAAGTGCATTTATTTCTAATTATTTCTAACGATAGACAATGTAAAGGATCTCCAGAGTGTCTGGCACGAGACCAGGCAGGCACTGTTCCTTTCTTTCAACAAAGCCTAAAGCGTGCGTGAGAATCAGGGAGTTACTCTGTCTTTGTTACTATGTAAAAAAAAAAAAAAAAAAAAATCTGAAAAGCTCATTAAAATGTTTAAGATTTCTCCTCATTACCTTGTTTTCTCCGATCACACACTTCTGACACATGCAACAGGGCAGGGGTCACTAATCCCAAGACACCACAGCACCATAAATATGATTATGATGAAATAACTGTCTTCTGTAGGCATAGGGAGATGGCAGTGGGTAGAATGAAACCTGTGATCATAATATAGTCATCATAGTCTCTCATTGGGCTTAACTTGTAGTGAATGAAAGCTTAACTTGTAGCTTCACTTGTAGTGAATGAAAGCTTAACTTGTAGTGAATGAAAGCTTAACTTGTAGCGAATGAAAGCTTAACTTGTAGCTTAACTTGTAGCGAATGAAAGCTTAACTTGTAACAAATGAAAGCTTAACTTGTAGCGAATGAAAGCTTAACTTGTAGCTTAACTTGTAGTGAATGAAAGCTTAACTTATAGCAAATTAAAGCTTAACTTGTAGCGAATGAAAGCTAAACTTGTAGCTTAACTTGCAGTGAATGAAAGCTTAATTTGTAGCGAATTAAATCTCAACTTGTAGCGAATGCAAGCTTAACTTGTAGCCAATGAAAGGGTTAAATTCCCCATTTTTACTCTGAACTCTCGCAAGACCCCTGGGGGACCCCGGACTCCACATTGAAAACCACTGCACTACAATGTAAATACTGTAAAGTTACTGTTGGGACCATCCATGGGTCTCTAGCAGGGAGTCCTGTTGGCTCAAGGTGCATACTATACTATGTAATTGCAATGTCGTGGGTTTGAACCCTGCCCACACTCTATGTTACAATGGTAAATGGTGCATTTATATAGTTATTTTATCCAAAGCGCGTTACAATTTATGCCTCACATTCACCCGTTCACTCACACATTCACACACCGATGGCGGGGGCGACCATGCAAGGTGCTGACCTGCTCATCGGGAGCAGTTAGGGGTTAAGTGTCTTGCTCAAGGACACTTCGACGCGCTGCCCGGGAGGAGTGGGAATCGAACCGAGGAATCGTCTGACTACCAGACGACCGCTCACCTCCTGAGCCACTGTTGCATGTCAGCCATTCTCTTTCCCCATGTGTCCTGGCCTGGAGTAGAAGAACGTGCTCTACATTAATTGCAATAGTTCTCACTACTCTTAGTTCTTGGTGAATCCTATTTTTTTGCCCGAAGAAGAGAAAAAAAGTTAAATAAAAAAAACATGTATTTGCCAAGACACAGTGATCCCATTAGAGGTAACAGTGTCCTCTGATGGCAGCGTGACGCATTGCTCAGTAATGACGGTAATGACAGAACAACGTGTCCTACATGTGTGTGCTGGGTTGTGGTGAACCGTGGTCTGGTTCTGTGGCCAGGAGGTGGGAGGTCCTGCCATGCACAACTACAATGGTTCTCGGAATCAACCTATCCCAAGTCCCTGCCCTCTCTTCTTGATCCTCCAATCGATTCCCTCTGGTGTGGGATGGTTACATGGATTAGAATCCTCCTGTGTCCTCATCTCCACTGGCTCTCTACTGGATGTTCCTCATGAAACACACCTCCCTTCACTGTCAGGGTCCAAGGTGTTGGCCTGAAACACACCTCACTGTCAGGATCCAAGGTGTTGGCCTGAAACACACCTCACTGTCAGGATCCAAGGTGTTGTCCTGAAACACCCCTGTGGTCCAGAGACAGATGTCCAGTGAGAATGAGTCCACTGTCTTTGACTTTCATAATCACGGAATGTACAGGGTCAACATACACGTACTGTACAACTGTCGATGCGTGGCCCTCGTCGAATCATAACATAGCTTCAGGAAGCCGCGTCGAACGTGTTTTTGTTGGCCGGGAAACCAGTGATCGTAAAAAAGATTAATCATGAATTAATCACACAAGTGAAAGTCCCCCGCCATGAAAAGCAAGAAATTTGACACGTTGCTAAATTAAATGAAGCCCATCGCTATGTTCACAAACAAAGGTGTCTGGGGAGTCGTTGGAGGTCGCTCATCAATGCGCTTCCTGGTAAGAGTTCGTTGCAAGGAATTTGTGGTCAGTGTGACTCAATACAGCTACAGACAATTTGCAGCAATGTGTATAGCGGTCAGATTTACCATTTCAACAAGCCAGACTGCCACAAGGCAGTGAGGTTCATCCACGACAGCTTATGCACTCCTTCTATCTCTCCGGATATGAGTAGGAAGAAACAGGATCTCGAAAAAGTTGATGAAAATGTATTACTGCAAACTATCTTCTCCTGACGTGTCTGTCACTCAACCTTCCAACCTTTACAATATCTACAATAAGTACATTATAAAAAACAGACCCTGTCTAGTTTATACAGGCACCTATTATATATGATAAACTGTATAATAATTGTATATTGCATTATATATTGCATCCAGCAGATTGATATTAAAATCCATGTGAAGATATTCCCTTTTAGGATTCTTCTTAAAGTACCCCAACTTAGACGCCATTCTAAGTTCTGTTCTGCATCCACAATGGCCCCAATATGTAAAAACCATCTGCCCCCCCCCCCCCCCCCCCCATTCTACAGACTCAACTTTTTCTCAGTGGCACAATAAAGGTATTAAGACATTTAAGGACCTATATGTGGATGGGGTGTTCTGCAGCTTTTCTCACTTGTCATCCTCCTTTGGACTCCCCCCATCCCATCTTGTTAGATACTTTCAGCTGAGACACTGTACAGCTACCATTTTTCCCTCCTTTCCTTTACCCCCCCCCCCCAAACAGCCTTGGACTGACCTACTCACTTCAAATACACACCAAAGAGCATCTATCTCAAGGATCTATGATACCCTTATGTCATTCAACGACAGTGATTCAACCAAAGCTAGAACCAAATGGGAACGGGAGCTGGGGAGGGAGTTTAATAATGACTGGTGGGATGAGGCCATAGAGAGAATACACTCCACTACGTCCTGTGCTCGTCTCTCAGCCTCATACAACTCAAAGTACTATAGAGTTAATTTCCTGCAAATCCAGGCTCTCTGAGATATACCCGGAGGTGGAGGATAAATGCAGCAGGTGTCATAACACACCCTGCAATCTTAGTCACATGTTCTTTACGTGTCCAGAACTCCACACCTACTGGAGTGGTATTTTTGACACTTTGTCCACAGTACTTCATTTAGATCTGTTGCCATGCCCACTGATAGCAATCTTTGGAACCCCTACTGAGACACTAGCTCTTAACTCTAAACAAAAAACAATTATCGCATTTACATCTCTCTTAGCGAGACGCATTATATTGTTAGACTGGAAATCCGCCAACAGTCCTTCTATAGCACAATGGCTCAATAGTGTCATGTTCTTTCTCAAACTTGAGAAAATAAAATACACTATCAGGGGTTACTGGGGGGGGCTCAGTTTGTTTATTGTAATTTCATTTATCATTTATTTAATTAGTGTATCTGTATTACGTACCCAAGATGTGAGTTACATTTATTCAAAGTCACGCCTGATCATACATTTTCTTATTTAATTTCTTTTCTTTTTGCATTTTTGTAATAAGCCTTGGGCCTCTATACAGAACACTTGTGCTTGTTAGTGTTGCTTTATATTTTAGTAATTTTTATTATTATTATATATCTTTTCTGATTCGTATTTCAATGTCAATCTTTTAATTTCAATGTCTTTTTGTCGTTTGTGTAAAAAGGGAAAAAAACAATAAAAATATCTTTAAAAAAAATAAAAAAGTACCCCTACGCTCAGAAATAGTGGTTTTACCATCAACTCAGAGGCCTGACTTTGACTATACAGACTGTTATTAGTGCAGAACTGTTCACATTCTTCCCCTGGAAACTAGAGGGAGAGCTTCTCTGTACTTCCCAGAAGTCTGAGTTGCATGTGGGATGTCACTAACAGTGATGCCACAGATTACTTGTAAAAGTAATCCGATTACTGATTATTGATTACTCCTTTAAAAAGTAATCCAAGTTACTTTACTGATTACTTGATTATCAGAGTAACTTAGTTACTTTGAAAGTAACTAGGTTACGAAGTCGTCGTCGTTCCCCCAACCGTTTTTTTTTAAACGCTTTATTGAAAGTGCATAAATTGTTTTTAACTTGTTTCTCTGCACATAACGTAAATTGTTAAACTAGTGCTTCAGCTTCTGTACCATCAAGTATGGTAAAGCAACAGTCTATGATGCTCACAGCATTAGAGCAGCCAGCCAGTGGTTTTACAAAACCAGTGTATATCCATTCACATCTAACAAATGCAGGCTGAACTATTCAATTATATCAACTGTAACTATTAAATTGTTTTTATAAATGTCTCTCTATAAACATACAATCAGTCTCTCTTTAACATGTAAATTAACTGTAAATCTGGCAAATAAGAGCTTTTGCTCTGCCACCATCAAATATACATTAATCAAAAGGGAAAGAAACAATCTCTCTCTTTTGCTGTTTGGCTGGCCTCCGAGTCCTCCTGTACCTAGTCGAAGCGTCGGCTAGTGAATGAATGAATGAATGAATGAAAACTTTATTAACAGATTGCAGAATGGGTACAGTACAGTACAGCTCAATACATACAATTGTTAAGGGGATGCAGACCAGAGAAAGACTTTTGTCTTGTTTACATCAGGGTCCCCCAGTGTTGTGATTCCAGATGCTTTCAATGCAATTGGATGTGCTGTTTTTAGCGGTAGACAGTATTTTGTTTCCTCCGCATATGAACGTGAAGTAGTGACTGAGGCTATACGAGCGTTTTGGGATGGAAGTCTGAACAGAAACTCACTTTTAATTTTGCCAAGCGTTTTGGGGTGGAATTCTCCGACGACGGAGCCCTGCTGTCACACGATTGGCGCATATGTCACAAATGACGTGCTGTGAAGACCCGCCCTACTCTGCCTCTGATTCGCAGACTGTGGATGGGGAATGTGATTGTACCAAAGCAGATGTCACTCACAGACAGAGTGTCCAGTCACGCCGCGGGGACACATTCTTGTGTAACCCTTTCACTGCCACACTACGTCACTCCCAAAAGAAAAACAGCTCAAAATGTATTTTTGACT
>NC_140183.1:13987986-14005486 GCF_963971535.1 Notolepis coatsorum | reverse complement strand
GAAGATGGTAGAGGAGAGGAGAGGAGAGGAGAGGAGAGGAGAGGATGGTAGAGGAGAGGAGAGGGAGAGGATGGTAGAGGAGAGGAGAGGAGAGGAGAGGAGAGGAGAGGAGAGGAGAGGAGAGGAGAAGAGAAGAGAAGGAGAGGGAGAGGATGGTAGAGGAGAGGATGGTAGAGGGAGAGGATGGTAGAGGAGAGGAGAGGGAGAGGATGGTAGAGGAGATGAGAGGGAGAGGATGGTAGAGGAGAGGATGGTAGAGGAGATGAGAGGGAGAGGATGGTAGAGGAGAGGAGAGGAGAGGATGGTAGAGGAGAGGAGAGGGAGAGGATGGTAGAGGAGAGGAGAGGGAGAGGATGGTAGAGGAGAGGAGAGGGAGAGGATGGTAGAGGAGAGGAGAGGGAGAGGATGGTAGAGGAGAGGATGGTAGAGGGAGAGGATGGTAGAGGAGAGGAGAGGGAGAGGATGGTAGAGGAGATGAGAGGGAGAGGATGGTAGAGGAGATGAGAGGAGAGGATGGTAGAGGAGATGAGAGGAGAGGATGGTAGAGGAGATGAGAGGAGAGGATGGTAGAGGAGATGAGAGGAGAGGATGGTAGAGGAGATGAGAGGAGAGGATGGTAGAGGAGATGAGAGGAGAGGATGGTAGAGGAGATGAGAGGAGAGGATGGTAGAGGAGATGAGAGGGAGAGGATGGTAGAGGAGATGAGAGGATGGTAGAGGAGATGAGAGGGGGGACTACAGGAATGCCTCTGATCTAACCCACTTAGACTGAGTTATGTAGTGCTGTTATAAACACACAGAGCTGAGTCGCTGATCTGTAGGCTGTACACTGGAGAAAGGATGCATTAATGTCAGAGTCAACAAACAGAGAAGAGACTAGCTGGCACAGAGACAACTTGGTCAAATAGCGGACCTCTCTGTGAAGAACTCGGTACAGCTGTGGAACCAGTGTTAGGGAAGGGACTAGCTGTGGAACCAGTGTTAGGGAAGGGACTAGCTGTGGAACCAGTGTTAGGGAAGGGACTAGCTGTGGAACCAGTGTTAGGGAAGGGACTAGCTGTGGAACCAGTGTTAGGGAAGGGACTAGCTGTGGAACCAGTGTTAGGGAAGGGACTAGCTGTGGAACCAGTGTTAGGGAATGGACTAGCTGTGGAACCAGTGTTAGGGAAGGGACTAGCTGTGGAACCAGTGTTAGGGAAGGGACTAGCTGTGGAACCAGTGTTAGGGAAGGGACTAGCTGTGGAACCAGTGTTAGGGAATGGACTAGCTGTGGAACCAGTGTTAGGGAAGGGACTAGCTGTGGAACCAGTGGTAGGGAATGGACTAGCTGTGGAACCAGTGTTAGGGAATGGACTAGCTGTGGAACCAGTGGTAGGGAATGGACTAGCTGTGGAACCAGTGGTAGGGAATGGACTAGCTGTGGAACCAGTGTTAGGGAATGGACTAGCTGTGGAACCAGTGTTAGGGAAGGGACTAGCTGTGGAACCAGTGTTAGGGAAGGGACTAGCTGTGGAACCAGTGTTAGGGAATGGACTAGCTGTGGAACCAGTGTTAGGGAATGGACTAGCTGTGGAACCAGTGTTAGGAAAGGGACTAGCTGTGGAACCAGTGTTAGGGAATGGACTAGCTGTGGAACCAGTGTTAGGGAATGGACTAGCTGTGGAACCAGTGTTAGGGAATGGACTAGCTGTGGAACCAGTGGTAGGGAATGGACTAGCTGTGGAACCAGTGTTAGGGAACGGACTAGCTGTTGAACCAGTGTTAGGGAAGGGACTAGCTGTGGAACCAGTGTTAGGGAATGGACTAGCTGTGGAACCAGTGTTAGGGAATGGACTAGCTGTGGAACCAGTGGTAGGGAATGGACTAATGGACTAGCTGTGGAACCAGTGGTAGGGAATGGACTAGCTGTGGAACCAGTGGTAGGGAATGGACTAGCTGTGGAACCAGTGGTAGGGAATGGACTACAGTAGCTGTGGAACCAGTGTTAGGGAATGGACTAGCTGTGGAACCAGTGTTAGGGAAGGGACTAGCTGTGGAACCAGTGTTAGGGAATGGACTAGCTGTGGAACCAGTGTTAGGAAAGGGACTAGCTGTGGAACCAGTGTTAGGGAAGGGACTAGCTGTGGAACCAGTGTTAGGGAATGGACTAGCTGTGGAACCAGTGTTAGGGAATGGACTAGCTGTGGAACCAGTGTTAGGAAAGGGACTAGCTGTGGAACCAGTGTTAGGGAATGGACTAGCTGTGGAACCAGTGTTAGGGAAGGGACTAGCTGTGGAACCAGTGTTAGGGAATGGACTAGCTGTGGAACCAGTGTTAGGGAATGGACTAGCTGTGGAACCAGTGTTAGGGAAGGGACTAGCTGTGGAACCAGTGTTAGGGAAGGGACTAGCTGTGGAACCAGTGGTAGGGAATGGACTAGCTGTGGAACCAGTGTTAGGGAAGGGACTAGCTGTGGAACCAATGTTAGGGAATGGACTAGCTGTGGAACCAGTGTTAGGGAAGGGACTAGCTGTGGAACCAGTGTTAGGGAACGGACTAGCTGTTGAACCAGTGTTAGGGAAGGGACTAGCTGCGGAACCAGTGTTAGGGAAGGGACTAGCTGTGGAACCAGTGTTAGGGAAGGGACTAGCTGTGGAACCAGTGTTAGGGAAGGGACTAATTCACTTGTCACAAAGCGGACCCGGAGGCGGACGCTGTTCTCGAATCGGAACCATGTTAGGGGTCATGGAGAAACAACAGCATCGCTACGCAACGGTAGCTAATTTGGAGCTGATCGATCACGGTTACGGCCCTGCTTCCTTAAACAAACTACAAGGACACGGCCCTCGTTGCTCTTGGCGCGGAACACGGTGACGCAGCTGTCAGTCCTGTGAAGTTCAACTCGTCTGAACCTTGCGTCTGCCAGAACGTATACAAATCTGCTGGGGATGGACCCCTCATCAGCCCCGTCTAACGAACGCACAGCCCTCGTTGGGGAGGATAACTAAAAACAGATGTATACGGAGAGACACAATGGGTCAGTGTGGCTGCTCCCTTAGAGTCCCTGGAATGTCACTGACCAGACTCAGCATGACGTCATAGATTATTGTCTTGATTATCTGTCTTCGCTCTTTTGGGAGAAAAATGTATTCTGTACAAAAAAATGCTGATCGAACTGTCTGCAGCCATGAAGATTCTTAATTTGACTAGTATTCCTCTTGAATTAGATTAGACAGATCTATTAATCCCCATAGGGAAACTCATTTGCCATCAAAAAACAACTCATACAGACGACAATCCATAAAACATTATAGACATGTCAATCAAACAATGGATCTAGATCTAAAAGTGTTGTGACCGGTGCTGGAACAAAAGACCTTCTGAACTCATCACTAGTCGCTGAATGAATGAGCTTCTGAGTCTAGTAGAACACTGAGGCATCACTAGTCGCTCAATGAATGAGCTTCTGAGTCTAGTAGAACACTGAGGCATCACTAGTCGCTCACTGAATGAGCTTCTGAGTCTAGTAGAACACTGAGGCATCACTAGTCGCTCACTGAATGAGCTTCTGAGTCTAGTAGAACACTGAGGCATCACTAGTCGCTCACTGAATGAGCTTCTGAGTCTAGTAGAACACTGAGGCATCACTAGTCGCTCACTGAATGAGCTTCTGAGTCTAGTAGAACGCTGAGGCATCACTAGTCGCTCACTGAATGAGCTTCTGAGTCTAGTAGAACGCTGAGGCATCACTAGTCGCTCACTGAATGAGCTTCTGAGTCTAGTAGAACACTGAGGCATCACTAGTCGCTCACTGAATGAGCTTCTGAGTCTAGTAGAACGCTGAGGCATCACTAGTCGCTCACTGAATGAGCTTCTGAGTCAGTTAACTTAACGTTTGACGGCCCTCATACGCACGTCGCGGCACTTTGCGCTCATCTGTCGGCTCCGGGCTGCGTTTCTCTCGATCATTCAATATATTGTTGGAAAGTTGAATTTGCCACCTTTCGATCGTCACTTTCGATCGTCACCACACTCAACCTATTGCGTGCTTCGGATCTCGAATTACAAGACGAAATATCCGGCGAGCGTCATTTGACAAGCCGCTCAGAAGCCGTTCATGAAGCAGCATGAAGCAGCATGAAGCAGCATGAAGCAGCCTGAAGCAACATGAAGCAGCATGAAGCAGCCTGAAGCAACATGAAGCAGCCTGAAGCAACATAAAGCAGCCTGAAGCAACATGAAGCAGCCTGAAGCAACATGAAGCAGCATGAAGCAACATGAAGCAGCCTGAAGCAACATGAAGCAGCATGAAGCAACATGAAGCAGCATGAAGCAGCCTGAAGCAACATGAAGCAGCATGAAGCAGCCTGAAGCAGCCTGAAGCAACATGAAGCAGCCTGAAGCAACATGAAGCAGCATGAAGCAGCCTGAAGCAGCCTGAAGCAGCCTGAAGCAACATGAAGCAGCCTGAAGCAGCCTGAAGCAACATGAAGCAGCCTGAAGCAACATGAAGCAGCCTGAAGCAACATGAAGCAGCCTGAAGCAGCCTGAAGCAACATGAAGCAGCCTGAAGCAACATGAAGCAGCCTAAAGGGGCAGGATGCATCGTTGTGTCAAAGTCTTCAAACAAACAGACTGAGGTCCAGGCTGGAGGCCAGGGTTTCCCAACAAGCTCGTCAGTGGAAGGCCCCCTACATACACACACACACACACACACACACACACACACACACACACACACACACACACACACACACACACACACACACACACACACACACACACACACACACACACACACACACACACACACACACACACACACACACACACACACACACACACACACACACACACACACACACACACACACACACACACACACACACACACACACACACATTGTATTGAGTGTAGGAACTGTCAACTAAGAACTAGAATGTTCAACCCCTGCCAGGCGAAAATCAAAACTGTGACCAAAACAAAGGCCCAATCCCTAATTCACATAAAAAGAGTTTCATTTGTGTATTCTATATGGAACTTACAGAGAAATGTTATTTCACGGCATTGCGAGCTTCCATCGTAAAGTACTTGATGTACAGTAGACCTATCTGCATCGTAAGGTACTTGATTTACAGTAGATCTATCTGCATCGTAAGGTACTTGATTTACAGTAGACCTATCTGCATCGTAAGGTACTTGATTTACAGTAGACCTATCTGCATCGTAAGGTACTTGATTTACAGTAGACCTATCTCCATCGTAAGGTACTTGATTTACAGTAGACCTATCTCCATCGTAAGGCACTTGATTTACAGTAGACTTATCTGCATCGTAAGGTACTTGATTTACAGTAGACCTATCTGCATCGTAAGGTACTTGATTTACAGTAGATCTATCTGCATCGTAAGGTACTTGATTTACAGTAGACCTATCTCCATCGTAAGGTACTTGATGTTTCAAGTTTCTTCAAGTTTCTTTAATAGTTGTCATACAGAAGTACAGAATACTTTTATACAAAATGCTTCTTACTGTTGCGCTCCAGAGACTGTGCAAGACAAGATAAGTATGAAATAAAATAACATAGTAAAATTAGAAGTAAAAAAAATGAGGTCACAGTGTTCAGTTTAGACATATGTACAATGTTCGATGCAGAATAGACGTAGTTACCATACAATATACAATACTGTGCAGTGTACTAATATACAATACTATATAGTGCAAGGCAGAAATGGAGAAATGGGACGAGGTGCAATTTAGGTACAATTCACAGTAGGTGTACGAGTTGTAGTGCAAAGCCTTTATCAATAAATATAAAGTGTAAGTGTGTTTGTGTGATCTAAAGTGTGGAGAGTGGGTGCTGCAGTGTGTTGTTTGTTTGAGTGAGTGTGTGCATGTGGGTGTGTGTGCTGTGTGCATTTGATGGTTGTTGCATAGTGATTATTGTTCGTTTAGCAGCCTGATGGCCTGGGGATAGAAGCTTCTTCTGAGTCTTTCTGTGCTCGCCTTAAGACTCCGGTATCGCTTGCCTGACCGCAGCAGTTCAAAGAGGCAGTTGTTCGGGTGGCTCGAGTCCTTAATAATTCTCTTAGCCTTCCCCTTGCACCGCTTGTTGTAAATGTTCTGGAGGGTGGGAAGCCCCCCTCCAATTGTGCGTTCGGCTGAACGTGTCACTCTTTGTAGTCTGCTACGGTCTTGTGCAGTGCTATTCCCAAACCAGGAGGTGATGTTGCCGGTCAGGATGCTCTCTATTGTACATGAGTAGAAGTTCCTAAGGATCTTCTGACTGACTTGGAACTTCCTTAGGCGCCTGAGGAAGTAGAGGCGTTGTCGTGCCTTCTTCACAACACTGTCAATGTGTGTGGTCCATGTCAAGTCCTCGGATATGTGGGCTCCGAGGTACTTGAAACTGTTCACTCTCTCAACCGGTGCCCCGTCGATGCTGAGGGGGCTGTAGTCCTTGACCCCCGACCTCCTGAAGTCCACAATCATCTCTTTTGTTTTGCTGACGTTCAGGGAGAGGCAGTTCTCCTGACACCACTGTGACAGGTTCTCTACCTCTTCCAGGTAGGCCCTTTCGTCGTTGGCAGAGATCAGGCCCACCACTACTGTGTCATCAGCAAATTTGATGATGGTGTTGTTGTTCCGCTGTGCTACGCAGTCATGTGTGTACAGGGAGTAGAGGAGGGGGCTCAGAACACAGCCCTGGGGGGCCCCTATGTTGAGCGTGATGGATGAGGAGGTGCAGTTGCCGGCTCTTACCACCTGGGGTCTGCCCGTCAGGAAGTCCAAGACCCACTGGCAGAGGTCATAGTTCAAGCCCAGGTCCCTGAGCTTGGCTATGAGTTTGGAGGGGACTATGGTATTGAATGCTGAGCTGTAGTCGATGAACAGCATTCTCACATAGTTCCCCTGCCTCTTGTCCAGGTGTGATGCTGCTGTGTGCAGCACATGGGCTATGGCGTCCTCCGTGGACCTGTTGGGGCGATATGCAAATTGCAGAGGGTCCAGGTTGATCGGGAGGGAGGAACAGATGTAGCCCTTCACTAGCTTCTCAAAGCACTTCATGGCTATGGAGGTGAGAGCTACAGGGCGGTAGTCATTGAGGCAAGCGGGCGTAGATTATTTGGGTACAGGGATGATGGTGGACTTCTTCAGACAGGTGGGGATGACAGCCTGTTCCAAGGACAGGTTGAAGATGTCAGTGAATACCGGGGCCAGTTGGTCGGCACAGACTTTTATGACGCGGCCGGGGATGCCGTCCGGTCCTGCTGCCTTCCTGATATTCACTTTTTTAAAGATCCGTCTCACCTCATGCTCTGTTACCCTGAACACTGAGTCTCCATCAGCAGACCCCCCCCCCCCATTGCCGTGGTTTGTAGGCTGGTGTTGTTATTCACAGCCTCAAACCTCGCATAGAAGGAATTGAGATCATTTGCTAAGGAGATGTCACTGTTCAGTTTGAGGGGGGTGCCTTTGTAGTCTGTCATTGTTCTGAGGCCCTGCCACATGCCTCTAGAGTCAGCCTGTTCAAACTGAAGTTCAACTTTATCCCTGTAACGCCGTTTTGCCTCTATTACTGCTCTCCTGACGTTGTATCTTGCCATCTTGTGTTCTTCCATGATGCACAGTATCTCCATCGTAAAGTACTTGATGTAAAGTAGACCTATCTGTATCATAAAGGACTTGATGTACAGTAGACCTACTGTATCTCCATCGTAAAGTACCGGCGTATTGGAGGGCGAGGTTCAACATGTAAATGTATTTGAATTATTTGCAAAAAGACTTGAACTGGAGAGAAAACAATGGGTTTCTGTAGATGAAAGTAAGAAGGAAGTTATTTTAGTACAAACATGTTACAGCCCTAGAATACGGCAAATATATTTTAAAACATATATTTATCTGTTGTCTATTGTTAGACGTGAACATTTACATTAGAACATCTCAATATTCATTCCTGTTTAAAGTTTTTGTCACCACTTATTTGTTTATGTTTGGATCACAGACTGGGCTTTTAAATTCAAAGTAGGGAAAATGTGAAGATTGTTGTGAAATGTGTGTAAGAAATGGCTCCTTGTTACCCCAGCAGGCCTGACAGAGAGAGAGAGAGAGAGAGAGAGAGAGAGAGAGAGAGAGAGAGAGAGAGAAGAGAGAGAGAGAGAGAGAGAGAGAGAGAGAGAGAGAGAGAGAGAGAGAGAGAGAGAGAGGAGACTGGAAGGGAGAGGGAGGGGAAGGAGACAAGAAGGCAGGGTGGAGCTTGAGGGTATAATGGAGAGAAAGTGTGTGTGTGTGTAATATGTGTGTGCGTGTGCACGTGTGTGAGTCAGTGGTAGCAGCAACAGATGTCAATGCGGGGGGTATGGCTTTCTCCAAACTAAGCAGGCCCCCCAAGATCATTAGTGACTAACAGACCCACAGGAGAGGAGAGGATATGAGAGGAGAGGAGAGGACATGAGAGGAGAGGAGGGATAGGAGAGGGGAGGAAATTATAAGAGATGAGAGGAGAGGGGGAGACGAGAAGAGGAGGGCAGAGGATAGAAGAGGAGAGGGGGGAGAAGAGTGGAGAGGAGAATATAGGAGTGGAAATGAGAGGAGAGGAAAGGAGAAGAGAGGATATGAGAGGAGAGGAAATGGGAGGATAGGAGAGGGGAGGAAATCATAGGAGAAGAGAGGAGAAGAGAGGAAATGAGAGGGGAGGAGAGGAGAAGAGGAGGGGAGAGGAGAGAAGAGGATAGGGGAGGAGAAGAGTGGAGAGGAGAAGAGAGGAGTGGAGAGGAAATTAAAGGGGAGGAGGGGAGGAGAAGAGAAGATAGGAGAGGAGAAGAGAGGAGAGGAGAAGAGTGGAGAGGAGTTGTGGAGGAGAGGAGATGACGGAGGAGAGGGGGAGAGGAGAGGACAGGAGAGGACGTGGACTCAGAGGTGGAGGACAGCAGAGGACGTGGACTCAGAGGTAAATCCAGCAGTGAGAAGCACATGGGACCCATCCTGCTAATGCCTCTACTGACACCTCTTCTTTGTGTTTTCACCAAACACATCTGTATACAACTGTATACACAGTTACACACATTGACAGCTTCCCAGTACCGCCACAGTCTGACACTGTAAGTGCCTTGCTCAAGGGCACATCGATGGTGGGTGTTGAGGGAGGGTTGGGGGCAGATGATTCCATTGCAGGCACTGGCGACCGTCACAAACTCATCTTCTCCAGCCAACCCTTAGGCCACCACTACCCCCTGCAGAATAAGATCCCCATGGGGAAATGCAGGCATCATAGCAGCATGGGGGAGGGGGGAGGGGAGGTACAGGTATGGGCAGGGTAATAGTAGAAAGACATAAATACAGGCAATACGAATTATAGTACATGTATTTAACTCTGAATATTAGCATATGAGCAAGTAGGCAGTGTGATCAAAGGTGCAGCTGAGGGTCTGTAGGGCCCGTCAGTTATATTAAGAATCACTGCCACGGTGGTATAATAGATGGGTAAACATTGAACTCCAATCATTATAATAACCAATAGACACTTTTTTTAACATCATAACTCATGTGCTGTAATATAGTTCTCTGGTGCAGTGAGCATTAGAGCCCGGTCAGGATCTCCTGTGTTTAATATCTCCTCCCATATCTCGTTAGACAAACGTATCCGACGCGTACGAGATCGAGACTCCCGGGACGTCGGTCCTGGAGTCTGGAGCGCTCGGCCGGGTCGGCGGACATCGCCTCGTCTCCTCAGGACCGTCCCCGGGGGACTTCCGTAACCAACGAAACGTCACCGTTGTTTACTAACAGTAACCGAGTGTCATACTTGTGTGATATGATCAGAGAACACAGTGCGTATCAAAGGTGAAGAAGTCAGAGGACCTCTGGTACTGCTGGAGAGAGGGAGGAGAGCGAGAGAGGGAGGAGGGAGGAGGGGAGGAGGAGAGAGAGGGAGGAGAGAGGGAGAGGGAGGAGGAGGGGAGGAGGAGAGAGGGAGGGAGGGAGGAGAGAGGGAAGGAAGAGAGAGAGGGAGGGAGGAGGGAGGGAAGGAAGAGAGAGAGGGAGGGAGGAGGGGGAGGAGGGAAAGAGGGAGGAGGGTGAGAGAGGGAGGGAGGGAGGAGAGAGGGAGGGAGAGAGGAGAGAGATAGGGAGGAGAGAGGGAGGGAGAAAAAGGGAGGGAGGAGGGAGAGAGAGAGGGAGGAGAGAGAGAGAAGAAGGAGAGAGATAGGGAGGATAAAGGGAGGGTGAGGGGGAGAGAGAGGGAGGAGAGAGAGATGAATGAGAGAGAGGGGGAGGAAAGAGAGAGCGAGAGGGAGGGAGAGAGAGAGGGTGGAGGGGGAGAGAGGGGAGGAGAGAGAGAGGGAGGAGAAAGCGGGAGGGAGGAGAAAGGGATGGAGATGGGGGAGAGAAAGGGAGGAGAGAGAGAGGAAGGAGAGATAAAGGGAGGAGGGAGGGAGGGAGGAGGGGGAGATGGGGGAGGGAGGGAGGGATGGAGGCGGGCAGGACTTGTGTAGGAGGACTTCCATAGGAACAGTGAAAATAAGCAGAGGTTTAACGCCACGCTCGTTCACACAGCGGAGGCCCCAGTGAATCAGCGTGGCGCTAGCGAAGCTCCACTGAGAACCGTGGGTTATCTGGCTCCCCTGACAGCTAGCTGCTGACCGCTGTGTGTTTATAGCATGCTGAGTCATGGCAGTGGGGCTGCTAGGGGCCACACACACTCTGAGGACCGGTGGCCCCATTAGGGTGTGAACCCCTGACCCTGCCAGTGGGTGTGTGTGATCATGCACTGTGCATTGAGCTATACACCCCCCCCCCCCCCCCCCCTGCCAGAACGAGGGCCTAACCCAGTGTTTCTCAAAGTGGGGGGCCTTGATATTACAGAAAAGTATCACTAAAGTGCTATCTGTTGCAGCTGCACTGTTCTCCATGAAAATACCATATTTGGATAAGTTTGACCATTTCTCAAAATCTGAAAATCATTATTTAATAAAACACAGAAAAGGATCACCAAGTTACTCTGGATAAAAAATAACTTTACAGACAACATTGAAACAAAGCTTCCTGACACACTCCATCCAAACTCTTGGAAGAACTCATTGAAATCTCATCTAATACCACCTGGAGAGCTAGTTTCAGAGTGTGGTGCTGAGTACCAAGTATCTCATGATGCAGCAGTTAAGGTGTTGATACCATTCAGCAACACATATCTGTGTGAAGCTGGCTTTTCATCCATGACAGCTCTGAAAACAAAATATAGGGCCAAGTTGAGCCTTGAGGATGACATGCGTGATGCCTTGCCCTAACCTATACATTGAATGCCTGTTCCGTGTTCCATGTACACAATCTACATCAGTGGTTCTCAACTTTTTTGGGTCAACGCCCCCCTATCTGATGTCAATTATGATTATGTTCTGTTTAGCGTGGGTATCTCAGCCATTATTGTCTCTATTTGACCCAGTGTTGTGTGTCAAATAAGGCTTCTAACAGGGACACAATAAAATCTTAATTTTTTATTCCGGGATTCAGATTTGTATTCGTTTAACTTAACAGGAGAGGGTGCCCCAGCTCTGGAAGACCTCCTGCATTGTCCCGGTGCCCAAGAAGGGACGACCCAGCACCCTCAACGACTACAGGCCAGTCACTCTGAAGTCACACGTTGCGGAGACCTTTGAGAGGCTGGTCCTGCAACACCTGAAGCCCCTGGTGCATGACTCCCTGGACCCCTCCCTGGATCAATAAAGGAATATCTTATCTTATCTTTCATGGTCTTCATTCCAAATGATAAAACATTATAAAGGGTAATTTAATCCTCTGAGACCATCAGCGAGACGGGTCGACATTCTTCAGCAGGCTCCATTTGAAAGCTAGAGCAATGATAGTGGTATCAACTAGAGACCTTTAAGGTGATACCAAGGCTCTGTGCTGCCTTACCTGGAAAGGGGCTAAATATTGCTCCAAAGGTAAAGTGATAGCTCTGGCTTTTGGACATTAAGTGGTATGAAGTAGTTGCTAGTAGTATGATGTAATGCTCTGGCTCTGAGCTGAAGACAGGCAGCAAACGGATCCTGAGACTACAAAGTGTTGAGCCACACCATAGCATGTAGGCAAAGGTTTGCACTGACAGAAAGCCTTTCGGAGTGATGTGTGTCATGTGAAGCAGCCCTCGGTGTGATGCAGTCACTATAGACCAGTGTTCATTTCGGCAGCTATTTATTTGTTCCGTCTTAGTCATGTCTCAAATGCTCTTTTTCGTTTTCATCATATTTAGTCACCTTTGTCAATTTTTCGTTGAATCAAGTTTTAGTCAACTACAGGTCTGAGCATTTTCGTTTGAGTCTTTTTTGTTTAGTTTCGATTTCGTCTTTTTTGTTTAGTCTTGCCACTCAGTTACAGCCTCATAAGTTGGCGTGAGCTTTTTAGAAGAAAAAAAAAGCTAACGTTAGTGCTAGCTTGTTAAACTTATGTACACTATTTAATGTGTTCTAGTGTGGTGGATCAACATAATGTAGCAATCCGTCATGCACTAATGTAGGGAAGAAAGAGGAGAGTTTCCTTTTCTGTATGGTGATTTATTTCCAGCTCAATATGGGGTTTTACAAGTTGATACTTCCTTTCTCATACACAACACAGCTACCTGCTAATATGCTAGCTTCACAACAACAACGTATAACATCCGGTCCATCCTCCCATATCTCCCGGGGGGAAACAACACCCCTAGCATAACAGTGGTGCCCCTCAGACCATACAACTATGCGACACACAAAACCCCAGAACATTACAATAATTCACCCACGGAACGATGTGTTGGGGATAAGGGTTCTGCACGGACAATTATGTTTGTTACTTTCCTGTCAGCAAACGAGTTCCTGTTAGCTATAGCAAGTAACAGAGTGTTGACGTTGAAGTTGAATAAACGTTTAGCAAGATTTTATTTTGCAAGCTACATTTTGTGTCGTCGTTTTTAGTCAACGACATTGCATGAATAATTTCGTCACATTAGTGTCACATGATCTCCATTAATGTGACGTCTCGTCTCGTTTTCGCCAGGGGAAAAAGCTTCGTTGACGACCATATTCAGTCATCATTTTCGTTGACTAAATTAACACCGCACTAGACCCTGGGCCACGTTCCAACACGAATCAGTGGCTCTGAGCCAGTCAGTCACTAGACCCTGGGCCACATTCCAACACGAATCAGTGCCTCTGAGCCGCTCAGAAATCAGCATTCTGCATCACAATTGCCAAAATAAATGGATAAATAAATAAAACATTATTTCAGAAAATCACCAGATGTCAAAAGCTATTGGTATCACATCACGGCCTGTCTGAAATCTTTCACAAGCGCTGTTCAACATCTTGAGGTCTTCTGAGTGGGTTTTCCCACCTCTCTCACTTTTCTGTTCAGTTCTGAAGTGGACTAAAAGGGGTTGAGTAACGCACCAAATCTTTGTCCTTGTCTAACGTTATCAAAACAAACATTCCTGCAGAAAATCTATTACACATAATTGAGTTTGGAGATTGGCCATCATATGTTATTCTTAATAATGAACCTTTCATAATAACGGAACCTTCAAAACGTGAACAGGTGCAAATCAAAACGTGAGTCTTTATCACATACTCATGATCAGGAAATGGAACACACCTCGTCTCAATTTAATCTTCAGAGTCTCACATGTCAGATGCTGTATAATATGACTCTGAACTCTGTTGCCTGTACGCAATTTATACCAACCTACTGCTCTCACTGTCTACAACTGCCCCACACTGTAATCATAGTAATCACAATCATTCCACATCATACTATAGTCTACCCATATACTCTGTATGATAGCATGTGCAACAGTGCTGTATATACAGCCTATTTACATTCATATTATTATATTCACTGCATATATATATATATATGTATATATATTTCTGATTCTGATTCTGATATATATATACATATTTGTCTGAATATACCTGTATATAACCCCTCTATATACTTCTATATACACCTGCATATAACCCATAGCTCTGTATGATAGCATGTACAATAATGCTGTATATACCATATATATATATTTATTCTCACCATATATATATATATCCACACCTGTCTGTACATACCTGCATATAATCCTTTTACATGTCTGTAGATACTATATATATATATATATATATATATGTACATATCCCTTACCTACTCTTACTAGTTACACTGCTGGCCAGTATGACTTACTACCATAGTGTCTTTATACCTGTATCACTGCTGGACTTTACTGCTACATTTGCACTCTGGTTGGATGCCAAACTTATTTCCATGGTACTGTACTTGTGCAGTATAATGACAATACATTTGCATCTAATCTAATCTAACACATCTATGTGGCATAACCCAGGCTGACCCTGAAACACTACACAATGGGCACTGTAATATATATATATATATATATATATATATATATATATATATATATATATATATATATATATATATATATATATTACATCTCTGAGGTTTAATAAACATCCCTGTCACAACCCTCTCTTTCCCAGTCATTTACTGTGGTTTCTTCACCCTGTGGGTGATTCTGGCCCAGTGAACTATTAAAAACCAACCTCCCCCTTTACCTCAATCCCTCATCACATTTTATTCCTCTTACACTGGGGGTACAGAGGACTTCACAGTCTCTGGAAAATTCATTTGTTTTTTGACCCGTGGCCACTGACGGCTCCCCATTGGCATGAACTGGGACGGAGTCCATCTCTGAGAACGTGTCGTTCTACTGTATCTGCGTCTACCGTAATAAACACATTCTGTGGCCGACCGGATAAATCATCATGCTGGCCGCGGGTAAAACCCTCCGATTGGCAAATATCCGTGGAATCACAGGATCTTCTGAGACCGTTCTTAGAACCTTAGAAGCAGTCCCTCGCTGAGTGTGTTTGTTCAGAGCTGGTGTCTTGCTAGAATACCTTATGAACTGAGTGTGTTTGTTCAGAGCTAGTGTCTTGCTAGAATACCTTATGAAATGAGTGTGTTTGTTCAGAGCTAGTGTCTTGCTAGAATACCTTATGAACTGAGTGTGTTTGTTCAGAGCTAGTGTCTTACTAGAATAACCTACGAACTGAGTGCGTTTGTTCAGAGCTAGTGTCTTGCTAGAATACCCTACGAACTGAGTGTGTTTGTTCAGAGCTAGTGTCTTACTAGAATAACCTACGAACTGAGTGCGTTTGTTCAGAGCTAGTGTCTTATTAGAATAACCTACGAACTGAGTGCGTTTGATCAGAGCTAGTGTCTTAATAGAATACCCTACGGACTGAGTGTGTTTGGGACAAGGTACTATTAACATAGTCTATTGGCCTCATAGCGCTTACTTTACGTATCAAATTACGTGGTTTTCACATCAAAATTAAGGATCAGGAACCCATTCCTCCAAAGTCCCAGAAACACATTGCGGAAACGTTACAACTACCTTCTAAAAACGTTATATTTGATAATGTCATATAATAACCTGACCCCAAAATTGTGCATTTGTCCTTCATAACGTTATAGTTTTGCACAAGTGCTAGTATAGTATATTATTATACAGTACCGCCGCAAAACCATAATAATCACCACTACATTACAGCATCAACTCGAGCGTATTGACAGAATATCAATGCTCCACAATGGTGGAATGAACCATTAAAACACCCAAAACTGCTTATCAATAAAGTATACACAGTCTTGCATCATTGTAGTTTCAGGACAGTGATAACCATAGACCAATGATTCTAACATAATATCAGTGGTGAGTTTTTTCTTTTTTTCTCACATGGTGGATTTCAGTTAGGATTCCCCACATATGAAATAGAATTTCTACAGGCATTGGCAAGTTGCTTCATTGAGGAAGAAGAGGGTTGGAGCAGAGGCCACCCTGGGGCCCGTCCAGAGGGTCCATGTACAGGGAGGGTGCTGTGGATCTGGGGTTGAGGCTCAGTGCTGGAGTGAGCTGGGTCCATCCCACCTGGACCTGCAGATCTGGAGACTGACGGCCATGTGGCACTGCTCCTCCTCTGGGAAACGGAGTCGCTCTGAGCCGCTGCCTACATAGAATGCTCTGAGCTGTAGTGTACAAAGCTCTTTGGTTTTGGGTTGGAGTTAGGGTTGGGGTTGGGGTTAGGGTTGGAGTTATGGTTAGGGTTAGGGTTAGGATGGGGGTTGGGGTTGGGGTTAGGGTTAGGGTTAGGGTTGGAGTTGGAGTTAGGGTTGGGGTTCAAGTTGGAGTTAGGGTTTGGGTTAGGGTTAGGGTTAGGGTTAGGGTTAGGGTTGGAGTTGGAGTTAGGGTTGGGGTTACGGTTGGAGTTAGGGTTAGGGTTAGGGTTAGGGTTGGAGTTAGGGTTCAAATTGAATCAAATCAAATGTATTTGTAAGGCCCAACAACACACATGAATGTCCCCATGGGCCGGACACGTCTTCTTTAAACAAGTCAAGAAGAAACATCACAATAAATCAAGAACAAAACAAAAAACACCATGAAATCCAAAGTAAAATGTAAAATAAATAAATGCAACACTCCCAGACATACCCCACGCTCACTAAAAACCTAGCAATAGGAAAAAAGCACCATGGGCAACGTGGAGGGGAGAAACCTTAGAAGGGCCGTTCATGTCGCTGATAGTAGTGTTGCTATGGATGATCAATGGGTGGAGAATAAAACAGGCGAAACAGTTGGTGTGTATGTACATATTCGTTTAATAAAACACAATATGTACATGCAATAGCAACTGGGGTACATAAGAACATTTCTGGTTAAGGGTTAACACCCAATGTGTATCTCCCTGTCCCATCCTCCCCAGTGTCCCACCTCCCCAAGTATCTTCTCATTGAGGTGTGTTCTCTCCAGATTGATTATCTGGGTTAAGGTAAGAAACATGACAATGGCCGAAGAACAAAACCTCCTATCTGAAAAATGAATTGCTATTTTTTAAGGATACCCAATACAATACGCAATTCTTTGACTATATTACTATATTATGTATTAACAATACAGACTAGGTATTAGTGCCTCGCAAAGTGCAGATCGGAGGTTTTTCCCTACTTTTTTCTTATGCACATTTAGACACACAATTAGAATTAGAATTTATTCACACACACGATACTCATATGATACATGTCATCATCGTAGGAACATCATCATCAAAATTGTGTGCATGTGCCAGGTCTCCCAAGAAGCTATTTAACTAAAGCTTTTGGAGGGAGCTTGATACAAATAATGGCCTCCAAATATGGACAACATATAACATGCATAAGCGTACATACATAGTTACTTACTTAGTTACTTAGTTACTTACTTACTTACTTACTTACTTACTTACTTACTTACTTACTTACTTACTTACTTACTTACTTACTTACTTACTTACTTACTTACTTACTTACTTACTTACTTACTTACTTACTTACTTACTTATACTTACTTACTTACTTACTTACTTACTTACTTACTTACTTACTTACTTACTTACTTACTTACTTACTTACTTACTTACTTACTTACTTACTTACTTACTTA
>NC_140183.1:13972986-13980486 GCF_963971535.1 Notolepis coatsorum | reverse complement strand
CCTGGAGTGCCACAAACGGAGTTTCTTAATCCACCTATCCATTTTAGCTGCGAGTCCAAACAGGTCTGTGTCCCGACATTGTAGTCCCAGATTCAACGCATTGAGGCGGTCAAAGATGTCGGCTAGCTATGGCAGCTGTGCCAGCCATTCATTATGAGCTCATTTCTCCAATGGGTTGTTTTTGTCTGCAAGGAAAATCTGTGCTTCTTCTCTCTCTCCCCACGCTTCTGACAACAAACCTATCCATTACGAGTGTCCAGGTACACAAAAGACCAGATGTGGCCTCCCCGCTTATAAATGTGCAGGATGTAGTGAGATGTGTATTGGAATACTGTGTCGGCCTCCGTTGATGAAGGGCGAGACGTGGCAAATACACACAGCTGCCAGGTGGAAAACTCTATCTGAGTTGGGCTTGTCATTTTTTCTCTAGATTCTTTTGTTGTTGTTGCCAATGCGCGACCCCACTGTCACCTACTCGCGACCCCAATTTGGGTCGCAACACGTAGTTAGATCTGCAGGCATCTATTTGAAGAATTATTCAGAAGAAGATTTTAAAATGTTTTATTTAAGTGTGTTCAAACCTCTGTAACTCTATGCCAACAGAGTGATTCTTCCAGATGTGGAAGAAAATTCAGAGTGTGTCCTTTCAAAAAAGGCCTTTTTTTTGGCTTGTGCATCTGCTACAAATGGTTCCAGAATAGCGTCCCATTTACTTTCAGTATGCAACCGACAGTCGTTTTATGAGACTGTTAAGAGGTTAAAGGCCCGTTCAGTGATCTGAATGTAATCAAATGGGTAGCCCAACCACCAAAATGATAAAAATAGCTATAGAGACTTTACCAATGTTTTTTTATTTCCTAGTTGATTGACAGCTCTTGATACCAAGTGGACTTTACCAACACTTAATATGACAATATGACAAAGCTTTGGCAATCATGACATATAGATGATCACCTGTCAACATTGTTAATTCACAGAAAATGCTTTTTAAAAAAAGAAATTCAGAGAATGCAAACATATCAGTGGAGCTGTTGAGCAGTCTTACCTCTACTAGTAAGCTAGCAACCACTCATGTCCCTGACGTCTGCTGTCAACACCACCATTCCTCCCAGCTGTCAGGCTCCTCATTAGCTTCCATTCATTTTGGGGACCAAGTCTAAATATCATAATTTTGAAGTATAAACAAACTACTGCTGTGAAGATTTCAATAGATCAGACAATTCCGATCAGACGAACAATGTCAAAGGTATGTGTTTGTTTTGGCATTTGATGTGCGTTTACAGATGTATTACCTTTGAAAAAAAATGTGTTGTAGGTTTGAGTTAGTCGTGTATCTTTGACCTGCATGGAATCAATGTTGGGGAGTGGTTACCACGGTTACGCTGCTGCCATGATGGAGGAAAGATTCTAAACATTCTGTGAGAAGTTGAGTTACACCTCCAGTAGGGATGGGTACTGAATTCGGTACTTTTGAGGTACCGAACCGAAACACGTCGGTACTACCGAGTATCGATTCAAGTGAGATACAGAAAAAAATTTAAATTTATTATTATTATTTTTTTAACTTTTTTATTTTTTTTTAATTTTATTTTTTTTTCATGTCAACGTTCACACGCACAATATATGCTTACCTAGGATTTTACTTGATTCAACAACAAAGCAGTCGGAGCAATGGCAAGCCGAAAGCGGTCGAAATTGTAGTTATTTGAAGTTTTGATTTTTTTTTCACGACTGAGGTAGGTAAATTACATTTCTTGAGACTAAAGTACCAAAAAAAGGTACCGTTGGGTACCGGTATCGATTCACAGGTACCGGTACCGGTACCGTATCGGTTCAAATGTGAAAGGTACCGATCCCTAACCTCCAGTGAGAAATAGTTCACATAATGTGACTCATAATTAGAAAATGTAAAGTACCATTGACTCAGAAAAAAATATATGTCACAGAATATTGATTCACCACAAACTGGGAGTCATCTCCATCCACCCACACACCAGTAGATGACTTCACATGAGAGGTAAGATGGATGACTTTTGACCAGTTCTACTAAAGTGAAATATCCCTTTAAAGAAAGTGACATTTTCCTTTAAACATCCTCTCAACTTGCCTTCAGCCAGAGAGGTAAGCCAGAATCCCGGACTCTCAGGTTTCAGCCTGTTTAACCCAGCGGGTCTCAACCTTGGATCCTAGCCCAACTGCTGTTCCAGCCCTTGTCACAACCAACCCCCCCCCCCCCCCCCCCCACACCACACACACACACACACACACACACACACACACACACACACACACACACACACACACACACACACACACACACACACACACACACACACACACACACACACACACACATAAAGTCAGCTCTACCTCTGCTCTGTTCAAACCAAGGCTTAACCCTTTCGCCGCCACACTACAGAAGGTTAACCCTTTACTATCACACTACCGACGGTTAACCTTCTGTAGTGTGGCAGTGAAAGTGTTAACCGGCTGTCGTGTGGCAGTGAAAGGGTTAACCTTCTGTGTATTGTCACAGTGAAAGGGTTAACCGTTTGGTAGTGTGACAGTGAAAGGGTTAACCTGCTGTTGTGTGGCGGTGAAAGGGTTAACATTCTGTGTGCTGTCACGGTGAAAGGGTTAACCGTTTGGTAGTGCAGCAGTGAAAGGGTTAAGGTAGTAGCTATTGTACATCAGGTTGTGTGTCATAAACTGGTGATGTCACTTAGCAACACAGACAGACTGGGCTCTGTGTGTACTGTATGTGTGTGTGTGTGTGTGTGTGTGTGTGTGTGTGTGTGTGTGTGTGTGTGTGTGTGTGTGTGTGTGTGTGTGTGTGTGTGTGTGTGTGTGTGTGTGTGTGTGTGTGTGTGTGTGTGTGTGTGTGTGTGTGTGTGTGTGTGTGTGTGTGTGTAGGTGCGTGTGTGTGTGTGCGTGCGTGTGTGCGTGTGCGTGTGCGTGCCTGTGTGCGTGCATGCATGCAAGTAGTATACTGTATGTGAGCATCCGGAGGTGGACGTGCACGTGTGTGTCTGTGTGTGTGTGTTAGAGTATAGAGTGTGGTGGAGGAGTGACCATGACCCACCGTCTCTGCCAGCACCACACACTCAGCCTCAGGCTGCCTCAGCTGGCTTAGGTGTGACCTCATGGGTTAGGTGTGACCTCATGGGTTAGGTGTGACCTCATGGGAGCAGCAGTTAACCAGCCCGGCGGCCCTGCTGGCAGAGGAATGGCATCACGGAACAGTGCAGAACACCGGGGCGGTGGCAGACATCGAACATGCACGTTCCTGGACGAGAGGATACTCACGACCCCTCTGGAGCCTGAGAGCGGCCTCATGTTAAGTCCAAGAGCTTTCTCCTGCCACTCGTGATCAGCATCATCCGCTTATCCGCGCTTTCAGCTCTCAGAACCGCCATCGTCGGGGCGGGAAAACAAATCCACAGTGAAAGGCTTTTCGGGACAAAACTGAGACAAATTACCTTTATGATGTTCTGAAGTACTCAGGAGTCAGACATCGTAAACGCGGAGGCCCCTTCAGGGGACGTGGAAGGAGGACTTGCTTTTGTGTGGGTGGCGAAGAGATATATAAACGCTATCGTGTTTATAATCTTTGTCACAGATGTGTTCCTCCTTTGTAATGAAGGATATTTTGACATCCAAAGCCCGCTTCATTTCAGCGTCGTATCTACAGTTGGCCTCGTCGGGGTTCTCGCGAACAGACCGCTCTCTGTTTTAGGACCACAAGCCGAGAAACCACCGCTCCACACATGGCGAACGATACAAGCTGCCATTTACAGTGAAACAAAAGATATTCGAGACACAATGTTTTCTGCGAGACGCCGAGGAAAAGTACTCTCGCCTCCTCCCGCCTGTGTCTCTGTTTAAATATCTGTCAGAGCAAATCAGTTTATCAATCCATCAAGCCTCGTCCTCCTAAGCATGCAGGCGCTTTGCTAAATATCTCTGATTCCGGAGCCCAAGTCTCTCGTGTTAAATCCCGGGGCTTTATTCTGTCATCTCTGTGATTCGGGTCGGTCCTCAGGCCCGTCTCACGCTGCCATCTGTAAAACCTTGTAACTTCAACCTTTTCTGATTGAGACGAAGTGAAACTTGGCGTTGTCGCTTCTGTTGATATTTCAGGATCTTAACAGGCCAATGGGATCCAATCAAAACTCACTATGATAAAATAGAAACAATGACACACAGTGGAGATATGAAGCGCCAGAGGCTATAGGTTCTGTAAAACACGAGGCACCAGGACAGAGTGAGTGAGTTGAGTCAAACGTATTTGTATATGTAGCCAGAAATCACATTACATGTCTCAACGGGAACTACAGCCCCTTAGTGGAGGAGAAACTGCCATGAAAGAAAGCCTTACTGACTGACTGACTGACTGACTGACTGACTGACTGACTGACTGACTGACTGACTGACTGACTGACTGACTGACTTACTGACTGACTGACTGACTGACTGACTGACTGACTGACTGACTGACTGACTGACTGACTGACTGACTGACTGACTGACTGACTGACTGACTGACTGACTGACATTACCGGTCTGTGAGATGCTGCACGTAAAACTAAATGTATTTTACATTCCTGGTTTAGGACACTTTACACTTTTTAACACTACAGTATTTTATCTATTTATTACTCAAAGATTTGCACTAGAGCACATGTGGGCAAACAACACTTACAGTTGTTGGGCTGGCTCCCTCTGGAAGCCAGGTCCGTTCAACTTCAGCTCAATATAGTTCACAACATTTATTATCTTATTATCTATTATCTATTACCAATTATCTTACAAATGATTATATTTTTTTTTATATCCACTTTTTCTCCTTATTTTCTATTTTTCTCCCATCCCAATTTCGTATTTTTCCAATTCTTCCCTCCCCTGTCTTGAACGTTGCTAGACTATGCCTCCCACAGGTCGGCTGTAGTGAGGATAGAAGCCTTGCATCATGTGTCCCCTCCGGTACACGAGGAGGCAGCCTGTCGCATCTTTTCACCGCAACAGCTCGAACTCTCAGTGGCGAGGAGTAACGCATGGGAGGCTCACGCTGCCCCCGATACTTCCTGTTCCCGCCGCACCGGCGTCACCCAACCGACCTGTAGGAGTCGCTGTCCACAACGTCCAATCCCCACCCACGAGTTTCCCACCCTCTAACACTGCCAATTGTGTTAGTATGACGGCCTGCCAAGCCGGTAGCAACACAGAGAGCTGGGCTCGATTACAAATAATTTTCAGTGGAACAGGGTCATGCATACCCATAACACCAGAGCCAGCATTGCTGACCTGTGTATTCCAAGGTTCAAAACAAATATGGGCAAATGTTCTTTTAAATTCTGGGGAGCCACAAATTGGAATTTGCTACCTTCACAGCTAAAATGCATTAGTAGCCGACACAATTTTACAAAAAAAAGTCAAATCATGGCTCCTCGACAATGTTAAAAACTAGATTTTAAAATGTATGAAAATGTTGTCTGATACATTGTTGTCTGTGGCTACGTTTGTACTGCACTCAAAATTGACATGTCTATGTAGTTTGTCATATTGTTATTTGTGGTCATGTTTTATATTGCTTATCCGTCTGAGACCAAGGACCACAATGGAAATAAGTCTTGACTTTTTAGTTTTTCATCCTTGATGTTTTCTGGAATCTTGACTTTTTTTTAAATGTAAAAGCAAATCAAATCACTACATCTCTACCTCATTTTGAGACAAACTTGAACTTAAACTTGAACTTCCTCCCCTGGAGAGGAAGAGCTTACTGTATCTGTACTTCCCTGAAATATGAGTTACATGTGTGATGTCACCAATAGGTCGAACCTATCACGGTCCAGCTTTGGCTACACAGGAAGCAGAGTAGGTATCTACCTGTTTTTGAAAGAATATAAGCTGCCAATTAGCATCTCCATAGATCCTTGCATTTCTCAATGAGGGTAAAAGGTGTAGAGATGCTGCCAAACCGTTTCCAGTAGTTTATTGAACAATGTGGTGGAAAAACATGTATACAGATTGTATTCAATACACAACATTTCTTAGGGGTTTGAAATACACCAGGAACTTTAAACTTAAAACAAAGCCTTTTTTGGAACATTTTGGAAACACATTTTGGAAACACGTCCCCTCTGTTTCAGTGCTTCATTTCATAACACTTAATTAATCCATCAAACCTCCTCCTCGCTGAGCAGGCACGTTTCTGGACCAAACTCAGTCTTTAGATTCTGTTTCCCCTCCTCCTCCTCCTTCTCTTCTTCCTCCTCCCTCTCTTCCTCCAGCAGACCCACTGTGATGCAACAGACGAACCGCCGCACCCTGGGCCTTAACCCTGGAGCTCACGCCCCTGTTTGCTCTGGCACACGTTCTGATTGGATTGCGTTGGCTGACGTCCACTTTCCCATTGGATAATATAATGTTAACGATACGGCTGCAGCGCAGAGTGATCCAGCGTCCAGTTTCACGTCGGCCATGTGCCGTGAGAGAGACGCCGGTCACCTTCTCCGCCGCATCTTTCATTTACATGTCGCTCGACGAGATGCAGTCATAGGGCCACTGTTTTCCAGGGTGTTTTCCTTGTAGAACTAGAATACTTTTCCCCTGGAGCATTAGAAATGTCTTAAGCATTGAGCTTTATTGGGAAAAGACAGCCGAGCATGTGTAGCCGCTTACTTCAGTAAGTAAAGATACAGTAACACTGGGCAGATACAGTAACACTGAGCAGATACATTTCCATTTACATTTAGTCATTTAGCTGAACACTTTTATCCAAAGCGACTTACAGGTTCTGTACGACAAGTCCGCAGGAAGGGTACAACTCAATGGCCATCAAACGGTGTTGAAACTTGGCTGCAGTGTTGAGAGTGCATAGGAGTATAGTAGGCAGTAATATAGACATAGTAATAATAATAATAATAATAATAATAATAATAATAATAATAATAATAATAATAATAATAATAATAATAATAATAATAATAATAATAATAATAATAATAATAATAATAATAATAATAATAATAATAATAATAATAATAATAATAATAATAATAATAATAATAATAATAATAATAATAATAATAATAATAAACTTTATTTGTCAAACAGAAACTGCAGCTCCAAGTGCTTCACAACAGAAAAAAGAGCACATAAAGTGCACACATATAAAATCACAGTTTTTCACATTAGGATCTCACATCCCAACAGGCCACCATGTTTATGGTTTGATTCAGTTTTAAATAGACAATAATAAAAAGAGTAGTAGGTAAGACATGGGCGGTCGCATGGGCAGAACAAATGTTTGGTGGGGGAAAAGGCATTCTGAATAAATAATGAATATAGTCCACACAAACCTTTTAAAGAACACCCAAAGATATGTGTTTACACACACACACACAAATGGTAAATGGACTGCATTTATACAGTATGGCACATTTTTCCCTTTACAACGTATTCCACACATTCACACACAGAGGGCGGAGGCGACCGTGC
>NC_140183.1:13962986-13965486 GCF_963971535.1 Notolepis coatsorum | reverse complement strand
GACAGTGAAACATGATACACATAGAACTACAGGACGTAGACAGTGAAACATGATACACATAGAACTACAGGACCTAGACAGTGAAACATGATACACATAGAACTACAGGACCTAGACAGTGAAACATGATACAGATAGAACTACAGGACCTAGACAGTGAAACATGATACACATATAACTACAGGACCTAGACACTGAAACTTGATACACATAGAACTACAGGACCTAGACAGTGAAACATGATACACATAGAACTACAGGACCTAGACAGTGAAACATGATACATGTAGAACTACACGACCTAGACAGTGAAACATGATACACATAGAACTACAGGACCTAGACAGTGAAACATGATACACATAGAACTACAGGACCTAGACAGTGAAACATGATACACATAGAACTACAGGACCTAGACAGTGAAACATGATACACATAGAACTACAGGACGTAGACAGTGAAACATGATACACATAGAACTACAGGACGTAGACAGTGAAACATGATACACATAGAACTACAGGACCTAGACAGTGAAACATGATACACATAGAACTACAGGACCTAGACAGTGAAACATGATACAGATAGAACTACAGGACCTAGACAGTGAAACATGATACACATAGAACTACAGGACCTAGACACTGAAACTTGATACACATAGAACTACAGGACCTAGACAGTGAAACATGATACACATAGAACTACAGGACCTAGACAGTGAAACATGATACATGTAGAACTACACGACCTAGACAGTGAAACATGATACACATAGAACTACAGGACCTAGACAGTGAAACATGATACACATAGAACTACAGGACCTAGACAGTGAAACATGATACACATAGAACTACAGGACGTAGACAGTGAAACATGATACAAATAGAACTACAGGACCTAGACAGTGAAACATGATACATGTAGAACTACAGGACCTAGACAGTGAAACATGATACACATAGAACTACAGGACCTAGACAGTGAAACATGATACACATAGAACTACAGGACCTAGACAGTGAAACATGATACACATAGAACTACACGACCTAGACAGTGAAACATAGTACACATAGAACTACATGACCTAGACAGTGAAACATAGTACACATAGAACTACATGACGTAGACAGTGAAACATAGTACACATAGAACTAAACGACCTAGACAGTGAAACATAGTACACATAGAACTACACAACCTAGACAGTGAAACATGATACAGATAGAACTAGAGGACCTAGACAGTGACACATAATACATGTAGAACTAGAGGACCTAGACACTGAAACATGATACACATAGACCTACAGGACCTAATCAGTGAAACATGATACACATAGACCTACAGGACCTAGAGACAGTGACACATAATACATGTAGAACTAGAGGACCTAGACAGTGAAACATACTACAGATAGACCTACAGGACCTAGACAGTGACACATAATACATGTAGAACTAGAGGACCTAGACAGTGAAACATACTACAGATAGACCTACAGGACCTAGACAGTGACACATGATACATGTAGAACTAGAGGACCTAGACAGTGACACATGCTACATGTAAAACAACGAGTCATAGATGGTGAAACATGAGGAGAGGGACCAGAGACTGAGGAGCAGAACCTGGCAGCCGTGACAGGAACCCCCCTCTGTGGTCGGCTCTCTTGACGCGCCACGAGGTCAGGAAGGGGAAGCCCTGCCAGGTCGGTGGAGGACAGGTCGTTCTGACCCCCCCCACGAGACGCCCCCAGAGGAGCTACCACCAGCGGACGGCTGCGTGCCGGCACTGAGTGTTCGCTGGATCCATTGTGTGTGTTTGTACGTGAGCGTTTGCATTTGTGTGCGTGCGTGTGTGCGTGCGTGTGTGTGTGTGTGTGTGTGTGCGTGTGTGCGTGTGCATGTGCGCGCGCGTGCGCGTGTGTGTGTGTGTGTATTCCTGCGTCTCGTGTCTGTGGTCCTCTTAGGAGTTCCCTTTGAAACGGTTCCTGATGTCGGTGTGTCTAATGTGTTGCTCTTACGCCTGATCCTCAACGTCTGGTGCTAGTTTCCTCAAGACAACCACCGTGGGTTACACATCTCTGACGTACAGTCGTACACATAATGCAATAAAACACAACAAAGGTCTCTTATTTGCTGAGGAATAACACATTTACCCAGCAGTAGTTTCTACGGGGCTCCAGAGAGTTAACATCCCTCAGTGGTGACCATGTAATCCTCAAGTAACTATATAGTGGTGACCATGTACCCATGTACATGTCAAAATACTTCCCAAAGGTCAGTGAATACCACGACCACAACACCAGAGGAAGCTCCACAAATCATGTTAAACCCAGATTCGGCTCAAACAAGGGACTAAACACGTTTCGCAATTATGCCACATCAATGTGGAACGCCCTACCCACAGCTGTAAAGGAATGTGAATCCCTACCCACATTCAAAACCGCTCTTAGAGAGCACCTACGGGAGGCTGCAATTCGAAA
>NC_140183.1:13935486-13957986 GCF_963971535.1 Notolepis coatsorum | reverse complement strand
GTAGACTATTTTTTCCATGACTTTCGAGATGGAGGTGAGAATAGAAACAGGGCGGTAGTTGCCTGGGGTCTAATTTGCTGCCCTTTTTGTGCAGAGGGTCACCCTCGCAATTTTGAAGTCCTTGGGGACGTTGTCCCACTAACCTAACATAACCCTAACCCTAACACTAACATAACCTAACATACCTAACCTAACACTAACCCTAACTAACCTAACATAACCTAACCCTAACCTAACCTAACCTAACCTAACCCTAACCTAAACCTAACATAATCTAACCTAACCTAAACCTAGCCTAAACCTAACCTACCTAACCTAACACTAACCCTACCTAACACTAACCTAACAATAACCTAACCTACATAACCTAACCTAACCTAAACCTACATAATCTAACCTAACTAACCTAACACTAACCTAGCCTAACACTACCCTAACCTAACCTAACCTAACCTAACACTAACCTACATAAACCTAGCCTCAACCTTAACCATATAAGCCCCCCGGTTGAGAAATTACAACAACACTGTAGCAATGCAAAAAAGGTTTCTAACCCTAACCCTAACCCTAACCTTAACCTTAACCTTAATCTTAACCTTAACCTTAATCTTAACCTTAACCTAAACCGTGACACTACAATACCAATCAAATCAGGATATCGAACAAGTCAATCTCCTTTGGTCCCAAATCAGTAAATGTTCTGACTGTATTCTCAAAATCTGTCCTGTTTTTTCACATAAACGTTCCAAACACACACACACACACACACACACACACACACACACACACACACACACACACACACACACACACACACACACACACACACACACACACACACACACACACACACACACACACACACACACACACCACACACACGTATACACACACACACACAAAAACACATGAACACACACTATCAAACACACATACACACTCTCACACACACACACACACACACACACACACACACACACACACATAGTTCTTCCAATATTTTGTCAACATACGGTTGACAATCGAACTAACATTTTTCCACTTAAAGCTCTTTCAATGTCCTTACTGTAGAAGAATAGAGCCCTGTTACGATACATAGGCCTACAGCACATATTGATTTGATGAACAGTAATATCTGTGGTAGATATATATTCTATCTGTGGTACGTCTCCTGCCAGCCATACTATGAGAAACAATATGATCTGTCAGGAGGATAAGAACGTACCAACACACTCAACCCCAAAGAGGAAACAACCGGTTCAGTGGACAAAGATACATTCATACATTTACCCCGACGAGAAATATAAAAACAACACTGTTCGAGGATAGATTCTACCAGCAATACACAATAGATACATTCATACATTTACCCCCAACGAGAAATATAAAAACAATACTGTTCGAGGATAGATTCTAGCAATACGGGCGGCACAGTGATTAACACTGTCGCCTTACAGCTAGAAGGTCATGGGTTCGATTCCCGCTTGGGACCAGGTTGCCGTGTTGCCAGGTACCCAGGTGGGTATCTCCCGGGCCTTTCTGTGTGTAGTTTGCATGTTCTCCCCGTGCTCGCAATAATAATAATAATAATTTATATAGCACCTTTCATACACAGAATGCAGCTCAAAGTGCTAACAGAGACACGTCTTCTTAAACAAGTCAAGAAGAAACAACACAATAAGTCAAGAAAAAACAAGAATACCATAAGGTCCAAAAAATTATAATAAATGCAAAATAAATAAATGCAACACTCCCAGACATACCCCACGCGAAGGTAAAGAAAAACTCACTAAAACCTAACAATAGGAAAAAATGCACCACAGGCAATGTGGAGAGAGAAACCTTAGAAGGGCCATTCAAGGGGGGATCTTAGATGTCGGTGATAGTAGTGTTGCATGTTGCAAAAAACAGGCGAACAGTTGGTAACATGCACCCATGTGTGTAGTGAAACACAGATGAGTGCATGCGATAGCAACTGAACATTCTATAAGATTAAAGATAGAACTGATAGCGGATCAAGTTGAGGCACAGGAGCGCGTCCTCCCGGGACGTTCTACACTATGGTCATCACTCCGAGACGGCCGAAGACAGGGGAGACAGGGGGCGACGCAGAGAGGGTCGCATCCTCCGGTCATCACGGGACGTCGAACACTCCGGTCATCACTACGAGACAGCCGAGATAGGGAGACAGGGGGGTACGCAGAGAGGGTCGCATCCTGGGTGGGTGTCAACACGGGACGTCCAGCACTCCGGTCAACACAAGGGTTTCCCCTCCCAATAAACCAATGGAAAAACACGCAGAACAGATCGCTAACAGTTGTTGCGTCCCTGACGAAGACGGACAGGAGCACTTGGATGGTCCCCGGGGCGTGGCCCCACGCCGCACCCCTGTCTGCTACCGGCTGACCCTGGGGGGAACGACGACGGGATGGGTCAAGCGCAGAGAGACATTTCATTGGCGACCCAATGCGTGTGTGTGTTCCTGTGTGTCGCCAATCTCGCATGTGTGTGCTCATACATTTCCCCCAATGAGAATATTAAAATAATACTGTACAAGGATACATTTTACCAATAAGAGAAAGACAGCAATACACAATAGATACATTCATCCCAAGATGAGAAATAAGAGGGAGAAAAATCTTGAAAAACATAATCAAAGATATGATCCCCCCCCCCCCCCCCCCCGTGAGTGAGGCAGTGAAGAGTTCAAGGAACAAGCCAACATTATGGGGTGTTCTTGCCGTCTTCTCCAGAGTCAGACAGGAAGATAGATACCAACATTATGGGGTGTCTTACCGTCTTCTCCAGAGTCAAACAGGAGATAGATACCAACATTATGGGGTGTTCTTGCTGTCTTCTCCAGAGTCAAACAGGAAGATAGATACCAACATTATGGGGTGTTCTTGCTGTCTTCTCCAGAGTCAGACAGGACTATAGATATAGTATCTACAGATATCTAACAAGGATAATATGCAGATGTGTACAGACAGTTGTGGATAGACTGAGAGAGAGAGAGAGATAGAGAGAGAGAGAGAGAGAGAGAGAGAGAAGAGAGAGAGAGAGAGAGAGAGAGAGAGAGAGAGAAGAGAGAGAGAGAGAGAGAGAGAGAGAGGGAGAGAGAGAGGACTGAGAGAGACTGAGAGAGACTGATAACTGAGAGAGACTGAGACAGAGACTGAGAGAGACTGAAAGAGACTGAGAGAGAGAGAGAGAGAGAGAGACAGACAGAGAGAGAGGAAGATAGAGAGAGAGAGACTCAGAGAGACTGATAACTGAGAGAGACTGAGAGAGACTGAGATAGACTGAAGAGACTGAGAGAGAGAGAGACTGAGAGAGACTGATAAACTGAGAGAGACGTGAGACAGAGACTGAGAGAGACTGAAAGAGACTGAGAGAGAGAGAGAGAGACAGACAGAGAGAGAGAGAGATAGAGAGAGAGAGACTCAGAGAGACTGATAAACTGAGAGAGACTGAGAGAGAGACTGAGAGAGACTGAAGAGAGACTGAGAGAGAGAGAGAGCGAGAGAGAGAGAGATAGAAGAGAGAGAGAGAGAGAGAGAGAGAGAGAGAGAGAGAGAGAGAGAGAGAGAGAGAGAGAGAGAGAGAGGAGAGGAGAGAGAGGAGAGGAGAGAGAGAGAGAGGAGAGAGAGAGAGAGAGAGGAGAGAGAGTAGAGAGAGAGAGAGAGAGAGAGGAAGAGAGGAGAAGAGTGAGAGAGGGAGAGAGAGAGAGAGAGAGAGACTGAGAGAGACTATAAACTGAGAGAGACTGAGACAGAGACTGAGAGAGACTGAAGAGACTGAGAGAGAGAGAGAGATTGAGACAGAGACAGAGGAGAGAGAGAGATAGAGAGAGAGAGACTCAGAGAGAGACTGATAAACTGAGAGAGGGACTGAGAGAGAGATGAGAGAGACTGGAAGAGACTGAGAGAGAGGAGAGAGAGAGAGAGAGAGAGAGAGAAGAGAAGAGAGAGAGAGAGAGAGAGGAGAGGGGAGAGAGAGAGAGATAGAGAAGAGAGAGAGAGAGAGAGGAGAGAGAGAGAGAGATGATGAAGAGAGAGAGAGAGGAGAGAGAGATTAGACATACTATATAAGAGAGTCATAGGGTTCTACTAGTTCTAGTTATAAGATCACCAGGTTCTTACATGGTCTCCCTGACAGTAGTGGTACAGTATGTGATTCTGCAACAAGGAGCCACTGCTCTTTATCACTGAAACCCACGTAACCAAACAACAAGGAGAGCGGCCTGGCGTTGATTTAAAAACTAAAACACAAAAGGCTCTTTGTCCTCTTTGTCTTTAGAGCAAGAGAACTCCTGCTGCAGCTCTGTGCTGCCATGGATATATTATGATGTGATTTCAACGCGCTGCTGCCAACATATGGAGTACTGGATGGACCGCTCTATTTATCAGACCTCATCACACCATGTCCACCGATAACGTGCCCTTTCCATCAGCCAGATGCTGGGTACCTATTGTGGTGGAAAATACCCTGGAGGATTAATTTGCTTGGTCAGATAGCTGGTTATTACAATGTATTAGGTCAAATACTGAGAAGACCAGACCTGGCCTGGCCTGGGACCCCGGAACTGGCTCCTAGAATAGAGGTGTACGTCTATATGTTGTCAGTGGATGTGTTTCTGTTAGTAGTAGATATTGTCATGGTTCTACCATATCAGTACTCCTACCCCCTAAAGAGGTCCTGCATTATTATTATATTATTATTAGCTTATATTAGTTACAGCTGGTGTGTCACGAGGCAGCTGATCTGCGGTCTGGAGGCAGAGTGCATCATGGTATATAAACCCGCCTCAGACGTGGAGCAGCTGTCAGATCGTAAACTCTCGTACCATGTTAGTCATGTTACTATGTTCTTGTTATCTACTCTGTTGCTTAAGTTGTTCGCCTGGATCTCTTGTTCATCGACCATGTCCTAATCTCTGTTCTCATCCTCTCTCCTAGCCTGTACGGTGAAGAGCTAGAGACGCTGGCTTGCCGGTTAAGACCTGGAGACACTGACTTGCCGGTTAAGACCTGGAGACGCTGGCCTGCTGGTTAAGACCTGGAGACACTGACTTGCCGGTTAAGACCTGGAGACGCTGGCCTGCTGGTTAAGACCTGGAGACACTGACTTGCCGATTATGACCTGGAGACGCTGGCCTGCTGGTTAAGACCTGGAGACACTGACTTGCTGGTGAAGACCTGGAGACACCGGCCTGGTTCACAAAGTACTACTCAGACCTACGCCCGGCTGATGACAACTGCTCCTGCTCTCACCCCGTCTGTCTGACTTCCATGACCCTGTATATCCTGGACATTACGAGAACCTGCTCTGTGTATCGACCCATGCCTGGACTTACACCACTCTATTAAATATACCCATATTGGGTTTTGCTCAGTTAAGATTAAGATTAAGATTTGTTTATTAAGGACAATGCAAATTAATGAACATCATTTACATGTGTATGCATAACATCACAGCATGATAAGGACGTAAATATGCCGGGAATAGCAGGGCTAATTTCCACCCGTAGTCCTAACATAAAACAAACACAAAACGGACCATACAACGTTCATTCATAAAAACTGACATCACTGACATGACCACACTAACATGACATTCAGTCAGTACAACATCACTAACATCCCTAATGAGTGCATATTTGGCTGTCTAACAGCCATTTCCTGAGTTGGCCCTTAAAGGTGGACAGGGTGTCTCCTTGCCTGCACATTGGGTTCCAACCACAGCCGTGATAGATATGTTGTTAGTGGATGTGTTTCTGTTAGTAGTAGGGCTGTCCGATATTGGCATTAAAATGTGACATCGGAAATTATCTGTATCGGTTTTCAAATGTATTATTATTATTATATTATTTACATTTCTTTTTTTTTATTTGAAGATTCAGTTTTCACATAAAAAAGGCCCTCCCTCCCCTCGCCCCACCCCTATACCAGACAAAATCATTCCAAAATACCTTAAAGCATTTATTAATCATTGTTTTTCCTTTTAGCTTTTAAATCACCAGACAGCAGTGACATATGCATATCTTGTATTCTGTAGATAGAGAAAAAGAAAAGCAAGAACGCAAAAGAATATAAAAGAAGAACAAACTGAGAGACTAGGAAGCAGTGTCGGGCAGTAGCTAGCTACAAGTAGCGACGCTACATAACTTAGCTACATCTCTCAGTAGCGTGATGGTAGCGTCGCTCCTTTTGAACCAAGTAGCATTCTATGTAGTGTAGCTATTTTTAGACCCAAGTAGTGACGTAGCGTGAGCAAATGCTACACGCTACTGTCCGGAGAACTGGACTGCTGAATAAAGATTGTGAAGAAAAAAAAACTCCCCGGAGAAAACCCACTATGATTGGTTGGTTGGTTGGTTTAGATATGACGACTCACGATTGGGTAAGGTTAGGGCTAAACATTACGGGTAGGCCAATCAGAGGCAGGATAGGGCGGGTCATGGCCAATTAAGGCTCCGCAAACCAGGAAGTAAAAAGCAGTCCACGGCGCGGTGCAGTGTTTACTGTGTCAGCCAAAAACAAAGCTGCTCTCAACTTCCCACACGCCAGCACTAATTTGAGAACACACATCAGTTGAGCTGATGAAACGCTTTACATAACCATTGTCAACTGTTCCCAAACAGCACACAAGTCAGTGCACTTTTTTTGTCAACAGCTAACTAACAGATAGCTGCTATCATGTTTCACTGTAGGCAGAAAATGAACAATATTATGGGGGTGGGGAAAAGAAAAGCCAAACGTTATTGTCATTTTGCTACTGTGGTTTGAGTTGAAACAGTAGTTTATCCTGTGCTGAAAAGTCTCCATTCCAATAGAGATAGTATATATTTTGGTGTTTATTTGATTATTGTTTCACTGCCTTTTATTTATTACATTTTCCACCGTTTTTTCCTCATACTTTATTAACATTTTGTACATGTTAAAAGGATGACACAAGAAGCCAGACAGAGGGCTTGTTTCCAGTTTCAGTTTGTTTTATAATAAACAATCAAACTGAGAATGTTTGCCTGTCTATTTGTTTGGTGGAAACTTGATCATGAAGTAAAAAAAAAAAAAAAAAAAAAAGTAGTGCCGATGTAGCTAGCTATTTTTGCCATGTTCTTGTAGTGTAGCTTGCTACATTTTTCTGGGGATAGCTTCCATTGTAGTTGAGCTATATTTAATCGAGAGTAACTTGTAGTGTAGCTTACTACATTTTCCAAGTAGCTTGCCCATCACTGCTAGGAAGGCCAGTCAGATCGCCTCTGTCCCACTATCCGCCTCCATACCCTCAAAGAAAGTTAGGAAAGGATCCCAAATATAGTGGAATTCTTCGGTACAACCTCTGACAGTATACCTGATCTTCTCCAGTTTAATATGATACATGACCTCTCTCATCCAGTGGCCGTACACCGGTGGACATGGGTCTTTCCATTTGAACAGTATTAGCCTTCTGGCCAAGAGTGAACAGAAGGCCAGCATCCTAGATTCCCACCATCTAAAGTGGATGTCCGGTGGGGCCACTCCGAATAATGCAATATATGGAGATGGCTCTACTACCTTTCCAAATATCTTAGAGAAGGTGTCAAAGATGGCCTGCCAATAGGTGTGCAACTTTGGGCACATGTGGAGCAGAGTGGCTGGAGCCTGTCTGCAGCGGTCACATAGAGGGTCTATGTCGGGATATATTTTAGAGAGCCTGTTTTTAGACCAATGCAGTCGGTGTACAATTTTAAATTGGATAACAGCATGTTTAAGGCATATGGAGGAAGAGAAAATCCCCTGTATTATTTTGTCCCATGTGTCCTCTGTGATTGGCTCATCTAAGTCTGTATCCCATCTGCCCCTAAGGAGATCCAGAGGTGTCAATTTGCTTCTATTAAGTAATTTGTAGATTCTGCTTATAGCTTGTTTCTGGATCAGTTTACAGTTCAGGATTGTTGACAGAATTGGCTATGGGGCGACAATAATATAGACATGAGGCATGGTTTCTACCTTTAGCCCTTAATCAGCGTGGTTTATTATGTACAATGATTCATAGCACAGCAGCACATTGAGATCTCCTCTCCGTGAGAGGCAGATGTGAGAAGAAGTAGAGGAGGAGGAGACAACTCTTTTTATACTTGCCACCTGGTGGCATCATGAATGGCTCTGCATATAGCGCCCTCCAGTGGACACAGATATACATACAGTCAGTGGAAGCAGTTGAGTACAGTTAGACAGTTAATTGCAACCCTACACATAACCTCTAACTTTAACAAGGATTGAGTCTAAGAGAGAGGCAGGAGGACACAATGGGTAGCAGTCCGAGTTTGAAGTTACAAAGCTCCGGAGTTGCAAATATCTATAGAAGTGTGACCTGGACTTCCGGTCAGCTATAGAATGGAGTAAGTCGCATGTGACACAGCTGCTCACCCGTTATTTTTTTTGGCCGCGGGACACGTTCGCAAAATCGCAGAGGATATTGACGGGATGTCCACCCCAAGTTCAACCCCTATAATCACCTCCTCAGACTCGGAATATATCATCCGGGAAATGAAAAATGAAATGAAAAAAATGGAGAAGTCAATAACCGAAACAATAACCGAAAAAGTAGATGCTATCAAAGAATCTATCGAAGGCAAAATAGAAGCGCTAAGGGTGGATGCCGAGGCACATATTAAGCGCACCGTGGCACTGGAAATTGGCTTGGAAGCACACCAACAAAATTTCGATCGCATCTACAATGAAGTAGAGGTTAACAAAGTTAACCTAACTGCTGAGATGAAGGGGAACTACAATGAAATCAAGACGGAGCTCAGCGAAATAACGTTGGAGCTCACGCGAATCAATAAAGAACAGAAAGCCAAAATATTCGAGATGGAATATCAAAAACGCAAGCTGAATATTCGTATTGTCGGTCTGGACGAATCAGTGAGATGTGAAAACCCTGAAGAGTTTGCCACAGAATTACAGAAAATCTTGGGAACAGGAATCCTTCCTAAAATACCGGAGGTGGATCAGTGCTTCAGATTGGGACCCCGCTCCATTGGCAATAACGCTAAGCCCAGAGTGATATTAGTTATACTGCGCCAAGTCAGAATAAAAGAAATGATTATGCGTGAAACTCGCAGGATGAAAGGCAATCTGAAATACATGGAGGTACCAATACACTGCTTTGAAGATTATTGTCGTGAGGTAGTGGAACTGCGTGCCAAGTTCAAGACGGTGATGTCTCAACTATACCTGGGGAAATACAGACCCCTACTAATATACCCTGCAATACTTCGCATCGTCGACAAACAAGGAGCAAAGGTTCTCCTCAACTCGCCTGAAGATGCAGCCAAATTCCTGTCTGAACAACACGCAGAATAGTGTATAAATGGCCTTTTAAATCTCAGTTATGCAAGGTCACCATATAGTACAACCTTTAATAACCGAGGATTTGGGACAGAGAGACCTACGTGCTCAGAGTTTTTGAATGCTTTCCCCGACGTATTTATATTATTGCGGACATATTGGATTTAAGATTGGAACACTCCAGAACATACTGGAACATTCAGACAATGTAAAAATGACATATTGGAATAATCTAGAACATCGAAGCATTCTTTGATATATGGAGCATTCTGGAATATCAGCAATACGTGGTCATTCACTCTACCAGAAGCCCCTCGGGGGAATAATCAACAGCTATCTAGATGCAGATCCACAGATCCATCATAGCCGGCCGGCTGAAAGATCACTCTACACAACGATCATCGCCCACCCCGGTCAGGGGAAATGCTGCATATACGTATTTAAAAACTGTTTTTTATTAATGGGGAATAATTTCACTACTTCTCCAATTTATACTTTAGATGTTTAAGCATAGCAATGCTCTTTTAAGATCTAAGTTAATGTTCTCTTCCTTTTACTTGTTTTTTTTTCTTTTTCATCCGCTCTCTCTGATTTATTGAGGCTCTCTCTTCAGTTCAATACCTTCATATTATTCATGGGTTACTATAAATTACACAAGTTCATATAAAATGTAAGTGATTAGGGCATGACAATTGAAGCTTATTTTTGGTCTTTATTTTTAGTTTATCTCATTTACATTTTTATTTATTTATTTTTTACGGGTAAGTGGCCAAGCCACAGTCGACATTCTACTTATGGTAGAATTTAGAGTGTTAGATCCTATGGTATACATAGGAATGTTAAGGATAATTGGATCATTCTGGGATATCCGGTGGTGCAAGGGAGGGAGTCATACGCAAAGGTTGTGTTCATGGAACACAATCCTGTACGACTCTCGGTGGGAGGGAAGGGTAGGGGATTTTTATTTGTATATATGTATGTTTTTAAGCTCGGCTCTCAACGGGACCTCACTAGTGGGATGTATATCTATTATTGCCTCGCACTCTAGAAGCATTACCAAAAATTACAATGCAACATGTATAGACTATGGCTAGTTTGAATATAATGATATGGAACACCGGGGGAATAAATAACCAACTCAAACGCAAAAGCGTGCTCACACTGATGAAAAAAGAACATGTGGACATTGCTCTGCTAAGCGAAACACACATTCTAGGTAAAGACATAGGTAAATTAGCGGACAACATATACCATAATATCAGTCACTCCTCTATTGGTACGAGAACTCGGGGTGTAGCAATAGTTGTTAAACGTAAGTTGAATATTGTACTAAAGGGAGTATGGTCTGATGTAGAAGGTCGGATAACTATAGCTAAGATTGAACATAAGAACAGGAAAATAGCGTTGATAGCGGTATACGCCCCAAATTTGTACGAAGAAGATTTCTTCACTACACTAACCAATGCAATGATAGACATTCCCGATTACTCATTTATAATAGGAGCGGATTTTAATGCCATCTGGAACCCAAGGATGGACAAATCTTACCTCGCCTTTTCCAGCGAACAAAAGAATTCATCGAAGGCATTAAAGGATTGGTCAAAGATTACAGGTGTAAAGGACTTATGGCGGTTACTTAATCCCACGACCCGAAAGTACTCTTGTCGATCTGCGAGACATAAGACACTATCCAGAATAGATTATGTCTTTGCATCACAGAGACTATTTGATAATTATGAAGTGGAAATGATACCCAACGCACTATCAGATCACTGTTATTTACTCCTTAAAGGTACATTTGGTATACTATCCTCCCGAGCCCCAAGATGGCGATTTAACTCGTTGCTGCTTAACAACAAGGAATTCATTACACAACTCAAAGAAGCTCTTATAGTATTCCAACGGGAGAATGCAAACTCGGTGCAAGACCCCAGAATAATATGGATGTCGGTAAAGGGAATGATCAAAGACTTCACGGATAGCTTTTCCTCCAAAATGCGCAAGAATCAAAGCACAAAACTGGATGAGCTGGAAACGCTTTACTCAACGTTATTTAATTCTCTGAAATACAACAACTCAACTCGACTAGAAAATCAAGTTAACGTACTAAAAATAGAGATCAATGCCATATACAGACAACAATCGGAAATACAAATACGCAGCACAAGACAACAGCAGTACTCCCATGGTTCCAAACCCAGCCACCTATTAGCCATGCGATTAAGAATTAATGCAACATTTGCAGATATAACTACCATTAGAGCACAACAAGTACTTGTAACAGATCCTGTAAAAATAAACGATACATTCAAAGTATTCTACTCCGACTTATATAAATCAGAAATGACCTTCGATCAAAACAAAATGGACACATTTCTTAATCAAATTATTCTCCCTAAACTTTCAGAGGATGACGCTAAACAGTTAGAAATACCGATCACACTAGAGGAACTCAAGAAGGCCATAACCGCAATGAAAAGTGGTAAGGCTCCAGGAAGAGACGGTTTCCCATCAGAAATGTACCTTTCTTGTTGGGACATAATTGGCCCCTTATTACTAAATATGATCTTATACTCAGTCAAGGAGGGGAACTTCCATAAAATTGACAATATTGCACTCATAACAGTCCTCCTTAAAAAAGACAAAGACCCCAACGAGTGCGGTAGTTATAGACCTTTAAGCCTCCTCGGAACAGATATCAAACTGTACTCTAAGGTATTAGCCATCAGATTACAAAAGCATATGACGTCTTTAGTTCACCCGGACCAAACTGGCTTCATAGGAGGCCACCTGATCACTGAGAACATAAGACGTATACTGCACGTACTTGATGCCGACAAGGAGGACACCATACCTAAGGCGATGCTGTCCCTGGATGCTATGAAGGCCTTTGACAGGCTGGAATGGTCGTATCTGTGGGCAGTGCTAGAAAGGATGGGGTTAGGAAAAGGATTCATCGATATGATTAAAGTATTATACAAAGACCCATCGGCCATGATTACAACAAGCACAATCATCTCTGAAATATTTCCGGTATCACGCTCTGCCAGACAGGGTTGTCCTCTTAGTCCCGGACTGTTCAATCTATAATTAGAGCCTTTAGCACAATATATAAGACAATCCCAATCCATAGAACCTATCGTAATCAAGGGCACACAACAAAAAATTTGTTTATATGCGGACGATGTAATATTGTTCATGAAAAACCCCAACACCACATTGCCTCATCTGCTCAAGTTGATTGAGGACTTTGGTGATTTATCGGGATTTAAGATAAATTGGCCGAAGTCGGCTTTCCTTCCACTTAACACCCCTGCAAAAAAAGATACAACCTTCCCAGGACAGATACCGATGGTAAAACATTTCAGATGCTTGGGAGTGGAAATATTCCCTACCATAAGACAAACGGTGAAGCACAACTACACAAAAATCCAAAACAAAATCAAAGACGACCTTGATAGATGGGCAAAACTTAAAAACACAGTACAAGCACGGATATCAATAGTTAAGATGGATGTACTACCTAAAATCAACTTCTTCTGTTCAATGCTACCGTTACCCCCTCCAGAGGGTTACTGGAAAAGATTACACTCCTCCACATACAAATTTATTTGGAATAACAAACCACCACGTATAAAAAGATCCACCGCACAGAGAAATAAAGCAGATGGTGGCATGGCATTTCCAGATTTTTTCCTATATTTTAAGGCGTACTCATTAAGTCCATTGACAACATGGTTTGACTCCCAAGCATTAGCATCTTGGAGAAAAATAGAAGAAAACATAGTAGCCCCACATAGACTGAAGGACATAGCATACACTAAACTACCAATCAAGCACTGTGAACGAAAATTTGGCCCCATAATTACTCATGCGATCCGGATATGGCGTGAATCACAAAAAAAAAATCCTAACCCACAAGAATGGCACAATCATACTCCCTTATTCAATAACAATGCTCTCTTAATTGGAAAACGACCTATAAGATTCCCTATATGGGAAGAGCAAGGCATACACTCATTAGGGGATGTTTTTAACAAACAGGGTTTTTGTAGTGATAAAGAAATACGCAAAAAATTTAATCTCACCAAGTCCACATGGCTTTTTCACAAACAGTTAGAGCTATGTTTGAAGTCTCACGGTGTTCCATTAGACAGACCAATTGAACACCACAGATACCACAAATTCTTCTACTCAAGAGAGACATCGAGAGGTTTTGTTTCAGAATTTTATCATCAATTACTAACGTCCTCGTATGAAACCCTCCAACTTGACTCTGTCTGGAGGAGGGATATACCAGACCTGGAAAATGACTTTGATTGGCAAGGAGCCTGGGCAAATGTCCGACTTACATCAAGGAACCCGGATCATCAATAAATCAATCTTAACTATATTCACAGGACATACTTGACTCCTATAAGACTGTGCCGAATGGGGCTCAAACAAGATTCCAAATGCACCCAATGTACAAATGGGGACGAAGGGACATTTATGCACATGTATTGGGACTGCTCACCAGTTAAGGCATTCTGGAAAGATGTGACCCAACAAATATCAAAACTCGTATCTTGGAATATACCTGTACACCCCTCGGTATTGCTGTTGAATGATGTTTTTGAGTTTGCAGTGAATCCACAGCTAAAGAGATTGGTTTTATCGGGTATCACAGTAGCCAAAAAGCTGATCGCATCACGCTGGTTTCAACCGGAAAAAATGTGCCGTAAAGTTTGGTTTCTTACATATCTCGATGTAATTTACCATGAAATATCTACAGCAAGAATTCTGGGTCTCAATGAATCCAAAATGTCAATGTGGTTAGAAGTGGTGGAGAGAATAAAAGCTAGCTTATAATGGTAGTGTCTGGTTAGGTGCGAGGGATAGTGGAGGTACTTCTCAAGGTGGGGTCCGGGAGGGGGGGGGTTCGAGCTGAGCATATGTGTGTAGGTTTTTTTTTTAGATAACAGGTATTAGGGGTATATCTTATACAAAACAACTAACTAAAAGGTGATCTCATTGGATGTGCCCTGACAATTAATGCTTGTATATCTTATCGTGTGTTGTCATGTTTGTTTATATGTTTGTTTAAAAAAATAATAAAAAAATAAAATACAAAAAAAAAGAAGTGTGACCTGGGGATTTTGTATTTCTGTACCAGCTGTTCAAAGGAGGCAAAGTTGTCGTCTATATAGAGGTCAGACAGTGCAATCACTCCACTTCCAACCCAACTGTCAAAGACATTATCCATCATTGAGGGGATAAACATGTGGTTTCTTGTGATTGGTGCAGCCAGCGATAGTTCCTTAAGGGAGAAGGATCTTCTAAATTGGTTCCACACTTTTATCGAGTGAATGACAACTGGGTTAGAGGTAAATCTAGACATGGGCTGTGTAAACGGGAGTTTAGCCCATAGCAAGGCAGATAGGGAGGTGGACTTAACCGACGCTCTCTCCAGTACTGTCCACCAGGGAGCTGTGTCCTCACCCTTTACCCAGTATAATAATGATCTTATATTTGCTGCCCAGTAGTAGTAAATAAAGTTGGGAAGCGCCATCCCACCCATTGAGCGGGGTCTCTGCAACATAGTTATTTTTATCCGGGGCGTTTTTTTTGTTCCAGATAAAGGAAGATATCTGGTTGTTTATCTTGGAGAAGAATGTTTTAGTCAGGAAGACTGGGAGGCTCTGGAATATATATAAAAATGTTGGCAATACGTTCATCTTTATTGTATTTATTCTCCCACTCAAAGAGAGTGACAGGGGGTCCCAACGTCAATATCTTTCGTCAGATTAGATAATAAAGGTTGATAATTAGCTATATAGGTCTTTATGTTCATGTGTGATCCATATCCCAAGATACTAGAACTTTTTAGGGCTGATTTTAAACGGAAATGAGCTCAGAGGTATCCGACCCGCTACAGTTCCGACAGGCATCAGTTAGCTTTTTTGAATGTTGATTTTGTAGCCGGATATTTTGCCGAAGTCTGCAAGTAGGGACATTAACTGAGCGAGACTCGTTTGAGGTTGTGATATATACAACAACATGTCGTCCGCGTAGAGTGAGACTTTATGCTCCGAGCCCGCACGCATGATCCCCTTGATATCTGTGTTCTGCCTCAGAGCCAGCGCAAGGGGCTCCATTGCGATTGCAAAAAGGAGTGGAGATAAGGGACATCCCTGTCTCATACCCCTATGGAGTTCAAAGTAGGTGGATAGATTGTTGTTGGTGCGAACGGCAGCCATCGGAGATGTATATAGAATTTTAATCCATGCTATGAGTTTAGGGCCAAATCCAAACCTCTCCAGTGCGTGAAAAAGATAGCCCCACTCCAGCCGGTCGAACGCTTTTTCAGCATCAAGGGAGAGGACCACCTCAGGTGTTCCGGGTGGAGAGGGGCTATAAAGGATATGTAGGAGTCGTCTGATGTTAAAGAAAGAGTACCGGTTCTTGATGAAGCCTGTTTGATGCAGTGAGATAATGGAGGGGAGAACCCCCTCCAGACGGCGAGCCAGTACTTTAGCAAGGACCTTGACATCGGCGTTAAGGAGGGAAATTGGACGGAACGAGCCGCATTCAAGTGGATTCTTGTCTTTTTTAAGGATTAAGGAGATAACTGCTTGGTGCATGGTTGGAGGAAGATAATTTGTTGAGAATGATCAATCGAATACGGATAGCAGCAGCGGAGATAGCTGGACTAAGAATTTTTTGTAAAAGTCTGTAGGGTAGCCGTCTGGCCCCGGGGACTTGCCACTTTGCATAGATCTAATTGCTGATGCTATCTCCGCGACTGTAAGGTCCTCCTCCAGATCTGCGGCCATCTCTGGGTCGACTGTAGGGACATGAAGGGTCCTATAATAATCGTCCAGCGTGGAGGGGCCCACTTGCGAGTCCGAGGTGTATAACGATTGGTAGAAAGTTTGAAAGCATTTATTAATTTTAAGGTTGTCAGTGGCTTGTCGTGATTTAGTGATGAGGTATTCAGCCTGTCGTGTTGACAGGAGATCAAACTCAGTTCGTAGTGACATACGTTTTTTCAATGTGTCAGCTGATGGCGAGTGGCTATATAATCTATCTAGCTCCAGAATCTCATTTGTCAGTTGTTTAAGGCGTGCCGTGTTTATCTTCTTTTGGTTGGCGCAATATGAAATCACCTGCCCTCTTAAGTACGCCTTCAGTGACTCCCATATGGTTAAAGAAGACATTCCAGGGGTCTGATTAATGTCGCGAAATAGTGTGATTTCCGAGGTGATGAAGTTTGTGAAGGCTTCCTCTGACAGGAGCAGCGAGTTGAGTCTCCACTGGCGGTGGCCGAGCTGTGTATTGGGGATACTCATTCTCATAACTAAGGGACCATGGTCCGAAATAACTATTGCTCCATAGTCACATTTGGTTACGAGGGAGAGGAGTCTCTTATCCAAGAGAAAGTTGTCTATTTTACTGGGTGGCTGAGTGATTTAACATTCCAACTCACAAAATTGACAGAGCACCCGTCCAACCCTACGGCATCACTGTGTCGATCATAGTAGACGAGAGAGGCTTGTACGTGATGCGAAATCGGGCTGGAAAAAGAATGCCGTACCGGGTGTCCTCTCGGGTGCGTAGTAACTTCCTCACTTCCGTAAACGCAGCTCTGGCTTTGGCGACGCTCGTGGCATAATCCGGGAAGATTGCATTAGTCACTCCGTTGATCTGTAATGGAGCCTGGGCACGCGCCCGGCTCAGCACCTCGACACAGTCTTGGTAGTAGTGAAGTTTAGCCACAATGGCGCGTGGCTTCCCGTCTGTCCTCTTCGGCCCCAGTGTTCTGTACGAGCGGTCGACCAGCACCTCATTATCCATTTGTAGCACGTCTGTCAGTCGTTTTGAGACCGACGCTGTGGAGCTTGAGCCATCCGTCTCAGCTACTCCTAGTATCCTTACATTACACCTCCTCATTCTTCCTTCCATGTCCTCACACTTTCCCCTGAGACCGGCCACCTCTGTCTTTTTTTTTTTTAATCCACTTTTTCTCCCATTTTTTCTATATTTTTCTCCCATCCCAATTTCGAATCATCCAATTCAACCCTCCCCTGTCACGAACGCTGTTTCTTGCCTCCCACAAGCCGGCTGCAATGTGGACTAAGTCATACATAGCACAAGTCCCCTCCGGTACTTGAGGTAACAGCAGTCGCATTTTTTCACCTGCGCAGCTCGATCTCTCAGTGGCGAGGAGTAACGCGTGGGAGGCTCACGCTGCCCCCGACACTTCCTGATTCTACTGTGCAGGCGCACCAACCGACCTGTAGGAGTCGCTGTCCACAACGCCCGATCCCCACCCATCAGTTTCCCACCCCCTAATACGGCCAATGTGTATTAGTATGAACGACCAGCTAAACTGAAAGCAATGTGGAGCGCTGGGCTCGGCGAGCCCAGCGTCTCCGCATTCGTGGCGAGCGCCTTGCCCACTACGCCACGTAGCCGCCCCCGGCCACCTCTGTCTTTAAGTCTTTGACTGTGGTTTGTAACATTACCACCTCATCTGACCACGTCGAAAGACCGTCTTCCATGTCCTTGATTGAGACCCCCATTTTGTACACCTCCTCGTGGAGTGTCGCAATACAACTTTGCATTTCCGCTTTCATCTCTTTCAGATAGTTTCTAATAAGGTTGAACTCTTTGGAAAGTGCACTTTTCAATTCTGATTTTATTATTGCTGCGGAGTCCGATTTTAGCGCGAGGAGAATCTCCGCCTTCAAGGCTGCGGTGTCCACGCCGGGCATCTTTGGCGATGTGGTTAGCGGCGGCTTGGAAATGGGACTGGAAGTCGAGGCTTTGTCGGGCCTACTGGAGGCCGGTCCAGCGGATTTGTATTTACGTAGGTTCGCCGCCATCTGTCCATGAAAACATTGTCCACTGGCTTAAACAATGTACCCTGAGTAAAATTCATCAAGTTTTGTGAAGTAGAAAGCTTATTAAATTAAAATAAAGTAGAGATTCGACGAGAGCTAGAACAAACCGCGTGCTACCCCATTGCCAGCTTAGCCACGCCCCTTCTTTTTACATTTATTTAACCTTTATTTACCCAGGCAAGCAAGTAAGAACAAATTCTGATTTTATTTATTGTCAAAAGTATGCATAATGTTGTGTTAATTCCTCGACAAGAGATATCTAATGTTAATTACCTGAAATTATTAAGTTTTTTGGGGGGCGGAAACCCTGCATATATCGGTATCGGTTGATATCGGTATCGGATGAAGCGTTGGACAATATCGGTATATCGGTATCGGTAAAAAAGCCAATATCGAACATCCCTAGTTAGTAGATATGTTGTTAGTGCATGTGTTTATGTTAGTGGGTTTGTTTCTGTTAGTAGGTGTGTCTGTTAGTAAATGGTAAATGGCTGCACAGAGGACACTTCGACACGCTGCCTGGGAGGAGTGGGAATCGAACCTGGAAGCTCCGGATTACCAGACGACTGCTGTACCTCCCGAGCCACTGTCACCCCGGTGTGTCTGTTAGTAGGTGTGCTTGTCATCTTGTGTGTCACTGTTCTGTTCTGTTCTGTTCTGTTCTGTTCTGTTCTGTTCTGTTCTGTTCTGTTCTGTTCTGTTCTGCTCTGTTCTGTTCTGTTCTGTTCTGCTCTGCTCTGCTCTGCTCTGTTCTGCTCTACTCTGTTCTGTTCTGCTCTGTTCTGTTCTGTTCTGTTCTGCTCTGCTCTGCTCTGTTCTGCTCTGCTCTGTTCTGTTCTGTTCTGTTCTGCTCTGCTCTGCTCTGCTCTGCTCTGCTCTGCTCTACTCTGTTCTGCTCTGCTCTGTTCTGCTCTGCTCTGCTCTGCTCTGCTCTGCTCTGTTCTGCTCTGCTCTGTTCTGCTCTACTCTGTTCTGCTCTGCTCTGCTCTGTTCTGTTCTGCTCTGCTCTGCTCTGCTCTGTTCTGTTCTGTTCTGTTCTGTTCTGCTCTGCTCTGCTCTGCTCTGCTCTGCTCTGCTCTGCTCTGCTCTGCTCTGCTCTGCTCTGTTCTGCTCTGCTCTGCTCTGTTCTGCTCTGCTCTGTTCTGCTCTGCTCTGTTCTGTTCTGTTCTGCTCTGTTCTGTTCTGCTTTGCTCTGCTCTGCTCTGCTCTGTTCTGTTCTGTTCTGTTCTGTTCTGCTCTGCTCTGTTCTGCTCTACTCTGCTCTGCTCTGCTCTGCTCTGCTCTGCTCTGCTCTGTTCTGTTCTGCTCTGTTCTGCTCTGTTCTGCTCTGTTCTGCTCTGTTCTGCTCTGTTCTGCTCTGCTCTGTTCTGCTCTGCTCTGTTCTGCTCTGCTCTGCTCTGCTCTGTTCTGCTCTGCTCTGCTCTGTTCTGCTCTGCTCTGCTCTGTTCTGCTCTGCTCTGTTCTGCTCTGTTCTGCTCTGTTCTGCTCTGCTCTGCTCTGCTCTGTTCTGCTCTGCTCTGTTCTGCTCTGTTCTGCTCTGTTCTGCTCTGCTCTGTTCTGCTCTGCTCTGTTCTGCTCTGTTCTGCTCTGCTCTGCTCTGTTCTGCTCTGCTCTGCTCTGCTCTGTTCTGCTCTGCTCTGCTCTGTTCTGCTCTGTTCTGCTCTGTTCTGCTCTGCTCTGCTCTGTTCTGCTCTGTTCTGCTCTGCTCTGCTCTGTTCTGCTCTGCTCTGCTCTGTTCTTTTCTGCTCTGCTCTGCTCTGTTCTGCTCTGCTCTGTTCTGCTCTGCTCTGCTCTGCTCTGTTCTTTTCTGCTCTGTTCTGCTCTGTTCTGCTCTGCTCTGCTCTGCTCTGTTCTGTTCTGCTCTGCTCTGTTCTGCTCTGCTCTGCTCTGTTCTGCTCTGCTCTGTTCTGTTCTTTTCTGCTCTGCTCTGCTCTGCTCTGTTCTGCTCTGGTCTGCTCTGCTCTGCTCTGCTCTGTTCTGTTCTGCTCTGCTCTGTTCTGTTCTGTTCTGCTATGTTCTGCTATGTTCTGCTATGTTCTGTTCTGCTCTGCTATGTTCTGCTCTGCTCTGCTCTGCTCTGTTCTGCTCTGCTCTGTTCTGCTCTGCTCTGCTCTGTTCTGCTCTGCTCTGTTCTGTTCTTTTCTGCTCTGTTCTGCTCTGTTCTGCTCTGTTCTGCTCTGGTCTGCTCTGCTCTGCTCTGCTCTGTTCTGCTCTGCTCCGCTCTATTCTGCTCTGTTCTGCTATGTTCTGCTATGTTCTGCTATGTTCTGTTCTGCTCTGCTATGTTCTGCTCTGCTCTGCTCTGCTCTGCTCTGTTCTGCTAAAGTTGTCTAAAATGTGCAAAACAAGCTAAAACAATCACATGATGGACGCACCTTGAAGCACAAATGATCCCAAGAACTACATTGCTGCTGATCTCATTCAACAATAAACTCCAAAAGTTGGTCCCTATTAGTCATTTTGACCCCAAGGTGTTGCTCCCTATTAGTCATTTAGACCCCAGGGCGTTGGTCCCTATTAGTCATTTAGACCCCAAGGTGTTGGTCCCTATTAGTCATTTAGACCCCAAGGTGTTGGTCCCTATTAGTCATTTAGACCCCAGGGCGTTGGTCCCTATTAGTCATTTAGACCCCAAGGTGTTGGTCCCTATTAGTCATTTAGACCCCAAGGTGTTGGTCCCTATTAGTCATTTAGACCCCAGGGTGTTGGTCCCTATTAGTCATTTAGACCCCAAAGTGTTGGTCCCTATTAGTCATTTAGACCCCAAGGTGTTGGTCCCTATTAGTCATTTAGACCCCAAGGTGTTGGTCCCTATTAGTCATTTAGACCCCAAGGTGTTGGTCCCTATTAGTCATTTAGACCCCAGATGATGGACGATAGGCTCCAGGTTTGTCTTCCTTAGGGTTCAGCCACGGGGAGTTTGTACATCTGGGCCAGAGGAGCTCATTGAGACATGTAATGTGATTTAGGACTATACAAATACATCTGAGAGAGAGAGAGAGAGAGAGAGAGAGAGAGAGAGAGAGAGAGAGAGAGAGAGAGAGAGAGAGAGAGAGAGAGAGAGAGAGAGAGAGCTGGCAGCATGTCTGCTATTGTTGTGGTTCACAGTGAGCTGCCAAACGATCATCGCAGATCATTTCCACCTGCTGTTACCTCCATGAAGCAGTGTGTTACAACATGAGGAGAGAGAGAGAGAGACAGAGAGAGAGGGGGGGAGAGAGAGAGAGAGAGATACAGAAAGACAGAGAGAGAGAGAGAGAAAGACAGAGAGAGAGAGAGAGAGAGAGAGAGAGAGAGAGAGAGAGAGAGAGAGAGAGAGAGAGAGAGAGAGAGAGAGAGAGATGACGGCCTTATTCTTACTTTTTTTTTTATATTAATATATTCTTATTTTAGTCTTATTGACTACCTAAATGTTTAATGGTCACTGTGAGCGATCTGTAGTGCCGAATTTCCCTCGGGATAAATAAAGGATTTCTATTCTATTTTATTCTATTAAAAAGTGAATCTACTCAATGAAAAAGTCTTCCATTCGGTCTTGTTTCCACGGCATCGTGAGACGTTCCTAAACCACTGGCCAAAAGAACGGCTCTTCTCTTGGCGACTCCCTATTGTTTAGCCGTTCAAAAGAACAGCAGCGTTCGCCAACCGCACATCACTAGTTATATACGGTTCAAAGAGATAGGTTTGGATGAATGATCATTGCATTTATATAGCTCTTTTTTTCTAGGCAGACTCGAGCGCTTCTCCCAATGTAGGGTGGAAACTGCCTCCTTCACTACCACTGTGTAGGTTAGTGTTACTGTGTAGCACCCAGCCTCGGGCTACAGGCTCAATATGACTGCCATACACTGGCACCAGGCACACATCACACTACACACTGACTACCATACACTGGCACCAGGCAAACATCACACTACACACTGACTACCATACACTGGCACCAGGCACACATCACACTACACACTGACTACCATACACTGGCACCAGGCAAACATCACACTACACACTGACTACCATACACTGGCACCAGGCACACATCACACTACACACTGACTACCATATACTGGCACCAGGCAAACATCACACTACACACTGACTACCATAAACTGGCACCAGGCACACATCACACTACGCAATGACTACAATACACTGGCACCAGGCAAACATCACACTACACACTGACTACCATACACTGGCACCAGGCACACATCACACTACGCAATGACTACCATACACTGGCACCAGGCAAACATCACACTACACACTGACTACCATAC